>NC_053208.1:26193682-26519607 GCF_905163445.1 Pararge aegeria | reverse complement strand
CTTTATTATATATTTGTCACTCGCAGCCCAGTATACCTATATCACAAAGCATAAAGCAAAAACTCGCTACTTAGACTTCGTTGCCTCTAGCATCTAATACATTATTATTCAAAGGCGATCCGGCATCCATGGACACAAGTCACGTTGTCTTACATTCAACCATTTATCAATTTCACAATTTCTGTCAAAACTATCTCACGAAGTGCAATGTGTACTATACTGTAATCCAAGCCCCCATGTTTACACTGTCCGTTGAGGAATTAAACAAATCTTTTTATTGTGCAATAAACCACAAAACATTTGTCAGTCACCTTAGCTTTTATGACAAAGTAGTAGAGAATAATATGCCATGACTCGTCAACAATATTTTTGATGTTAAGTCTATGCTTGCGATTTGTAATGAACGTTTGTTGTAGAATAAAACGAATTCGTCTAACAAAACTCTAATTACAATGTAGTAAAGATGAAAGTCGCGTATAGTGCGACGCAGTGTGGTCATTATTTAGAGTCAGTGAAGTGAAGTAAGTCGCGTGTCGACTCAACTCTCACGCGATTCACTCACTCATCCACTCATTCTCTCAAGAGTGACCGAAGTGATCATGAATGACATAATGGGTGCAGAATAATGTTGTAATGCGCAAATTACAAGGCATTGGAGTCTAATGATTGTTCACCGCCTTTGATTATTAAGACCCCGAGGGCCGATTGAGGGTTAAATTAATTAGACAATACAGATACATCGGGAGCTTGGGATAATTCACGAGTAATTTACTGTTTCACACTATTCTAAATAGTGTTGGGGTTAGGTTTTGTTTTATAGGATTTTCATATATATACTCGCTATGTTATTCTACATCAATAACTATAAAAGGTTTTGAGTTTTTGTAACTTGAATCTTTTACGGTGGATTAAGGTTACACTTGTGTTTCATAACAAGTAGGTACTCTGAGTGAGTAGTATTGAAACATATATCTATTACTTTCATTGTTTTAAACAAACACATTAAACTTTTATATAGTCTGTTTTCCTCAACTCTGTTGATAAACCTTGAAAGAAACGCGTGTGTTAAGTACACAGAGTGTTAAGATCGTCTCCAGGGTAGGCATGAGCTCTCTATGCAAAATATCACCCAGATCAGTTCATTTGTCAATAATTGACATGGTTCTTGGTTTGCGAAATAAAACGTAGTCTATGTCCAACTGCGGGATGCAAGCTATGCATGTGCTAATTAATCAAGATCGATATAGTAATCACTAATCAAGCCGAAGATAAGTAGCAAATTTACACATATTCACATTTTTAAGATGACTATGGCTACAGACACAAACGCTGTACGGCTCTGTTGCTGTAGGCATGACTGTAAAGAGTAGGTAAGACAGACAGACAGACAGACTGAAAAGTGCCATTGTTAGGTGAGTTATTCGCTTAAAATGCTCAATGTGTAATTGTCGTCGCGATGCTCAAAGCGTAGCGAAATTACCCGCGCGTAAAAACGCCGAGCGTCAACGCTATTAGAATTTCAAATTCGCAATTTGCAATGAAAAATCGATCCTTCCGGAGTTCCAGCCAATCCGGACGCGCACGGAGCCTTTGAGGATTAAAAATGCGGGAAAAGCCTCTCGGATATAGATGAGCTCTGAATGAAACGTAATTACTGGGCTCCAAGCGGGCGGGCGCGAGCTACGAATAAATAAATTGCTGCTTATTGTATGTTCGCAGAAAGTGGAGCCTTACATAACATGATTATATGTGACACTTGCGTCTGAAGGACTTTTACTTCCTGATAGCTTAGGTACTCGTATATCTTTAACTGCTTATGTTTGATCTTTTGAACTCGGATTGCTTGGTATTGAGTATGATTCTCAGGTCCAGTCAGTAACAGTAAAATATAGATCCAATAGGTATCTAGTAAGATCTTAACAATTATTCATTGTAAAGTCAACATCTCCTGAGGATGCTCCGGTTTCGGAGCGAAACGTGCGTAGAGGGTACATTGCCAAAGATCTGTTTGGTGTCGAGTATAAGGATTGAAGAAATTATAAATTACACCACACAGATTCTCCTGCTTTTCGAGGACTATAGTAAATTAAGCTTAATTTTCATAATATATTATGGATTAAATATCCAATAGGTATCTAGTACCTATTGGGTTTCTTTTACATAAACCCAGTACAAGTGCTGTACAGTGAGCATATGATTGTACACATTAATTAAATGACCAGCTGATGTTAGGAAATTGTCTTTGGCCACCCTCGGAAAGCATTTTAAGCCATCGGTTCCGGTAAATAACATGAACATGTTATAAGGAACGTCAAGTAAAAATACATACAAACATACGTCCATAGAATTTTTATATTTATATTTATTTAGTAATATTTACTGTCCCTAAGCATAGATTATTTATATTTATTGAGTTATTGGAATATAGATGCTTCTCATATTTGCGGGCTGACCTTCTTTCTCTCTTATAGGAGAGAGGGTTAATTCGTTAAAAATAAATATATACAATTCTACATTAAACTACCAAAAAACATTCCATACTACCAATACAGTCCTGTTTTAGTATTAAGGATTACATGACAGTTAAATAGCTTAAAAACTAAAACGCTTTAATTGTTTTAACTTATGCATCGGTAGTTCAAAAATTACCTTAGCAATTAGGTATGTAATAAAAACGTTTAAATACTGTTACTTGACTAGACGAACGTTGCGAAACAAATCCACATGAATTCACAAATGTGCCAAATGTTTCTAAATGCTTGGAATAACATTATAACTGAGATTCATAACAACTGCAACAATCAACAATGTTTTTTACCGTGAGGCACACGTGATATAACAAAACTGTAGGTGTGGGTTAGTTGTGTCCGGTGCGAGGCGAGGGCTGATTGAGACGGTGTTATCCAATTTCTATTTGCTGATACCGACCGGCATCGCAGGTGCACTAGAACTGCGCCTATTACCTTTATCTATTAGATCTTGTGTAGATCGCATATAAATATAATTACTAATAGGGCATTTGGAATGCTTGGTTTAATCATGCGTGTTACTAAGGATTTTAAGAAGACTTTAACTCTGGTTCTTTTATTTAATGCCTTAATACGTTCTATTCTTGAGTACTGTTCAGCATGCTGGAATCCGCAATATACGTTATATTGCGGATTCCATTATGCGATTCCAATATACGTTATATTCCAGTACATTGGTGGTGGATTTATAATAAATTTCTGCGTTATATTAAACGTCGTAATTTAGTATTTGATCACAGTATATCTGCAACTGAAATTACTTTAGAAAAAAGACGCGATTTAAGAGATCAAATGTTATTATATAAAATAATACATAATTTAGTTGACTCTTCTAAGCAATATCGATTTTGCATGTCGGAGGTTAAATGCAAGGCGTGAACCTCCCTTTGCGTGGGCTAGATGGACGACAAGGTATTCGGCAAATAACTTTTTATCTCGTGCGTGCAACGCTTTTAACAACAAATATTGTGAGACGGACAAAATTTGCACTTTTAGGAAATTTAAAGTTTTTGTTTTTCATTATTGTTTTTTTTTTTTTCTTTTTTTGCTTGATTAATAATAATTGCTTGGTAGCTACTTATTCCTAAGCAACTGTGGTTAATGTTATCGTATTATATGTGTAACCAAGTTGTGGAAACTTCATTGGTTTATGTGATACAAAAATACGGCATTACTTATATGTGTAATAGTATTGTTTGTTTCCCTTAAAAAGCTAATAAATAAATAAATTAGATAATGAGGTAGACGAATACGCGTTGTTCATTATTTTTTCAACCGACTTCAAAGAGGTTCTCAATTCAGTTGAATTTTTTTAATTTCTTTCTTATGTTTGTTAGCTCGGAACTCTGGAAACTTGGCTCTAAAATAAAAACCAAGTAAGCTATCTAATGGATTCTGCCCTATTTTTTATTCTGGCCTCTTCCCTATGAATTTATTGTGAGCTTCTTCGATTTCGATTTTCGGATGGACACTTGCCGAAAACCACCAGAGGGATTGCTACGGCGTCACCAGGGGAGTGGGCGAGCGCGAGAGCTCGCCATGAGAAAAGCCCCAGACCTCCACAACATTGGGGGGGAAGTTGTGGACGACGACCCGAGGGTGCTTTCTTCGAGGACGTGGACCTCGGCTCTGTTCGACGTTAATCTGACTGTTTGGAGGCCTTTTGGAATAATTATTGTTTAGTTCACGCCCCCGTAACCGTGTTAAGGGTCCATGTTCGAATGACGTCAAAAATCAGATGTGAACTTCTCCTTAGACCAGCCTCCTTAGTAAAAGAATTGACGCTCGCAATCGAGGATTCGTTTTCAACCTATAGAAATATTAAAAGTCGTAGTAAAATGTATCTTATTTACATAACGTTAAAGCTCAAATTTGCTTTCAATTCTTCAGGGATAGCTTTGAAAAAAAATGTAAAGTAGGTACAGGATTTGCGACTCTAACTTGATTGACATTAGATCCATTTTAGTTTGACAATACATAATTCCATATGCGAAAGCATCTCTTCGATTTTAAGCGAGCAAATCTTGTACTAAGGCCACTGAACTTAGATGCAACGCCGCGAGTAACCTATGTCAAAGTCAAAGTCAAAGTCAAAAATATCTTTATTCAAGTAGGCCCACAGGTGGCACTTTTGATGCGTACATAAGAATTACACGGTAGTGAGATGATGGCGATAACCACATTCGTAAACTTAAAACTAAAGCTACGAGGGTTCCAAACGCGTCCCGGTCTAAGAAGAAGCCCACAACAAACTTAGCCGGGTGTTTTTTTTTTTTTTTGTTATCGCCATCTCACAATGTCATTTTAAATTATTAGAAGAGCAACCTGGTTAGAGCAATAATTTACACCCAAGCTTTTTTATCGTTTACGTAGTCCTTTATACTATAATAGGACTTTTCTATAAGCTTACGTTTAATACAAACTTTGAACTTTTTAAGAGACATCTCCAAGATGTCAATTGGTAGTTTATTGTAGAATTGTATGCAATTTCCTTTAAACGAATTATGAATTTTATGTAACCTAGTATATTGCACTGTAAGTTTATTCTTACTTCTAATGTTTAAATTATTGCAATCACATTTTTTCTTAAATTTAGAAATGTTTTTATGGACGTACATTAAATTTTCAAATATGTACTGACTATACACTGTCATTATTTTAAAATCTTTAAATTTATCTCTCAATGACTCTCTCGGACCCATTTTGTAGATAGAACGAACAGCCCTCTTCTGCAGCACGAAAATAGTGCTAATATCAGCAGCATTACCCCAAAGTAAAATTCCATATGACATAATGCTGTGAAAGTAACTAAAATATACCAGTCTAGCAGTTTCTACGTCGGTCATATGGCGTAACTTCTTTACCGCATAGGCAGCAGAACTAAGCCTGTTCGATAAATTATTTACATGAGGGCCCCATTGAAGTTTAGAATCTAACGTTATTCCTAGAAAAACTGTCGTATCCTCCAGTTTCAGTTCCTCATTATTAAGTAGTACAGTGGTTTTCACGTGTTTAACATTAGGTAAAGTGAATTTTATACACTTGGTTTTTTTTCCGTTAAGAACCAAATTATTAGCTTCAAACCACTGTACCACTTTAGCGAGAGAGTTGTTTACGTCGTCAAAAGCTAGTTCACGTCGATTTATTTTAAAAGTCAGTGATGTATCATCGGCAAACAGAACTATCCCTTGTTTATCCTTGGCAAGGTAAGGAAGGTCATTAATGTAAATAAGGAACAGAAATGGTCCTAATATAGACCCCTGTGGGACACCTATTTTCATAACTGATCCATTAGACCGTTTTCCATTCACGTCGACTTTCTGAATTCTATCGCGTAGATAGTTACTCATTAAGTCTAGAGCTATACCCTGAATTCCATAGTGGTGTAGTTTCCTAACTAACGTTTCGTGTTGAACACAATCAAACGCCTTAGATAAGTCACAGAACACACCAAGTGCATCACGTGACTCCTCCCAGGCTTCAAATATGTTTTGTATTAGCTCAACACCTGCGTCGATTGTTGAGCGACCCCGTGTGAAACCAAATTGCTTAATATGAAGTAAATTATACTTATGAAAATGGTAAAGTAATTGATTTAAAATGAGTTTTTCAAAGATTTTACTGAAAGTGGGTAGTACGGATACTGGTCTAAAGTTAGTGGGGTCAGAAGTACTACCCGATTTAAACAATGGAACTATTTTACTAAGTTTCATTAAGTCAGGAAACACACCACAATCTATACAATTATTAAATATTAAGGCTATATCGGGTGCAACAATATCAATTAATGATTTGACAACGTTTACGGAAATGCCCCACAGATCATTTGTTTTTTTATTAATTAATAATTTAAAGGCTTTAATAACGTCAGATCCACTAACATGCGTGAATTTAAAAGAATGGTTACACTCAGGCACATTTTCCTTTAATAGAGAGAGAGCCATATCTGGTGAAGAGTTTAATGATTCTGTTGTGGAGACGGGAATGTTGGTAAAGAAGGTTTCAAAAGCAGTAGCCACCTCGAAATCTGTTGTTAAGGCTTTATTATCTACATTAAGTTTAAAGTTAATATTTCGTGGTGTTACTCTTCCCGTCTCCTCATTAATTATGTTCCAAGTAGTTTTGATTGCATTGCTGCTATTTTTAATTTTATTTTTGATGTATCGCGTCTTTTCTAAGTGGCAAGCGCGTTTAAAATTCTTGGAAAACAATTTAACATAATCCCCAAACTTATCACCAGTGTTAAATTGACGTTCAGCATACAATTCATACAGCTTTTGCCTATTTTTATGAAGTTCAACTGTCGCCCACTCACTAAAATTTAATGTATCAGTAATCACAACCGACTTACTAGTAAAAAATTACTTGTCTTCCCATTTTGACGTCTTATTTTTTAGAAATACGACGGTCTGTCTGTATGTATATCTGTGTTGACTCACGAAAACTCTACTGAACGGAGTGAATACAGTTTTGTAGGTAGGTACATATATACTTCCTTTTTTTTTTTTTTTACCCCGAAAACAACTAGGGTTCTTATAAAAGATGTTGTTGATTTGACACTATAATTCGGTAAATTTTGAAAATCTTTATATCTTTATTTGTTTAATTTATCATATAATTAGTCTCTGCCAAAAGCTCGTGAAGATCAGAATTGGAAATAGGGATCTGAACTACTCAGCATACCGCAGCAACCCACTTAATTCGCACCCGGCGCAATCGACTAATTTTTGGTGTGCTACTTGGCCACACATCTCTCGATTATTAGTAGTCATCTATACTAATATTATAAACAGTAAATATTTTTTTGTTTGTTTATTTGTAGCTAATAGGCTCCGTAAGTAATGAACTAATTTTAGGAAAGCTTACGAAGTAACAAAGGCAAATGATAGATTTTCAAGGAAATTAGAGATTAACAACAATAATTTAACGAAAAGTAGCTACATTTTGCCTATAAATTTCATTACTTGGCGTATGCTGAGAAATTATTGATGACAGGTAAAAGTCAAAATATTAAAATTAACGCGATTTTTTTTTTTAGAGGATGGACAAAATTTTTTGTAGAACTAGACTAAATTGATTGCCTCATATCTCTACATAGACTGTTTCTACGGGATGCTTGTATAAAGAAAACCAACTCGGAAGAAATCGCGGGCAATAATTGGCTGAAAGACGATTCTGTATGTTTTTAATTCAATGCCCTGGCCAGTAAACGACGAGTCGCGGTCAACAGCTACTAAGACAAAATTTAACTTTATTTTTTAACTTTAATAGACTAGCGCTTTACCACAATCTCACCTGATGGAAAGTGTACATGGGGCCTAAGATGTGACGCGCTTGACTAGAAGATGCCTATCCACTCTTGTTTTTAAGGTACCCAAGTTGTAAGATTTAGGAAACACAGAACTCGGAAGGGTGTTCCAAACCCCATTCCAAACTTTGAATTAATATTGAATGAGCAATAATTACAAATCTTTTAAAAAGACATTCCAAGTAGGAAGTTCAGCGAAGTAAGCTAGTGGCTCGCTTCGTTCGGTTAGCAACCGAATTCCAGCTCCCTTCTCGAAAAGGGCATGCTCGCCAAACGTAATGAAATCAACTGCGTTTAGCTTACTGCGCACAGTGGCCCCTCGGCTGCGCTAAGCATCCTTAGTTAATCCCTTTACAACAATCCACCGTTCTCTACCCATACAGACTGGTGTTTGAAATGGAGATTTAAAAATTTTGGCGCTGCGAAAACATGTTCTTTACAGTAGAACGTGTAAAATATAGTACCGTGTGGTGACCGAAGATCAGAATACACTTGCAACTGTATATTAAAAGTCAATGTGGTAGAGTCACTACTAACATACTGACTTAACGTTTCAAAAGTCCTTAAAAACAGCTGTGCTAGGCCTACTAGAAATAAATGATTTTTGAATTATTTGAATGGTTGTAAGCACTCCTACTCTTCCCGCGGGCATCGTACGAGGTGACTAAGGCATCATAATGTAGAAAGAGCATCAGAATCTTCTGTACTACTACTACCACCTACAGCATGGTAATTATGGGTAAACCCTGTCGTTAGAGGCCTTTATTCCAAGAGTGGACTGCTATAGGCTATAATATATTTCAGCATTAGGCTATTATAGCGACTTCGAGGGTGTGTTTTTGTTTTTTTAAAGTCCCGCAAGAGATAGGGTACGAAAAGACATATTATCTGAAATCGTTGAAGGTAGTTTTAGAATATATTTACTTTTGCGTTATGCGTAAATACTACATAGTTATTTGTCAGTATGATAAGCATTTAGTCAATGCTTATCACACAGACAAAGGAATAAAATTTCATTGTATCAATTTCATTGTGTGATCATTTATTCTCTCATCCATACAAAAGTAAGAGCTACCCAATTAACATTAGGTGGACAGAAATGAAGGCTTATAAAGTGCAAAATGATAGTGTATGGTCGTACAATTCTTGGATGTACCTATTACCAAATCATGATATGGAATGCATTTATTACAATAAAAAAAAACTGTGTCAATATCTACCTCAGTAAACTAAATATTCAGTAAATTATACTCGATAAAATAATATGTAGACACGTTAAATTATAATAAACTATCTGTTGCCCGCGACTTCGTCTGCGTTTGATTTTTTTTTTGATGTGGTATTCAATTTAGTTGTAGTTCTAAAAAAAATTAAGTATTCAGTATCGCTAAGCCTTAAATGAGGGGTTTGCTGCTGTCCGCTGAGGAGTTCTGTCCTCTATTCCGACCACATTCATCAAAAATAATTATTTAAATCGGTTATAATTTGTCGGAGTTATGGTGTAAAATCGTCAAACACTTTCATCCCCTCTCCCAAAGGAACCGAGTATAATGTCGGGATAAAAAGTATCCTATATTACTTCTAATACTTCCAAGAATATGTGTACATAGTTTCATGAGGATCGGTTCAGTACTTTTTGCGTGAAAGCGTAACAAACAAACTTACATTCACATTTATAATATTAGTAGGGCTAGGGATAGGGATAAGTTAAGTAGGGATAGGGATAGGGATTGCATAAACTCTTCTAGTAACACCTATTATGGAAAAAAAATATCACAGAATCATTCATACCGTAGGCTAACTCCGTGAAAACTCACAATTAATTCTACGCTCTGACTTCAAAAGTTTGGAGGGTTCGTAGACAGCAATTTCTGAGCCGTCAGAATTTTATTTTTTGTGAAAAGTATTTGAGTCATTTTCATCAAAAGTCCTATTATATACCGGTGGAAGTACCGTTAAAATTGGTTCAATCATTCTGGGCCAAGAATGCCTATACTATGACGTAATTACTCCACAAAGTGACATAGAGAACGAGAGATAGATATTTGGAAATTATGATTTTAGTTTAAGCTTTCGTTTAAGTTAAAGTTACTTTGTTATTTCAAAATCGGACATATCAGTGTATTTTTTTTTAATTCATTTCAAGTAGGCCTACTATGCTTCTGTGAAATGTCAAGTCAAACTGTTTAAGTGACTCTTCCACCCGGTTCAGCTTGAAATGCGTATAAGAATCTAGCTGGAAATATAGTACGTCGGCTTATCTGTAGAACCAGTAGAAATGGCTTTGTGTCCGCAAGTAAAGTGGTACCTACAGTCCGCCCGATTTGAAATCCAATACTCGACATCGGCGATCGTTTCAAACCGCCCGTTCATAAATAATACAAGGAAGGGAATTTTAGTGTACTGCAATTTTCATAGGCGAGGGCAACTGATGCTGGACCACGCCTTGCAGCCGAGTATCGACCAATGGCAGCATAGCGCGGCGAGGGCTGCCAGTTCGACACCGCCTCGTGCCCGGTGTTAGTTTGCGTTTTACTTTTGTGACGGCTAGTCGTTGCGGCGACGTCAAAACTCTGCTGTACCACTCTACTACAGCTCTAGTAGCACCAATAGGGACTGTGTATTAAGACATTCTAACCCAGTAATACGTAGAAAAACCGCCGTGTTTCATACGGCAATCCAGTGAATTTAAAGCTATGTTTTGACAGTTTCATGACACGTGAAAGTACTGAATGTTTCAGTTATTACACCTGTGGGGACGGTAAAGAAGGAAAAGTGTTGAGTGTGAAACGAGAGATGAAGGTGAGTGTATTTGCTTTTTATTAAGTTAACAACTTCATGTAATGTTACCGAGCAATGTTTAAGAAATTGGTGAATTCCTCTGGAAGTACTTACTTTTAAGTTTAGAACAGTGATAGTAATAACAAAAATCACTAAAACCTGTCAATTATTATGATAGGAAGACGTTTCCAAAGTATCTGCAAATAGGCCTATTTAAGACAGTTTTTATTAGGAACTTTAGTTATCTAGTCGGAATGTACATACGTTCATCTGTTACGATGTATCTATATAAGCAGCTATTTACCTAAGGTTATATATCAAATTAAAATCCAAAGAAAGGCTTTTGCTAACCATTTTCTTACATTTCAATTAGGTAATATTTAAAATGAAGAAGATATTATAGTGGCTACTTATAATTCCTCTTTTAGTAATTTGGTTTCGCAATAATAGGTTATAAGAGATACACAAAAATACATTTAAGAATAATATGTAAACTCTTTTTAAAAGTGGATATATGATAGTTATAATTAAGTAACAAAAATGTATAAAGGTAACGGAAACCTATAATCTATATATCATTTCAAAGAGGAAAACGATTAATTCCTATAATAGATATAGTTCTTTAAGTAAGTTTTTTATACCTTACAAATTATTCTCTTGCTCTCAAAAAAGTATGCTTATTCCTATTACATGTATGGAACATTTATTTCGCTGACAAATTATGTCATAATTATATGTCATATTTCCATTATATGTCAAACTCCCAAGTCAAATAAAGGAAAAAAAAGTTTTAAGTATAGATATATGTGCCATACCTATTTAAAAGCTTGCCTTATTAAAAGTCAGCTAAATATTATATTTTAAGTCACATCTAAACTATTAACTAACTTGTACCTACCTAATAATCAAATGTGTAAGTAGATTCATACCTACTGTTGAATTCCTTACCTCTCAAACCAAATTATTTTTCGTAAAAAGAATTGTTGTCAAAAAATTCATAATTCAAAATTCATTTATTTCCAGTAGGCCTAATATCAGCACTACTGAAACGTCAAGTCTGTCTGTTTGTAGTGACTCTACCACCATTTCGGAAGGCAGATTCTGCCGAGAAAAAGCCGACAAGAAACTCAGCAGTTGCTCTTTTCCAACATCAACTATTAACATTTTAACATTCATTTTACTATCCTGCGAGAGATGAAAGCGGATCCGGATGCTTCCAAGCTACATTATCATCAAGAAATTCATCAATTGTATAGTAACCTCGCTGTAATAAATGTGTTTGAACATATTCTTTAAACTTATGCATTGGTAGGTCCAAAATTACCTTAGGAATCATATAATAGAAGTTTAAGTTCAACTAATGTCAACATAAACATAAAAGTTAGTTGATAAACTGTATTTGTTGGTGAAATCTGCAAGAAAATAACACTAGGACTTGTAAGATTTTCTGACGAGTAAAAATTGTGGGATAAGGTTTGTATTTAGCTATAGTGTTGTGAAATTCAAGTGAAGTGAAAGTGAAGTGATAATGAAGTTATAGTACAGTTATAGTGAAATAATAGAGATAGTTAATTCATTGTGAAGTGTAAGTGAGGTAACAGTGGAGTTTTAGTCTAGAAGATGTAAAAAATAAGTGTTAGAGTTATAAGGTAAACTGTTTAGCCATAGAATGAGTACCTACCTGGTTATGAAGTAAACAGTAAATTTGTATGCGAGCGTTGTGGGTTTCAGCTCCGTAAATTCACCATAAGAAATACATGTACCTGCAATGGTAGGCACATTAGTAAGGCTGATGATAGCGATTCCTTCATGGTCTTAGAGCCAACTCTGTCCACGATATATAGAATACAATATAGGTACCTACCTCACTAGAATTTATTTATTTGTAGATAAGTGTACAGGTAGAAATAAGTCTAGGTTGATATAAGTTAGTAATTGTAAAATAAGTCTTAATAATTTCTGAGTCCAAGGCCGTGGGTTCGTTGCCAACAACTGGAAAACGTTTCTGTGATTAACATGAATGTTTTTCATTGTCTGGCTGATTATTATTTATAATTATTTTCAAATATTTTATAAATATTTGATAGCGCATAGCTTTGAATATTAGTAAAATATTTGTCGTATCGATCTCATATTATATTCTGAATAAGAGTAACGAATAAAATAAATTAGTAGAGAAAGATAGAGATAATTGTAGGAATAATTATAAATAAAGATATTTTTTTTTGGTATAACAATAATGATACTTCCTTTAAAGTTCCTTAGTATAGTTCCTTAGTCGCGTCTTTTGTGTCCTACACAGATGGACCTAGACTATCGCAATATGTAAGGCTTATGTAAATTATTAATGTTTCTGAACGTAACAGCAATAACGTCGAAATAGAAGAATAACTATAACGAATGTAAACCACTACTTCTAAAATTCATAGCAAATATTCATCAGTCATCTTAGTAGGTAACCATAACACAAGCTACGCTTACTTTGGGACTGGATGGCGATGTGTGTATTGTTTTTAACAAACTAGTATATTTGTTGTTGTATATTTATTTGTTTTTTATTTATTTACATAATATGTTTCGGGTGTTAGAAATAAATGTGGTTTAAAGTCGTAATAGTTATTCTTCTATTTCGACGTTATTGCTGTTAAATTTACTATTTTATACTACGTACGTGTTAAAACTACTGAACCGTATGAAATGTACCTAAAAGCTTTCTCGGTTCAAAAACATTAATAATTTCCTAATTCTTACATTTTGTGACAGTCTAGGTCCATCAGATGTGTAGGACACAAGAGACGCGACTTAGGATAAGTAATGGGTTCTTAAAAAATATCTTTATTTATAATTATCTTTCTCTACTAAAGACTTCTCTCTATTCGATACTCTATTTCAGAATGTATGAGCTCGGTAGGAGAAATATTTTACTAAGATTCAAAGCTATGTGCCATGAAAGAGTTGCTTGGATTCACATTATCGTTATTGTGTCAACCGATGCTCAAGATCTACATAGTTCGCTTAAAGAACCCTGTCCTCCCTCGGCCCAGGCAAATGGGCCTGTAGCGCAATTTCGTTAATATACAACGTGTGTCTGTGACTCATCTGTGAAACCGAAAACATAATAGTTTTTAAGCAAATCACTGCCATAGTTTTTACTGTAAGAAATCAGGTACAGCCCTCACATCCCAGTAGGTACTATGCGCGTGTCGGTCTATTATCTTTAATAGGGCTGTCATAAGTTAGACTATGTTAAATTCGTTTGTTTGGAAAAATAAATATGCTTCTTTGGATTTCATATTTTTACAGTGATTTCTTATAAAATATTCTTATGAATCCTTAAACGTTATTTCGTAATTCGGTTACACGTTGTATACTATTAACTAGCAGAACTCTGACACGCTCTGCTAAGGCTCAGCATGATATTAGTTAGTTTAGTACAAAGACACAAGACACATATAATAACTAACAAAAAGCAGTAAAAGAGACCTGTGTCTGTGTGCGAGTTGAACTACAGCATGCTTATTTCTGCCGCAAAGCTTCTTTGTTGCAATGCTGTGTTCCCGTCTGAAAGGTTGGTTTGCCGGTGTGATTGCAGGCAAATAAGGCTTAACATCGCGTTGCACGATGTGTTTCTATCATGCCCTGTTTAGTTTTGGCCTGTTTTATAGTCAATGGTTTTCCATTTACCATCAGGTGGGCCATCTGCCTGGGCATTTATGACTATAAAAAAAGTCAGTAATAACGAGAAATACCTATTAATGACAATTGACATTCAACTTTTTCATATTAAATTATATTTTCGACATAAGATGCTACTGTGGCTTAGGTAGAGAGATACGAGTAGGGGATGGTTTCAACATTTTTTTTTAAATCTAAAGATTAATTTAATTGGTGTTCATCTATTTTATACCTATCTAGTGGACGATATAGTCACAGCATATCGCTCGGTAGAGCTTTTTCTTCGAGGTTCATTTACAAAAAAATATTATATCAGACTGAAATTAAACTTTATAAAATAGTTAGTAAAAAGCTTGAGTTACTTCTAGATTAAGCTCACTGCGATTACTACAAACGGTTCAGTAGATTCGAATGTTAATTACAAACAAACAAACTAAACTGTGGACTAGTAGACCAATTTGGATTGTGTTAAACTGTATTAAATTACTTGTAACACATTATCTAAATTAAGCTTAATTTGCTATACTCCGCGAAAAGCAGGAGAATCTGTGTGGTGTAATTTATAATTTCTTCAATCCTTATACTCCACACCAAACAAAACGGCAATACACCCTCTACGCACGTTTCGCTCCGAAACCGGAGCATCATGGACGGATGTTGACTTTAAAATGAATAATTGTTATAAATTACACCACACAGATTCTCCTGCTTTTCGCGGAGTATAGCAAATTAAGCTTAATTTTGATAATATATCATGGATTTCCGCAAAGTAACGCCTGCTTCTATACAATACTTCTAACACAGTTTAACACAACTAGTTTGTTATAAACAAAAATATAAAGTTATAAATTTCACAATTCAAATAATGTTTCATAAATTAAAACATGGGTAATTAAATAAAACGGTCTTGACGCAATTAACTCTTTCTTCACGAAGTGACAAATGAAACCGTTTATTTCAAGATCATTGAAGCCTTCAAATGAATACATTTAAAAACTTAAATCATATTTCCTTACAGAATATATAAAACACCTAAATCAATTTCTGTCTTTAACTGTACCTATCAGTAATACTTGTAAATATTTAATGGCGGAAATATAAATTAGGTATCCATACCATAAACTTGTATGGACATTTCTAGTTCAAAAGCGAGTCTTTTTAAATAAATTAAAAAGAAAACTTGATCCCGTTTCATAACTCAAATTAATTGCTACGCGGCACGAACCTTTAAGAACATCGGTTAATAATTTGTCGTTAATTACTTTTCTATGTAAATAACCTTGTCTAAATGTGAATTTTTATCCTAGGGCCTCGTTACGTAATATAATAAATATAATTTAAAAAATAATTGCACGCTGTTTACGAAAATAGTAAAATTCACGTAATAAAAAAGTTTTATTTCTTATTGTTATTTCAAAAGATACACAAACTATGAAAATAACATTTCTTAAAGTATATTTAGAGGTTTCATTTCATTTAGGATTCACGATTATTTACCTGTTATTCAAACTGGGTAACATTTGAAATAACAGGTATTGTGTTATATATCTAATAATGATTTGATAAATGTAAGGGACATTTATCAGATCATTATTATATAAAACAGATATTCTAGGTACTACTACTCATAGATTTTGCATTATGTAGAGGTAGACGATGCGTTGTAGGTAAGTTTCATTTAAAAATACAAAAAGTTCAAAACAAAACATCAATAACACAAAAAAAAAACAAAAAACAGCCTCGCATATCATCTAGCGATATCTGCCAGATGACTTTGAGATTATGAAAACATGAGGAAAACAGACCGCAGGTGGTTTTTATTAACATGCATTTGAATAACTACATACATAAACCAGATTGCACACGATAGTATTATTGTAGGTACCTACAGAAGTATACTTCGACTTTCGTCATCTGCGAAAGAGGAGCTCAAAGGTATAAGAAGATATTTTCGAAGTTATACTTCTATTGGCGCGTTAGGGAAAAATGATGAGAGTAAATTTAACGATACGCGCGCACACCGTCACGAAAAACCAACACCCTGAACAAATTTTAAGGATGAAACTTGGTTTTCCTATGATGAGATTACTAGATAGCGAGATAACTAGATAATGCGTTGTAATAAATCTTTCAATGTATTCAATACCTGTTTCTATTGTTAGAGTAGTTTTTTCTACAAACGCAAAATAAGGCGAAAGATAAAATTTTGAAAAGATTTTTATCTTGTTTCGCCAAAGAAGTGTAACTTCTAACGCGTGTACATAAGTACACACACGTTATTTTAGAAACTAAGAAGGCCAACATACTTAACTAACTATATACTTAACGAGTTATTTACGGTTGGTTAAAAGGTATAAGAACAGGTTCATTTCTATGTTAATCATACCTTAATTGTAATTGTATCTGTATATTAGCAATGTTCTGTATTAATAACTAACTGTTTCATACGATAAGGTTCATTTTTGTTTCGATTCTTTACGATTCGCGATAGCGCGGAAACTATGCGTAGATATTTGTCAATATTATCATATGACCTTCCGCACGGTGCGATATGTTAACTAAATGTACTATATGGGAGCGATTTAAAGTTGTTTTTTGAGGTGTTAACAGTTGAAAATTATAGACATCTTAAGAAGATTTAGAATTACGGAGAGTGAGAGCTAAGCTATCTGAAGAATCAGAGTAACCGAGACAGCGCTAATAGTGCGAAACTTATTGACAAGGTTGGGAAGAATCGGCTTTGTTTTCGTCACACATATTATAAATAAAAGTTAGATAGCCATCTATGACAAAGTAATAACAAAAGTATTACCTCTTCCGGGTATGGTGACCGATCTGCCTCTTTATATTGCTGGACTAAACCGGTTACATAAGCGCCAGTTCTTGGGTAAGAATGAAGAAAGTTTCAGTTTGAGGGTGAGAGATGGACAGTGAACCAGGACAGGGGTCACTCCAGCCGCGCTCGAGTGTTGACCCGTCCGCGTCAAGAGATCGCTCGAACAAGACATTCGCACTCGTCCGCGCGGTGATACATGCGGATCATTAATATCGGCATTGAGCCGGTGGCAGCACTGCGGGACTCCGGCCCGACTCGCCGCTTTAAATAACATATTAGCCTATAAAGCGGCCGCCGCTATATTTCTCCATGTATCGAATATTTTTCGGTAAACCGGGACATAACGAATCGCTGACGACAGGCGGCGCGGGTGACGATTTATCGAGCGCACCCGATTCAAATGTAATCGGATTGCGCCGTTGCGGCGTGGATTACCGACCGACACTCCGGCCGCGTCCATCCCTCTTAGTGGCATTGTGTTTTACTAATGGGCGATGCTCAGGGCCAGCGTCGCACAGGCGATTGTATCGTATTCTTGAGGTATGATTTGTGATAGCTAGTGCGAAAGTCCTAGCATCCATTGACTTTTGATAAGTTCAGAAACCAACCGGCTAAGTTCGTTATGGAAGACCCAGACCAGGGAGCGTTTGGAATCGTAGATATTTGTTTTAGGTGTCACCAATGTAGTCACCAACAGCTAACTACCATGTGCACATTTTTTTTCGTAATGTACCAATAAAAAATGTCATCTGTGAGCCTCTTTGAATCAAGAACTATTTGATTTTGACTTTATAAGTTCTTGCGGCCTAATCAACATAAACATTTCAGTAACAGTGTTCTCATGTTTTATCTGGCAAAAAACAGTTAAATTGTTGTGATAAAGGATTTAGCAATGATTGTCCAGTCAATATCTGAATAACCTCCTTTGCAGTCATTTGGCTTTTACGATATTCCTAGCTGGTTTCCACCAGGTACCCATCGATAAGCGGATATTGAAATGAACAACGTTCTATATTTGTTCCATGTTCGCGGCCGCATCAATTAAACGCCTGAATGTTGAATGATGATGAATTAATTTCCTTATGACAGCGTTGGTTATGATGTTGAAGATCACAACAATTCTAGAAGTGTTATCGTCAACACCTTGTCGAAACTGATCTGATTCAGCAAGCACCGTTACGTCCTTAGGGCGACCGACTAAAAATAGGATTCGATTTATAAGCCATAAAATACCTGTACGACTAAAGGCATAAATTGATAAATTACCACGATCCCGACGTTTAATCTTTGAGAAATAAGTTCTTACACGAGGATTACAGAATAGGTATATTGCCTCCCTTCAAGGCTTCACTATCGGGGGGGTTATGATGTATGGAGTCCCATTGTTGAGACCTCGGGGCCATTTGTAAGCATACAGAGGTTCTGTGTTAGTCTAATAGGAAATTGGTAGTGAGAAATGTGTGATCAGCGTGTTGATAAGGTAGTTATGGTAATGAGGGATTTTTCTGTATCCCCTGGAACGTGGCGACGTTTCCATAATATTTTTCCCGCGCTATTAGTATGCGAGCCTTTCAATGATTATGTTAGAATAAAAAATGAAAACTTTTCATATTCAAATAAGCTTTATAGGTTCGTCGTTGTTTTTTCTATTGGTAATAAATCTACTTTTATGTTCGGATTGATGTGAGAGGTTACTACGTGGGAAAATGTTGTTGTACAATATATGTTTGTATGTACAGTATATATTTAATGACTTATCTCCAACTTTAGCCAAATTTTAGGGCAATTTCATCCTGAGTGTTTCGTTAGGAAAATGGGAAACTTTCCCGGAAAATATAGCTGGAAGTACAGCTGTAAAGGTGGTTGTAGTCGACTTTTAATGATGCTCTATTATCTATTACTTAAGAACAAGAGTGTACTATCGAAAACTTAAGAACTATAACTACAGACTGGTTCATCAGATGTATAATTTCTTTAATAACATTCACGGGAAAAAGTCCCGCAACCAGATCGTACATAAGTTTCAGCTTTTACAGTCGCGCGTTTTTTACCTGTCTTAAAAACACCCTCGACAGGCAAGGTATCTCTATGCCAAATTACATTCTGGTAAACTTACTATTTAATTATGGAGCCTAATAACTGTTACTATAACTATATTACCTAATCTATACTAATATTGTAAAGAGTCAACATTTTTATGTGTGTTTGCTTGTACCCGATAGGCTCCGAAAGTACTGCGCCGATTTTAACCATTTCTTCAGCTAAACTATCACAAAGTAACATAGGCTATAATTTATTAAAAAAAAAATAGCAGTCCCTTAAGGAAACTGCAATAATATAACCCAACATAGCAATTTTCTAGAAGATTCATTATTTGTCGTGCGCTGAGAAAACCACTGATGATACATAAAAATTATGTTCTACATAGTTAAAGTTTTTACCTACAATAAAATCTGGGAGAGATTATATCTAACTATCATAGTTAAGTAGCAATAGCAGATCGCGCATGGTATTTTATCTTGCTTGGTTTACTTGCATTTGTTATAACGTTAGTATAGAATTAAATATAAAAATATTAGTATGGGCGTTAACTCTATCCTATCCTACTTTTGCTACTATCCTACTAAAACATGTAAAAGCTTGTGATGATTTATGGACGTTTTTTATTCTTTCTAAAATAAATACCGACGGCTTTTACTGAAATTTGTAATGGAGATACCTTTATATAGACTGAATTGAAACAGGTTATTTTTGACCCGGAAATATTTACATAATGTTCGCGCGATTTGCGAAAAACTGAATTTCACGTCGACGAGCTAAAACCATAGCTATAATTTGTCGTTACAGATTTCCACAAAATTAGAATTATACTAGCGCGCCTCGGGGAGTTCTTCAAGAAATTACGTGTACACACTTATTCACCGCGGGTAACGCCACAGGGTGCAGCTAGTATTGAATAAATAGTATATACCTATTAGTTTTTTACTACATATTTTATATATAAGTTTCAATGTGGATTTTAGGTTCCTAGATCCGTTTCGATGTTCCTGTCGACTAATATCATATAGTAGGTACATTCTCAATACCAGTTTGGAATTAAAAATAGTTGGTTATATACAAGCCCCTCTCTCGGAGAACACGTTAAACCGTAGGATGCAGATATTAATAGGATCACTTAGATGTGATAATAGTTGTTAAAGCCCGCCAATTCGTTTTACAGCTGCATGGAGGGCTAGAGCTCTGATTGCCTCTTTCTTATGAAAGAGCTGGTGTTCTGCAATGGGATACTAATAGGCTGAGTGAATAAAGTAAGGGTAATTATCAGTTTTTCCCGCTGCAGCTTATGAAATGAACCTCCTTTAAAATCATCCGCGACAATGACGCCCGGGTTTTGTCGCCTCGTATAGAGTCGCAAGATTTATCGCCCATTTTATACGAATAACGTAACTCGAATACGGATAACACAACTTTAATAATACACTCTCCACTCCATTGGCGGTTAATAACGGAATATATTAAGGTTATAATGAAATTATTGGGCTATATTACCTTTTAATATAATAGAATTTATATATCATTGAAAACGCTACTAAATCAGGCCAGACTTAAGATTAGTGGTGTAAGTTATTTAAAACAGCCTGTAATTATGTATCTACTTGAACCCGTTTCCATTTTTTGAATGTTTCAGGTGTATGTAGTTAAAAATTAGCCAATAAAACCAATAGGCTATAAAATTGAAATATATTATAAGTGAGACATGAGTAAGAATGAAAACAAAGTAGACTTGGTCAGAATCCAATGGCGTAGTTACACCGTTCATGACTATAAGTTGTGCATAGCCTAAAGTAAATTTTAGTAAATGGTATGGGAAGATGATTTTTCAATTTAATACAATATGTCTGCTTTGCACGCCACCCGACATAAGTCTGTTATAATTCACACAGCCTCGCTTAGTATCCTCGCACACCTCAGAAAAAATAATACGGTTCGGCCGAAACACCGCAGTGAAAGATGACGAATGACTGACTGGTATTGATAATATTGTTAAAAAATTTACGCGCAACATTTATCTCCTATTATAACAGCGTTCGAATACGAAAAAAATATATAACCCGAACAAACGTCACAGGTCGCGGTCGACCAGTGTGCCCGGAGTGAAATATGTTATGTTTTCACTCCCTAACCGTCAAGAGAGTTTTTTTGTGACGTAACAAATGCTTTGTATCGGCAACTCGATGCTCCGTCAGTGTATTGAGGACTATTAATATCGGAGGCATCTGTTTGATGAAATATTAATGGGGTGAGATTCCTCGGGGCGAGTATAAAGGCGACTTTCCACCAGTACGACTAGCGTGGGCAGAAGACATTTTTCTTCCCTGGGAAAGGTTACAATAACACCGAACAAGGGATAAATCGGTTATTATCCTAATAATAAACGTGGTTAAACTCTTTTTATTCCGTAGTCCTATAAAAGCCGTGCAGGAAGATGCCACGTTCAAAATCTATTCGAAATTCACTAATAGCATCTGTAATACGGATATTATACTTTAGCCCTTAAAGATTTGCTCGCTCGTAATCGAGGAGTCATTTTCGAGTGTGGAAATACTTGAACATCGGAGTAAAATGGATTTCATTTGTATTATGCTAAAGCTCAAATTTGCCTACATTAAATAAACTAGAGCTTTTGCCAGAGCGTTTGTGAAACAAAAATCATAAGGACAGAAAGTTTTTTACTCTGAGGATACAGAGTAAACTCTGTATATGCGAAAATGACTTCTCGATTGCGAGCGAGCAAATATTTTACTAAGTGTCTGACAGGTCTTATATACTAGTCGCGAAGGGAAACTGAACCAGCTCAAAGAAAACACTTAACAATACAAAGATCTTTTATCAAACTAGCTTTAGGTCCTCACGAGGAAGCCGCACGTCTTCTGGCAAGGCCAAACTGTGGTGTCCAAGCTGGTCTGTAGTGACAAACAACCAATCAAAAGGTGTGCGCGCGCACGGCGCAAGTTTGGAAGCCGCTAGAGACTCAGTTTGGATGCGGCTGTGTGGCTCTGTTTTCCTCGCACCGCGCGGCTCTCTTTCTGGCTTCAGTGGACACGCGTCCTGACGTTCGGCGACCGCGCTCTAATTTATCACGCGGCCCATAAGACCCGGCGCAGCTCTCGAGGTGTTAATATTTACAAAGGTTCAAAATAAACCTCCTTCAAATATTAAATCCGATGATGCTGAGGCTGTTCAACTTATAAGTGGATATACATATGAAGTAACTTGAAGCGTAAGTAGCGTCAATCAATGCAACGAGAAGAGTCTTACTTAGGTATATTTTACTTTGCGGACACTCGCAACTGTAGTGGGACAGATCAAAGGTTTTTTTTCAAAGCACACCTTAAAGATTGTTGCAATGAAAATATAATTTTGAAAGTGGGATAAGTCTTGCAGAGTTAATAAACTCAATGATATTATTATTTAATATCACGCCTAGTTCGCCTTGTGGTTAGTATGTTCAGCTTCTGATTAGGAGGTCCCGAGTTCTATCCCGGACCTACACCTTTAGTTGATGGGCACAGGGCGGCACTTGGTGAAACGTTATCCTCGCATGTTCTGCTATTCATATGTTTCCCACTTACCATAATAATATCCATCCACCATCTGCGTAGTGCATTAATTATTACTGTGCAAATGAAACCTCTGAAAGTCCCATCAATATCGGTTGAGTCGTTTCTTAGATTGGACCAGAGATAACAGAAGCATTTTGAAAATATTAGGTCTTTTAAAGATTGAGTAATTTCGAAATCAAAGCCATACTTTTAATTTTATTTATTCGTTGAAATCGGACGAGCTCACGTAGCGTTGAAGTTTTTTGTTAGTAAAACTATAAATGGTTATTACTACGTATAGTGGGAATTATTTCCAGTCATGGAATACTATCATTACATACTATTTTATAGCAGACACAGCGAGGTGAGGTCTTACAACATATTTTGATGATATTTTGTATGAAGATATAACTAATAATAACTGGGCTGACATAATATAAGTAAAAAAGGGATTTTTATGCTTATCATGAACATTTTTGTGGGTAAAGCACTATGAAAAGACAGCAAAGAGAGCATAAAACTACTCTCTTAATTGGTTATTTCGAGGTTTATCAGTAACTGTATCAATGAACTAATATCAAATAGAAATAAAGAAACGTTAAACTAAACTTATTTAAAATTGAAAGGAGTGTATTTCTTGTGAACTCTGTACAACCTCTAGTAATTTTACTACAGGAGGTTTCCGCTGTGGCTAGTCCCTACCCTTCCTAGAAATCGTACCACCAGGTGTATTCCAGTACGATGTCGGATGGAAATCGATCGGGTGTCACATAACCTTAGCTTGTTGCATCACTTGCTATTAAGTGAGATCGCAGTCAAAATACTACCTTGCAAAATCAAAAAATATATATATCTAATCAATACTACTCGAAAATCGTTATATCTTTTTATTCAATTGTGTTCTCGCAATGGTTCTTTTAATTTTAATAAACGATTAGTCACGTCTGTCCATCTTCGGCCGATAATCTCAGATTACTATACCTACCGAACACCGATCATGTCCGTTTATAAATGCGAAGAACAATACACAGTATTATACAAATAATAAAATAAAAAGAAGTGAAAAACTTCTGTTGTACTAATATTTTGTCTGTTCAACTAAAGTTCAATACCTTTGAGTAACAATTATGGGCCCAATATAAAAAACAATATATATTTAGATAATTTTAAACCAATAATTTACAGATACACACACTGCTCCGATTATAGATGACGATTACAATATTTTGAACAAAACAAACCGCATTGAAATCAGTACATAGGCTTCTGGCTTTTCGTCTATATTGAATCAAATAGTTTGTTATGCCATTGGCCCCGGTTATTATAACCATGTGCTATAATAGTAAACACTTTGAGACACTCCTCGTTGGTGCTATGCTCCTATTGGTCTTAACATGAAATATGATATGTATCCCATAGCTTTCCTCGTTAAATGGGTATATCCAACACTTATTATTTTTTTTTAAATCGGACCAGTCATTCCTGAGATCTATACTATTACTATTACTATTATATCTATACGATTTATACTAATATAAATAGCTGAAGAGTTTCTTTAGCTATTTATATTAGTATAAAATAAGTAGGTAAATAGAAACATTATTACAAGATAAAAACACTATTCAATCACTTAGCTGCACGTCTCCGCTGGTAGAGTTGTAACTAGTATCGGCTGAAGCCGCAGACTAAAACTAGTGAGTCTACTGAACTAAGAATGAATGAATGAATGAATACACTTTTATTGTACACCAAAGAAAAAAAAGTAGTTACAAAGATATAAATACATAACAAGAGAGTACAATTTGGTGGCCTTATCGCTACATAGCAATTTCTCTAGGCAACCAATGGCGTAAAAGGAAAAAACATAGAAAAGAGGTGGTGCAATAAATAAGATTTAAAAATTATACAAATATATAAATACAAATAAAATATATATAAATATAACTATAATATATATATATATATATATATATATAAATATATTACATATAAATACAAATAAAATATATAACATAAATATCTATATAAATATATAACATATAACATCCTCAATTTGTATGAAATACATAAATAATTCAAATTACACACTTAAAATGATTCGCTTCAGCGATGTTCGGCTGAAAGATACAAATAATGATCCTTCACTAGTTTCTTGAAGGTCCCAGTCGATTGTGCCTCACGGATATCTAACGGCAAGGCGTTCCATAATTTAATAGCCTGAACCGTAAATGATCCGTAGAAGAAGGAGGTTTTGTGACCAGGCACCTTCAAGATTAACTTCCTCGTAAAACGAAGTTCATCTGGGAGTCCTACAAATTGAAACCTCTCTTTCAGGTAAAGAGGAGTAGAAGGATGAAATAAAACACAGTACAGAATAGAAACAATGTGCAAATTCCGGCGAAGTCTGATAGGTAACCACTTGAGACGAGACCGAAATTGAGAAATATGATCATATTTGCGCAACCCAAATATGAAACGAATGCTAGAATTGTGGAGTCTCTCAAGTTTATTTAACTGATCTTCAGTTAAGTTAACATAGCTTGCGTCAGCGTAGTCAAGAATGGGAAGGAGTAGAGTCTGTGCGAGCATAATTTTGGTAGGTATAGGAAGTAAATACCGAAGACGACGCAAAGAGCCTAGAGCTGCAAATGTCTTTCTGCTGATCTCATTAACATGGTACGTCCAACTTAAGGTTCGGTCAAAATAAATGCCCAAGTTTTTTACAATTTCACAGTATGGGACTGTGACACTATCAAACTCAATGGGGGGGAGGGAAAACCAGTCAATCCTTGAAATCTGCCTTCGACTGCCAATAACAATAGCTTGAGTTTTTTTCGGATTTACGTTAAGGCCATGCGCTTTACTCCAATTTGAAATAACGCGCAAGTCTTTGTTAATGCTAGCTATTGCGATTGGAAGATTATCAAAGGTTGACTGGGTGTAAATTTGGACATCGTCAGCATACATAAGAACTAATTGTTATAAGGAAAACATCTTTAAGTGAAGGGCCTTTCTTGTAAGAGTTCTCAAGGAAAAAACATTTACGTCTTACATTCTTAATTATTAATTTTCAAATAGACAACGACCAGGAATCGTATTCGATACCTATCACTTAAAATGCCAAAGTGCCCATACAGTATGATATAAATTATTAACCTATGAATAGTTTCCATAAGTCACTAAAATTATTGTTTTATATTGCATTCGTTCTTTACATAAATAGGTAAGTACGTAACTTAGGGCCTTGATATGGGTAAGCCTTTTGAAGGTTCCTCAATGAAATACTTTTTTTTATAATAACTAAAAAAATAGAGTTTTTTACATTTGGTTTCTTATACTAGCTACTGAGTACGCCATGAAGATAAAAAGTGTGTATGATGACACGCAGAAGAGGGTTCCGTAATGTAACCATAAAAATTATCGCGTTAATATCCAAATTCGATACAGTAACAAAGTACTCAAGACGGTAGGGACTTTCGGAAAATAATAGATTGAGGGCTGAAAAAAAATAAACAAGCGAGTCAATGTGGTAATCTTTAATATTATAGTAAGTTTTAAATAAATGTTTCAAATCTTTAAAGCTATAAAACAAAACATTAATCTTGATAAAAAAGAGATATCAGCATATCGTCTTACGAAGGCACAGAAACCCTTTGTAGGGCTGAGTATACGCTTTTATAACATGATACCGAAGGTAACATCAGATTTACCATTACATAAGTTTAAAGAATGTATAAAAAAGTGGATTGTAAATTTTTCAGTACAATACCACACTTTGAATGATCTTTCATTTAAGGTCCCCTGTTTTCGGAGCAGATACACAGATAGATACTTATAATACCCCTTATTTTGATTTGGGGATTAAACACTTCCATGATAGATAAACAGAAACCAAGGTAAATTTGGATTGTTTGTTAGTCAACGGAACCCTAGAAATGATAAAAAGGGTTGACAAGGGACAGACGTAGATGGGCAGGAGGGCAGGATGGGTGTTTATTAAATAAACAGAGAGATCCGTGCTGCGGGCGGCTGAGCTATTGTGAGATGATGACGGGTACTTTTTTACTCTCACCGAACGGGGATCCGCGATTGGATATAACGGACTACTTTTTTATTAATATCTAGCATCTACTTTCTGTTTTCCCGTTTCCCGCGGACATTAAGATAATTAATATAATCATTAATATATAATTAGCCTTAGAACATTCCCTGGAAAGCTCTATTCGCTTGACCTGACTAATAAAACTAGGAGTAATTTGTTTTCCTCCGAACGCCAGGTATATTTGACCCTTGCTAAAGGTCTATTTTAAAAGTCCCGTTAAAATGAGTTCAAGCCTTCCATATAATTGCTAAAACAAACAGAAAGATTATATTTTTCGGTTTCAAAAGGATATTATTATAAAAATAAATAGAGATCATCCTCATTATCACATCAACCCGTTACCGTCTGACGTCTGACGTCAGAGCACGGGTTTCCTCACGGGTATGGGCCCTAGTCCACCACGCTGGCCCAGTGCGGATTTGTGGACTTCACACACCTTTGAGAACATTATGTAGGACTCTCAGATATGTAAGTTCAAGTTATTGGTCGATACGTCCTTGGATACGATATCTTCCTGGGATTCGAACTCAGCCACCGAAAGTGAAGTCGGGTAGCCACTGGGCTATCACCGCTCTATATGCTAGTGCCTAGTATGTTTATTTAGTATTTAAAATAAATAATTATTAAATGTATGATTATAGCTTCGAAACTGACTAGGGTGAGTTATGTTTAGGTTTATAAAAACATCTCTCTTAAAATCTCTATCTTAAATGTTTTTTTTCAACCGTGCTACATTATTTATGATGCGTACGGACACATCTGAATGTAAGTGAATATAATACCTGTATATTTTATTAGTATTAGATGTGGAACTATCTCATCGCGGCGAACCAAAGTAAACCGATGTTGACTCAAGCTAAAGCGAATTCAAACCAACACAATATACTTGATCGCCACACAAACATACGTCGTTCAATATCCAGAAACCTTACGCCACTTGCACTCTAAATTATCCCTTATGACCTGTTAACAAAGCTCGTTATACCTTGAAGAGTTACGCCGCGTGTTACCTTAAGATAATGTTTCAATCACTGAAAGCATTGACACAAGTGAGTCAAGAATACAATCTGTGTATACAATTACTACTTTTGTTATTATAAGCTCTATTTCTTTTTTTTATTAAGTCGCAGTTTCTTTGATGGCTGCTAGATTTTATGATATTTCGAAGATGAGAGGATCTGTAATATAGATGTCAAAGGCCGCAGACGTTAGTTTGCATTTCACACGTTATCGTTTCGATTACCTACTTGACCGACCTAAATACCTCGAAAGCTTTACTTGACTTAAGTTAAAATTATAACCTATGTGTGTCAATCGTTTTTCTTGTACATTTCCCATTATCAAGGAACTCTAGGGCACTGAATCTCTTTTGGGATATAGATAGTCGCAGAAAGTACCAACTGGCACTCATTACTAAATATCTACATCATTCGTTAAGTAATATGACGATGGCTTATACATATCAATAATATAAAAGCGTGACTGCTTGTATATTTGTTCAGTTCCACAACTGTAGTACAACAACTGTATTGGGCCGGTAATCGGTGGATATGATGATGTTTACTATAATAGTACAATTGCCGTGTGGTGACAGCATACCAAATTACAGTTGCCACCAACTGGTCCCGCGAGTCTCGTACGAGGCGAGTAAGGCAATATAACAGAGAACGGACAGCAGCGTCCTCGGTGCTTCTGCTTCCAGTAGAAGCACCGAGGTCTTCAGGTTTGATTAGTCTACTGCGATAATTAACCCAACTACCCAGCTTTGTGATTATAGGCTAACCCTCTCGTCGTGAAATTCTTTAGACCAGCAGTGGAATGTTATAGGCAATTTGAAGATAATAATGATATTAGTTCAATGGGCTTAAATCAAATACATATTATGTGCCGCTTCAAATGGGGACAAAAGTTCAGGTGTCATTTGTAAAAAGTCACCCAGTCCAGTATTCAATAAAGGTCAGTGTATCGTACTAAGTTAGTATATCATATTACAAACAATTGAAACACAATGTAGAAATGCAAACATTTTAATTGTCTGACGTTAAAATTTATATCCTCTTTCACATTAACGTTCTCTGCGCTATAAATTATCTGGAGACTGCCGATATTGCTGTCAGTATTCGGTTTTAGTTTTTATAGTTATCAATAAAAGAGTATTATATTTGTTTTTTATCATGATTCCTAACCCGCAAGAGATTAGGACTTGTAAATTCTAAAATTTATGATTTGTAAATACTTACCAGCTGCATTTTGTAACATTTTGTACTAGAAGCTTTATTTTAATAACAGGTCCTTATATAACGTATGTTATAATTTAAACCTTTCAAGGAAAAAATCCTTTAATGACCACGTTTGGACACATGCTTCCTCTCTCATGCGTGATAGAGAATTACTATTAGATTAATAAATACATATGTTACTAACTATTACACTGAAAGCAAGTATTTGCGGTTGGTCGTTAAAAATAATTAAAGTTATACATTTAGATTTAAAAAAAGTATTAGCAATGATGTAAAGATAAGTAATTATAATAATAAGTTTTTCTCATTTAGCAGTTACACAGTAAATTAAAAGTAATACAAAATAAGGCAAACATAAGGTATCATTTAACACAAATTCGATATTACTGCTATAAAGTAATACTGCTGCATGATCTGTCTAGACTAGATTTAATTTAAGATTGTACTTAAAAGATGCGCGCGTGTGTGTAAGTATTTAGTGTGTGTGGTAAATGGATTTCAAATAAATATGAGGAGTAATATATCTTTTAAAATCTTCATCGAATATAACTGTGTTTCCTGCCACGTATAATTTAAGTACCTTCAAGGCTAGAGTGAATAGGCTTTTTCTAGGCAAGCGTGCTCCAACCTAGACCTCATCATTGCTTTCTAACGGGCATGATTGTCATCAAACGCTGGCCTATCGTTAATAAAAAAAAAAAAAAGACCTTAATAACAAAACAGTATGCCTCGTCGTTTCAATGTCGATATCGAAATACGTTTTTTTTATTTCGTTCAAAAATTGGCGGCGTCGCTTCGTTCCGCTCATTACGATTAACATGACGGGATATTAAATGACTATGGGTCTCATAAGAAGGCTTAGGATCACTCAGCGGGTGATGGAGAGAGCTGTGCTTAGAGTATCTCTACATGACCTAATCAGGAGATTCGCAGAAGTCCGACGTAGCTCAAAGAATCGCTAAGCTTAAGTGGCAGTGGGCGTGGATGGGTGAGTAGCAGAGAGCCGCTGGACCAAAGCGGTACCAGACTGTTAAATTCAGATTCAAAATTAATTTGTTTCTAGTAGGCACTTTTGACACGTCAAGTCCGTCTATTTGTAGTGACTCTACCACCGGTTCGGAACGCAAATTGTTTTATCTGGATCTCCAGTCCAGCAGTGGATGTCCATTGGTTGACTATGATGAAGATGATAATAAGCCTCGTTAAAATCAACCCGCATTGGGTTTATGCTTGGTGGGTTTATGCTCTAAAGCCCTCTCTTCTATAGGAGAGGAAGGAAAAGGATTGTAGGTAATAGATTAGTATGGCCCAAAGTAAACCTCACTTTACATAAAAGAAATGTTTATTGTATGGCAATAACAATTTATAACAAATTACCAAATACTTTAATTGACATACCTCTGCCTCAAGATTAAAGTTATTGAATGGCTCATGCTTCATCAATTTTATTCAGTAGACGAATATCTAAAATCAAAGGCTTAAATTATTGTATTTCTAGGTTTATATTTTGGTTTAGTTTACATTATTTAATTTTAAGTTGACATTGTAATTTAATTTCACAATTTTTGATACCTTAATTTTCTAACATTTTGTATAAATTGGAAAAATAATTATATAATTAAGGTGTTATTATAATTTGCATGCCATAGAATGGCAGATTATAGGACGTAACTTGTTATGTTTTATTATAAGACCAAATATGTTAACCTGCAATCACGCAAATAAAGATTTGAATTTGAGAGAGAGGTATGTGGCCAGCAGTGGGATATTAAAAGCCTGATGATGATTACAATATATTATTTTAACAGGAGATCAGTTTCTTGATGCTAGAGGTTTGGATATCAATCTCTTTGTAATTGCAATATCATACTTTAAAAAAAGTAAAGCCGAATTCACATTGGTCCTATGTATGGAGTCTTGACGCGTGGGTAGACATAACAACGCAGTTGGCATCAGCACGTCACGCAAGTCTAGTGTCTCCTCTATACGCGATGTATGACTCCAACCTACCCACGTGTCACGACACCACACTTAAGACTAATGCGGTTTGGGCTTAACCCAGTGCTTATATTGTATTTTGTTATTACTTAAAGTATTTACTTCAAAGATTTATGGGTAAAACCTTATTCATCATTAAAAGCCTATAACAGTGCTCTCAGTCCATCAGACTGAGAGCTTCACCCGACGGGAGGTTTCTTCCACAATCACATTTCTGAAATTGGTAATGCTGTGATGGTACGACACCCGCGGGAAGAGGGAGGGTAAAAGCTTTATTCCGATCTGCCGTCACCACTCCGAAGAAGATTACTTAACACATAATTAATTACCCTCATAATTAAAAGTCGCAACAATAACTAAGATATACTTCTTTTTCTAGCGCTTATCCCGCTTAACCCACTTTTCAACAACAACACAATTTTACTACTTAAAGAAAGACAGAACAAAGATAATGAAAAATTAAACTAAAATAGTGACTCAACCAAGTGATCATTGAATTTGTTTCAATAATTTTTTGTTTTATAGTTTTCATGAAAATGATAAGTTAATTAAACATGATATTGTATTTAAAATGAGATTGTATTATGAAGTATAGTCATGAATTCTACTTATCATTTAAATATGTCGTTGTAAGCCAGAAATTGTTGGATGCATGTCTAATGTAGTCACAACAAATAAATAAACAAATAATTATTATCTAAACTGTTGCGCACGTTTTTTCAAATTCTTCACAACTGTTTGATTTCCTGAAATAAAAAGTAGCCTATGTTACTCCCCGTCCTTTCAACTAACCAGGGCGTGAAAGAAGGACAAACAAAAACGAACACACTCTTACATATATACAATTAGTTAGGATTTGAGTTTGAAATATTTTACAGTTAAAATAGTAAGTATAACACATATAAACCCGAAACTCTAGAAAGCAAGAGAGGTTTAAGGTATCAATAATGGTAAGGATGATTTAAAACTTAATCATAGGGAACATATCGTTACCCACCACCGCTTATCGATTTATATTAAGCGTAGTACCGGAGTGCTAAATCACGTTACGCAATCCACCTCGATGATAAATAAATAAAAATTTAACATCTCTATAACAGCGCTTATCGCCAGATTTCATACGAAGTATTTAGACCGCTGAGCCTTTGAATAACCCACAAACTGTGGGGGCTCAGAATTCAGATCTATATCCCTCCCCGCTAAAACAGGGAGGGCCAGGGCCTCAGGAGTGGGGGGTACTCACGTAGGCAATGCCTGATAAAAGAATTATCATTTACATAGTAAGGTAGGGAAAATGAATGAATACACTATTGTATACCACAGCGAATATTCATAAAAATGCAAATACAATAGAGCGATAAGGTAGAAGGTACAACTTTACGCTACATAGCGATCTCTCCCTAGCGTAAAAATCTTTTTTAAATACACATATGTCTACATATTATTATTAAAAATATACATATAACATAGTCGTCAGCAACCATAAGTTATACAACAATATAATATAATAGATTCATTGTATACATATAAACATACAAATACACTACACACTACACATTAAAAATACATAAATAGAAAAGAATAAATAGATACGACAGAAAAAAAAAACAGTTATCTATTGTAACGATTCCCGGCCGATTCAGACACATACAAGAAGTCGTCCACGCCACAAAATTAAAATCATGGCGTAAATTATATAACTTGTGAATATCACATTGCTGCTATTCCAGTGGTTGTTACTGAATAAATATGTTATGGTACTATCGTTTTAATAGCGTACTCTGATCAATAAGTATTGCAAGTGTATTGTCGTGTGGAATCTTCGCCTGTAAAAAAGTGTTGTTATAAAAGCTTATAGTAAACGGTCACGATTTCTCAAATATAACGTTGTCAAATCAAGATGTTTCTAAACCCTTCTGCTTGATAAATCGGTAAAAATCATCGAGAAGTTATCGCCTATCCGTGAATATTATAGCGATCATCAATCCATCGACCACCGTGCAGGGGATCCCTTGTTCTCTACCAGCGGGGTGTTCGCCGGCCCAACAAACAATTGTAGGTATGTTTGTGTAGACAATGGGAGGCTTTTACGCGCAAATAGGTGTCTGCGGAGGGGGCGCGGGGGCGGGCGGGCGGGCGGCACGAGCGGCGCCCCGCGGCGTGTGACACCGATGCCCGTAGTGCTGCTAGTTCGGTTCGTGCTAGTTGTCGATAGCTCGATACAGTAGTATCGATATCACGAAGATGAAGTGTTTGGCGTGTGATAGAGTAATTTCATTTAAAATATTCAATTTGTTACCATTTTTACAAAACTTTGGTTCACTTTCATTGTCTCACGTTAGTGTTGTTTTTGAGCAGATTTTTAGAAAGGTCTATAAATTAAAATGAGGTTGCAATCGTCTTTTCAACTGTTTAATATATTATTACTTTCGTGTGCTATCTACTCTGAATATAAAATCAATTGCAATACGGTTATTTGCAAATGATTAGATATATAACGTTATAGGGTTAATAATGTAGAAAATATTTAATAACATCAACTTATTTTAAATTCAGCATTGTGTTTATAAAGTATGTCAATATAAACTCAATTCGAAGTTTATATAACGATAAAAGATAAAATGAATTGTATCAAGACAACTTAACTACACTCTATCTACATAAAAATGAACATTCCCAAACAGACTGAATCGAAATAAACTACGCTTATTTAATACAAACTTATATATATTCAAGTACCTAATGATGAAGTTTATCTTATGAAGCTTATAAAACATTTCGCTTTTAAATTTTTCATACAACGTATAAGTTACTTATTATACCGACAATTTAAAAGAACTTTTAGTGATATTGTTATCGATTAATATCAGCACATCACTAGTTATCATTTTGTTATAAGCTATTCACACCTGCCAGCACATCTTTTATTTTCATAAAATTAAGTATCGGACAAAATTAGCAAGAAATCTATCCAATATGATGAGATTAGTGGAATATTATGCTCTGGTAATATTATCGTGTCAATCTTTATGAGAGCCATTTAATTTCTCGTTTTATTTTGTTACTTTAATATTAATTCACTAGCTGCTGCCGCAAGCTCCTTCCATTTTCTGATTTCCTGCGACATTCGTTTTTTTCCTCCATAACATTCATATTATTTTCAATAGCCTACTTCATCCTTAAATTCAGCTCAAAATTCGGGCAAACAAATATTTTCGAAATATAATTTTTGGTTAATTTAATATTCATTAGAAGCTTATTGGCAGGTATTACATTTATTTATTTTAATAATATAACATCTATATAAATAAAACAATTTATTTATATTATATTTATGTGCATTTGTATTATATTTTTATATGCATTTTAAACTTATAAAATTATTTATATAGATGTTAAATTTATCTATAGATAAAAATAAACTAGTCTTGGTAATCTGTAGGTACGTGTATTTACTTGTTTTCGATCTGCTCCCCATGAATATTTTACCAGCTCACAAACAGTTTTTTCCGGTATTATCTTTCTCAGTAAATATTTTTGAGAAAGCTGATTAAAAGTCTCATCGTAATCTATGAAGTAAAATTAGTGAGTTTTGGCAATTATTATCATTTACTTCATTCGAGACCTCTATTTTCATCTTAACTGTTTCACTCAATAATTAATAACGTATAAAAATTTTATTTGTGATTGCTACTTTTGATAAGCACCATGTTGAATATGAGTTTTTTCTCTTACCTTTATCTCAAAACCGATAAAAGCCAATTACTATAGTTTAGTAGTAAACCCCGCTCCTCAATATTGCGGTCACTTGGTAGTCAGTTATAAAGAAGCATTTACCCAAGATTTGCTTACAAGGGACCGTAATGGTGGTCATAAAACGTCCAGCTCGCCCAGAGACGGGCGGGAACATCTGTCCGCGGGAACGCAAATAATTGGGGCTCCGAGCCCGGCCGCCGAGCGGCGCTCTGCCTCTGCCCACGTTAACTTTAATTAGTTTGAATTTTGTTTGAGAACCCCATGAATATTAAGAGCCGACCGTTTAATTTACTACTTTCCCGCTCGGAGCAATTAAATGCCCGAAAAACAGAATCAAACAGAACTAGCATTTATTAATATTGGGAAGCAACTAAGGCAACTGGCGCCTTGGGCTGTTTAAGAAAAAATATGTGAAGCGAGTCACGCCATCCTACGAAACAGGTTCCGTCTACCTAACCTGCTTAGTTTTTCGTCGAAACAAGAGGTCTTTTATGTAGCTTAAATAATCTAACTAAATCATTTACATCCTTGAAAATTGCATCCAAATTCTCGTACACGGTAGGCAAATACGCATCAAATTTGTGATATTCCCTTATGTTGGAAGTCTGTTTAAACAAAACGAATTGATGGTTTAAGATGTCTCTTAAATCTAGATAGATAGACGCGTTTGTTTTTAATGCATATTATTTTAATAAAAATACGATATTTCACAGTTTGACGCTAGTAGTACGAAGGGGTAAAGTCATTAAGAGGTAAGTCCCCGGATTGTGCTTCTCCAGTGAGGTTGAGTGAGTGAGGAGCGCTCTGAAGTTTGAGCATGAGCATTTGAGAACGCGGAACTCCTAAAAGTTGGAATTTATTCGTCAATATTCGTTTGTCGGACATTATCGTAAAAGTATTTAATAGTTGGCAAGACGCGCCGCTCCTATTAGCGTGTGAGTTATATGACAGACCGAACGACGACGGCGCGCCCCTCTGCCCCTTCCCCCCGGCGACCCGCCGACCCGCTCTCACACCATCACCTTAATGGACCTGTTCGGGATCTTTACTAACTCTACTTCTATGCCTATTTTACATTTGCCTCAAACCAATATACATTAAAAAAAATCAAAACAAATTGTGAAGAATTTGAAAATTAGAAGACGCACTTCATTTGTTAATCATATTGGCTCGAAATGGTCAATGTGGGAAGATATTAATAAGTGATTTAAAATAAAACCTCAATGGGCATCTTTAATTTTATGTTTATAAATAGATATATTTTAAAGTAAAAGTGAAATCCAAATTAAATATTTCTTTATTTAAATAGGCACATAGGTATTTAAATAAAGTATACGTACATAGTAGTGAGGTAAACGATAATAATTTTAATTAAGTTAAAACTAGAGCTACGAGGGTCTCAAAAGCGTCTTGGTTTATAAAGAAGCCCAAAACAATTTTTTTTGTAAAATTAATGCCCATTAAACAATAATATATACTTCTAAATAAATAAATATACTACGACAATACACACATCGCCATCTAGCCCCAAAGTAAGCGTAGCTTATGTTATGGGTACTAAGATGGCTGACAAATATTTTTTATGAATAATATACATAAATACTTATAATATGCAAATAAACACCCAGACACTGAAAAACATTCATGCTCATCACACAAACATTTTCCAGTTGTGGGATTCGAACCCACAGCCTTGACTCAGAAAGCAGGGTCGCTGCCCAATGGGCCAATCGGCCGTCAATAAAGACAAATAAAAAGCATCACATCACCGTCGTCGTGATCGATCGATCGACTACATTGCACGAGTCTCCTCTCAGAAATAGCGGTTTTAAGCCATAGTCCCGCTGGCCAAGTGCGTATTGCCAGACTTCACACACCTTTGGCAACATCAGGCATGCAGATTTCTGCTTAAGCAAGTGATAGTTGGAATATCTTGAATTTCCTTAATTGACATTCCCCTAATGGGTTGTACCCAGCGAGATATTATTTCCTCTGAAGTTCGTAGTCTCCCAAAAATGTTTCTGTCAACTCCTACTCATATAGACGATATGGTTTTTATTGAATAATAATCTTATGCTTTAGTAAATGAATGAATGAATCCACAGAGACAGTTCACAGAAATACAAATACAATAGAGCATTAAGGTAGAATTCATATATATGCTAGTATGAGTTTAAAAACCGAGCTACGGGCGACGGTTCCAATCGTATCACATGAGTGCGTAATAGCTATCGTCATACACAGTTTTATACTATTCACTCCTTCATTTAAACCTACCCATAGTCTTGTTTTAGTGCCATCTGCAGATAATGCGAAAAATCTTGTGTCGCAGGTCTGGGTTCTAGATACATATTTTCAGTCAGAAGTAGTTTTCAGTCTAACAGTTCCCCGTGCATATGAGTCGCAATAGAAAATTTACAAATGTAGAAAATTAAATATAATTTTTTTTTGAGATCTAAAGATATATTCTGTTTGAGTTTCATTTTGTAAAAAATGTAATGCATTATATTTTCACATTACTAATGTAGTTACTTGAATTAATTGTTTATCCTTGAAAATTACTCTTGATAAAATGAAATTATAAATATTTAACAATTGATAACCAAGTTCTTCTTCTTCTTCATTATCCCAATAAAAACTCTAGCAACATACATTAGATTTCAACGACAGTAAAGCGGTCACTTTATAAACTCGAAAATTAAATTTGATAATCTTCTTTACATTTATAAAGATTTGTATTTCTAGCATTGTACTTTCACAGTGTTCTTGACTTTGGCAATGGGGACAAAATTCACGTAAAAGAAAAAGAGCAGCGAAAGTCAAAGCCAAAATGAAATGATGCTTAATTCTTCCTATACTGTATAAGACAATAAACTTTCCTTCTATTCTCATATTCCTTAAACTTATGAGAAAACAATATGCGGGATTATATATAATATAGCGGACTTTGTTATCCCTATTATTTCAGTACAATTTATAGAGAGTTATAGGGTTACTTAGTTCTTTGCATAATTATTGACTTCACCGTGGCCGTTAAACGACTAGGCCAAGGATTATAAATACAAATTTAAGTATAACTAAAAACTATTTAAAATACCTTATAATACACACAGATCACCTTTTTGATATACTGTATTTGTTAAAGTTAATCATTCTTCAATTAATGAGAAACCAATTCATCTTGCCAAGTTGTAATGTTGGTTTCTTTATTTAATTCGTTATAGAGCAATGAACTCGCGTGCGGAGTCAGGTGTTACTTACAAATAAATTATTGTTAGCAGATCATTTTATGACGTCAGGTTTTATGTGTCAGCTCAGCGATGGCATTATATTTCTATATGCCAGTATAACGGTTTTGTTTGATTAACATTTTATTGCACCCCATATCATGGCATTGGAACTTTACTGCTTGTAGATCGCGGTAGTTTTTGTATAGTATAGTAGTGGAACTAGAACGCAGAAATATGCGATCTGTTACAAATATAATATAAGGCGTTGCGCAAACGCAGGCGCTTATTATATCAATAGGTATTTTCCGACTTTCCTAAGCTAACAACTTGTTGTTAGAACACCATCCCACGCAGGATATGAACCCACAAACTTTAAGAATTCAGTACAAAACCGTTGAGCCATGACGCTTTAATTTCCATACACAAAAACTAAGTAGATTCACTTTTCCAGTCGAATAACAATAACAGCTCTCTGGGGCCGCTCTTTTTGTTTCCAATATGCAATAAATAGGGTAATAACGCCGCGGCGCGCCGGGGGGCGCAACATGGCGTCTAATTGTTTGTAATTAGCGGCGGCCTGTCCCGGCAGATCGTGTTTATTGGCTGTTTATTGCTTAATACCTTATAGCTTATGAGGCCGATTGAGGAGTCTATTTTAGAGAAACACAGGGTGAGCTTTTTTGAACATGCTTCACACAAACAAACAGAATTTGCTTCGAGAAGCTTGTAAGAAAGGTTGATTCTTATTTGAATAAAACACAATATTGTCTCATCATATCAACCGACATACGTCCACTGCTGGACGTAGGTCTTTTGAAGGGAGTTCCAAATTCTACGGTTCTGTGCCGCTTGGATACGATATTGTCTATATAAATGCAAATAGGACTTTTGTAGTTGGGTCACATTTAACATTTTTGTCATTGTTCGAATAAGGAACCAGCTATTTGGCTATTTCTGATAAGTTAATTAGGTCATGCGACAACAAAAATGTATAAGGACAAATCTCCATAGCACTAGGTGCAAAAATTGTCTACTGCGCAGGTCGATCGTCAGAGTTCTATTTTACCAAATTGAATTATTCACTGCAGCGTCTGTATTAAAACTTAAAAATATCTTAGTGGTTGTTCGTTACTTGTTGTCTGTGCTTAATATTTAAAGCAGAAATGCATATTTTTGCTTTCCTGATCAGTTTATGATATGTCAGAACCAAAGACAAAACGTTATACCAAGCTTCTAAATAGCTAGTTGACTATAGAATCTAGCCCTATGTTCAAAAGGTGTCTTGTTAAGAAGAACATCTATAATCAGTAATTTTCTAATAATGGGTAAATATTTTACTTTACTGCACTGTCCAGTGTTTCGATCAACCTGTATAAGCTGCACCGTGCCGACAGACGAGCGAGCCGATGAGTTCAATGGCGATTAAATGCTCGCTTGTCTATCCTTGTTTGTATGACGACCACGGTCAGTGCACGATACGATATATATTTGTCGTGTACGATTTGTGGTTATCGTTAAAGCGATCTATCTTTGTTATAATCTGATACTAGAATTTATACATCTGATTGACGTTCGGAACTCTCGTGGTTTTACTTTTAAGTTTACGAATATAGTAATCACTACTACCATGTATAAATAGGCTAATTGATTATAGGATTTTCATTTGACTTGACAAAGTAAAATATATTTAATGAGATAGGTCTCAGTCTAAGAAGTGGCTCGTCAATAATTTATAAGGGTAGGTATTCTTTTTATTATAACCAATTCAATTACTTACGTCACTGTATACGCAGTGCCTTGTTAGTCTGAAATTTTACTAAAATCTTAAATCCAATTAAAACTTTGAACTGGAGAGACTATCTCAAGATATCTATCGGTATTTGATCGTAGAAATTATGAAATAAAAAAATATATATATAATATAATATTTTAGCTTCAGATGTTGTAGCCACACTGTTATCCATGGGAACGTAGAAGAATGTAAAATGTTCGTGAAATGTTCAATATTTTATGTCTATAAGCGCCGATGATGCAATAGTTAACCTATTATGTGAATCTCAATAAAGTCTCGGCTAATTAATTTTTGGTCTTATTCGATAACATTACGTTTTTATAACGCCGGCCGGCGCCTCGTACCATTATATATTTTTATAGTCTATGGCTATTATTGCCTGAGAGTTTGTGGGAATTTTTAAGGAGGCAAACACTTAATTTCTTTTATAAAAGCGGTCTTTTATAAGTATAACAGAGAAGACCTGGCAGTCATACATGGATTCGCGAGTGTAAAATCACGACCAACCTAACCTTACCTATGTTTTAAACGGAGCGGTAGTTCTACACATTATAGGTATTTATATTTCTCCCTTCTATTAGTAGGCTTGTGTGTGAAATATTTAATTGATGATCTACTGATAATTATTTTGTTCCTCATCGGTCATCATCATACTCAGACTTTAAATGCCAGGTATGCCAGGTATCAGGGTAGGAGAACGATATTTATAGTCATCATCATCAGAGCACGGGTCTCCTCCCAAAGTGCGAAGGGGTTATGGCCGTAGTCCTCCATGCTGGCCTTGTGCGGATTGGTGGACTCCACACACCTTTGAGAACATTATATGGATCTCTCAGGCGTGTTTTCCTTCACCGTTGAAGCAAGTTATATTTTAATTATTTAAAACGCACATAACTTAGAAAAGTTAGAGGGATATGCTGGGATTCGAACTCTGCCCTCGCGCTTTCCAATGCGTTATGACCGCTTTTTATTTATAGTGTTTTTTGTATAAATACTGTTACAGCATCTAAGTCGTAATACCTAACCACATATATGCTCTCCGGGCTTGGGGTTAAATATAACTATCTCCTGACTGGGTTAAATGTAAGCTACATATGTCAGACCTGACTCGGGTATCGAACTCAGAGCTCGTTATAAGTTATTAAGTAATCTTACGTGCAATACTCTACCTCAACAACGAGACAGTTTTTTGGGACAGTTTATTACCAACGAATTGGCAGGTATTAATTATTATTATAATTATTATTATTATTATTCCCTGCAACACTACTGGGATAGATAGCAAGTATAATTTGATTTTTATGAAAACTCGTTTAGACGGATACTTACTTATGCTGATCCATACCATTCAGTATTTATCAAATAGCTATGTCATATTTTCCGGCAGCTCTCCAGCTATCATTGAACGCTCGTAGCTATTCTATACTAATGCTTCAAACATTAAAGCCCGGATCGAATCAAGATGAGATTTTTATAGAATGGCTACATAATATACCCGCCTTGCCGGGTTTTACAAAGGATGTTTAATAGCGATTGTAATTTTTATTATTTGTAGGGTATTACTATGTCGAAATTAAAGCCGAAACTATAATTGTGTTTGACAGATCTTATAAGAATTAACTGATGTAGTGTTTTTATGTTTTTTAAAATAATCAGAGGATGAGGTCATTGTGATAGAATTAAAATACACGCTTTAATGTGCATATCTCTCAGACTCTTTTTCAACCAAACGTTTTATAGTAATTTCCCTATTTATTGCTGCAGATTCTATCATCATTACGTAGTCTCCTCTTAGAATGAGAAGGACTTAGGCCGTATTCCACCAAGGTAGCCAGTTGCAGATTGGTAGACTTTACATGCCTTTGAAAACATTAAAGAGTCCCCTTAGGCATGCAGGTTAACTCAAGATGTTTTGCTTCACTGTTAAAGTAACTGTCATTTTTATTGCTGAAATTAAAAACGCACATAACTCTGAAAAGTGAGATGTGCGTGACGGGGTGCGAACTCAGTCCCCCAGAAAGGGAGTCCGATGACATAACTACTAAGCTATCAGCGCTTCCACGATTGTTTGAATTCCCGCAATTCGCACTTACACCTTTCAGCAATAAAAGTATCCTATGTCATCAGGTTGGCTTAAAACGTTCATTAAGTACGTCCTAAAACTTAGAATTGCTTATTAATTTGCTTGCCAGGGACCGAGCTCGGTCTCCCTCTAAGAGAGCTGAAACTCTAAGGTTTCATACCAAATTGAAAAATTCAGAGAGTACATAAAACATTCAACCAAACACTATAGATAGGTTTAACCGTAAGAAGTTATTTTCAAATCAGACTGTTATAATCTGAGATCAATTTAAGCATACAAACTCTACAGATTCATACTTAAAATGAATAAATCCTCGTAAAATCCCATCAACCCAAATTGAAACATCGAGGTCCTGGTGGGTGCATGTTCTAAAACCCTCTCTCCTGCGAAAAGGTGATCGGTCGGACACATGCCCAGTAGGACGTTTTTTATACTAAATTGAATATTATATTGTTTTATGACCTATATTATATTCGTACAAAAACCGAACAGATATGTTTGTTCATGCTCAGAGCAGACGTTAAATCATACCGTTCCGCTTACATTGACGTGTGACGTATGGCAAAATACACACTCATACACATACAAACATACGCTGTGACGTCACTGGCCCCGCCCAGCCCCGCCTGCTGTCGGCGCCCGCGTACCCTCTTTACCCGCCTTACACGCAAAACTAAATTCTTGTTTCACCACACAAAGTTTAAAATCGTGTACAGCTGACTTCGTAGTTCGTAATACTTAAGCAATTTGGACGTAGATCTTTTTGAAACGTTGACTTGAATGTGCCAGGGTAGGAAATCACATGGGACACAAAACCAGTATTTTAGTAAGACTTGCTTGTTTTACTTATGTTTTAATGTAGGCTGCGGTTACAAAATGTAGAGACTGATAAATAGCTAAACTCGTAAGTTGAACCAAGCTGTTGTTTCTTTTAATAGAACCTTCCTTCTAAAGCGTATCCTTTTCATTTATCTCTAAATCTACTAATGGAATCACCAATGCTTATTTTAATAACCCAATTACAAAGAAATTATGGCTTTCTGTCTTAAATTTTCAGGGTTCTTGCAGCAGAATAAAGGTTTTTTTTATGTTAAGAACGATGAAAAATAGTTATGTAATATGACTTAAAACACTGTATTTAATTAGATAATAGAGAACTTCGCTTCTTCCGACACAAAATCGGTTTCCAACCAGTATGAATAGCTTCATATAAAATACTCTGCCACTGGAACCTCCGATTAATATACGGATCCGACACCCGACAAGTGAGAACGAGCTCTTAGGAGTCAGGAGATCTGTACAGGACCGGAGTTCCATCACAGGTTACGCAAATGTAATAGCAATAGACCACCATTTTGGGAAATCTTTGACCTACTTCGGTAACTCTGGTAGGTATATAACGGACAACGTAGAGATATTCCCGCCACGCAGAGAATCTGCTGAGTGACTGGGTCTTCTTATAAGACTTGCTTAGTTAGTTATGGAGAATTCTCAGGTATCCTTCACCGTTAAAGTAAGTGATATTTTTTTTATCTGAATTAAAAGCTGGAATTACCGTGGAATGTAGAATCGCACAAGAGACTTATGACTATCATCTAAGACGACGACGATGAAGAGTCCAAAAATTTGGGATAAAAATAAAATAAAATAAAATAAATATACTCAGCCACATCGCCATCTAATCCCAAAGTAAGTGTAGCTTGTGTTATGGGTAGTAAGATAACTGATGAATAGTTTTATGAATAATATAAATAAATACTTATAATATACAGATAAACACCCAGACACTGAAAAACAGTCATGTTCATCACACAAACATTGTCCAGTTGTCCACGGCAATAATATATTACAAAAAACTATTTCTTACTGCAAAGAGAATTATTAATTAATTACTTTGATAGAATTATAAACAATAGTGTACAAGCGTGTGTAACTTAACGAATGTATTTCTAAGCAAGCGCACTATGCACAGTCCCCCAACTTTTTTCACAGCTAATATATTTAAAACTAGCTGTTGTCCGTATCGTCGTCCGCATTTGTTAAGATTTTTGAAAATCCCACGGAAGCCCCAAGTATCTCCAGGATAAAAGGTATCTTCTGTCCTCTTGCAGTATACAAACATTATACTATGTGGTAAATTTCATCAAGATTATTGCTGTGGTTAAATCAAACAAAGGCAACGAACAAACAAACTAGCTTCAAGTAAACAAAAATATACCATGTAGTGCAGAAATCCCTATAACGCCTACCTCTGCGGTATACCGTTGCTATACAACGTCCCGTAACTCCCGACACAAAAACGTCTGGGTGCAAAAACGTCTGGGTATAAGTTTAATGTTGTGTGCCTGTGTCTGTCTATGGCATCGTAGCTCTCGAACAAATGAACCGATTTTGATTTAGTTTTTTTTGTTTGGTTGCGATTGTCACTCTTCTAAGCACTCGTCAACACGACGTTTATAAATAACCCAAAGGAAGCTTATACCTTATATCTCGTCGAAAACATGTGGTTATATTAGGTAAGATAGTCATATTCGAATACCAACACACCAGAATTAACAAGCACGATATGATGTGCGGCCGAAATTAATTATTCATACAATCAATCAGCATTAAATTATTAATCGCATGTTAATTTTAGTCCACTGTGATTAAGCACTTGTAGAAGATTAATGGCCGCCATGTATTTAATATTTGTCACAACAGGCATTTTTATTTTCGAGGTGTTGATATGTACTATTTAAACAAACACGACCTCACTTTGGCGCAGCGGTGTGAACGGGGTATCAACATGGAAGGTTGCAGGTTCGAATTTGGGCTTATTATTTAATGATGTCAAGTATCGTTTTGGGATTTTTTTATGACATCGCGATTTCTAGGCCCTTTTGTATTTTTTTTTCTAATTTATTTACAGATAGGCCTCATTACAAATTCATTTTTATTTTCTTCTGCAAGATACCGCATAATCTTCCTTGATGTTAGGTGAAGACGTAGTGTAAGAGGCAACTATATTTCTATCATAGAATCTTAAACAATTTCCATTTCATTTCCACTCGGACGTATAAATTGTATAAGGGACCTTTAATGAAAGTAGCAAATGAAAATTAATTTAAAAAGAGCCAAAAAATCTACCTGTTGGAAACTGTTCGAACATCTGAGCAATCAATTAACTAAGCTTGGAGTTCAAAAGAAAACTTTAACAAAAGAGTGCAAAAACTCTTGCAAAAGTTTTCCTTTGATTTGCATGAGGCCCACTGAGAAAGAAGCCGAGTGTTCTTTTAATTGAACTTGTATTGTGTACCTATACTTGGACAGTTTTGATATTTTAACACGTGTAAAAAATGTCGTTGGGAAAAAAAGTAAGATTCTTGTTTAAAACACATTTTTTTAAAAATTGGTTTAACAATTCCACTGTTTAATTTAGTTTCGTTGTGTCTTAAGTCTATTTACCTACTATTTTTATTAAAAAGGATAAAATAAAAGAATAACACCATTAGGAATAAATGACGGGCGACTATTCAGCTTTCGAAATAAATAAATATAACTTGTAAAAATTAGATTTTCTTATCATATTTTCATAGCATTTTTCAGTGTTGAGCAAACAATAGAAAGCAAACGAGGCGTAGTTTCCTCCTAAAATTTCCATAACAGTAGGCAGTCAATCTCGGAAATTGGTATCTTCAGACCGTTTTATATTCAGGCCGGAAGGGAAGCGACGGGTTTGGAAATATTTATAAATCAAAAAATTCCAGCCAAAGATACTTTGAGTGCTGGAGTTTTAGACTGTTTGTTTTCGCACGGACGGACTTTTTTTCTCTTTTCAATATCAAAAGTTGAAAACCAACGGCAACAAAGAAGGATCGGAAATAAATTACGTGTGTGTCAGCAGGCTCGGGTTGGATTAGATTGTGGAGGGGAGCGGGCAGGTAAGGGACGTGAGGGGGTGCGGGCTGCCTTTTGACCGGAGTTGTGTTACGATGTATGTGCGTAACTATAGCTTAGCTTAGCATCAATAAAATATACTTCAATGAAGCCAAGATAGATACACGAGCCCGAAATATCAGCTTGAATGGGCCAGGGATTTTTGACTTATCCTCTTTAAATATCGCATCGTTTTTTTCATAGCTTTCGACATAGTGGTAACGAAAAAATTTGTGTTAAGAATACTAATAGAATCGCTTCGCTTTCACAGCTTTCATCCAGGTTAGTTAACTTTGACAAAACAGGGTTAATTGATGCAACATTCACTACAATTAATACCTCATATTAATTCATCGAATTTATACGTCTCGTGCACTTGAATACTTACGTTATTATAAAGATGAGATCATCTTTATAATTTCGCCTTACTCGAAATGGACACAAGCGAAAGATGAAGAAGTCATTTGTGGGATTGAGTATACGCTTTTATAATATGATTCCTAAGGTAATTTTGGACCTATCAATGCATAAGTTTAAATAACGTGTTAAAACACATTTAATAAATCGAGGTTAGTATACGATTGATGAATTTCTTAACGACAAGGCCGCTTGGAAGCAGGCTCCTTTCATCTCTCACAAATTTACTTAATTTAAGCTTGTTCTTGTTAAACTGTAAAATTATGTTGAAAAAGAGCAATCTGCTGAGTGAACCGGCATGAACGGTCTCTTCTCGGTGGAATCTCAGGTTAAAGAATCATTTATTTCTCTTAAAGAATAATTTTACATATTCACTTACAGAGAAATCATATAGATCTTATATTACTTGATTAGCAATCATGTTAAACTTATTATTAGGTATACATATAAATTATTAAAAATCTACCCTCAGAAACTTCGAAATCCGTATGTTGCGAAATGCGAAGTCGTTGCCATGAAGTCGTTGAATCTGCCTTCCGACCGGTGATAGGTTCACTAAAAACAGACTGACTTGAACATGTGCAGTTTTAAAAGTTATAAGCACTTTTACTACCTACTTGATCTATTTTGAATTTATGAATTATGAATTTTAATTTGAAATATAAAAAAGTATAACTATTACTAAACAGTGGAACTTGAAATAAATAAGTTTTTCGTTATGTAGAATCAAAATTATCATGATGGCTTATAGCTCATTTTCACGTTCTCGCACCGCTTCGCTGTCCGCGCGTTCTCGGTGGAAGTACAGCCTAAGCTTAAGCACAAAGACGAGCTCTGGGCGCGACGGGGGTGCTGCAGGATAATAGAGAGAGTTTCACACCATTCACGCGTCGCTCTTGACTTTTTTCTCGGTGACGGGGGTCACAGCGACCATCCGTCATCCGCAGGGCTACCACCTTGAGATAGCCGCCTTCAATATGCGTAGTACATGAAAGTGATACTTATAAAGGGCCAAGGTGAAAACAATATTTTATCATACAAGGAAAACTTACATGTAAAAAAATGCTATATGCTAGAGCTGCGAGTTTACGTAATATCTTACAAGATAATGTACGAAAAAAAGAAGAATCATTTGAATGGTGAAAATGTGAGTCTGTGATTTTAAAACATTCACGATTAAAACATACTTTACCGATGTCTCCAGGGAGCTTACTACCAACATTTGGGCGAGGCTGGTAGCAAGCAGGCTGTTCCGCTCTCATAAGATAGAAAAATTCTACAGAATTCTAACTTTACAGGAAATATAGAATAATGTTAAAAAAGAGCAATCGGCTTAGTTTCTCGCTAGCTTCTTTTCGGTAGAATCTGGCTTCTGAACCGGTGGTAAAAAGAGTAGAGTCACTACGAACAGACTGCTGTGAAGTTTCAAAAGTGCTCATAAACTAGGCCTATTTGAAATATTTTTATATATTTCTAATTACACGTAGGCGTTATCATACCTTTACCGGCCCACTTCAGGGCGCGGGCCTTCCACAACGAGAAGGGGTTAAGGTCGCAGTCACACACACCTTGAAAATTATGGACCACTCCCAGGGATGCAGGTTTCCTCACGATGTTTTCGTTCACCGTTGAAGCAAGGTATGTTATAATTACCTAAAAAGGCATATCAATTCGAAAATTTAGAGGTGCTTACTGGGATTCGAACTCGGCCCCTCGAAGTCAAGCTCCTACCCACTGGGCTATCACCGCTTAAAATTTGGATATTGAATACTGATATAAAAAGCTGCAAAACTATTGTAACTAAAATTAAATTAAATTTTTCCGTTTAAATTAAAACCATAAATTCTTTGAAAACAACACCAAAACTATAACTTACAATTATTATTATGGTAAGTCGGAATACGAAACCAAAATTCTTTGAAAGCCGCGTATAGAAGGCGTGCGCGCGCACCCAGAATGCTTAATCTCCAAAATACATTTATCATGTTGAACCGATAAAAATGCCATTGAGATCAGGCGCACACAATGAGGAACAAGCTCTCCGTACCTGATATGAGGCCGAGAGTCAATTATATTCAAATATAAATCGGATTTGCGAACGTAAGTCCGTGACAATGGCGTAGCTCAAGCGCCGGTCGTGCCACCTTTGCGTTGACTCAGACTTTTTTTTTCTATGACAATTCAGCGCTTTGGTCCTGATCAGTGGCATGCACTTCATACATGCACAAAAGCACTGCATACCCAAATTATCTTATAGAACTCGTATTAGAGGGGAATTTTATGCCATGTACCTGCTTTATGCATACCCTGGTCACAAAATCTGTGTACGCCACTGGCCCTGATGGTAAGTGAACATGCCGTATCCGGAACGGTAAGTTGATTCGTATTTATTTTACTTATTTCATATTTGTTTGACGGCCGGCGCAGTGGGCAGCGACCAAGGCCGTGGGTTCGATTACCACAACTGGAAAATGTTTGTGTGATGAATATGAATGTTTTTCAGTGTCTAGGTGTTTATATGTATATTATAAGTATATATGTATATTATTCATAAAAATATTCATCAGTCATCTTAGTAGGTACTCATAACACAAGCTACGCTTTCATTTAGGGATAAATGGCGATTTGTGTATTGTCGTAGTAAATATATTCAATTCAGGCAATAACAGTTCGTAAAAAACAGGCCATTTACAGATTGTGTGCAGACATAGGATACTTTTATTGCTGAAAAACAAGGAGTAATTGCGTGACGTTAATCAAACATTGAAGCGTTGATAGCCTAGTGGTTAGGGCTTCGGACTTCCTCACGGAAGGATTGAGTTCGATGACCTCTAATTACCTCTAACTTTTCGGAGTTATGTGCGTTTTTAATTAAGGAAAACATCGTGTGGAAACCGGCATGCCTGAGAGTTCTCCATAATGTTCTCAACTGCGTGTAAAGTCTGCCAATCCTCACTTGGTCCATAAGACGCATGCCCTATGGGCCGGAATAGGGTCATTATGATGGTGACGATGACACAAACATTTGTTGTACTATTCATTGTACCTACACGGCATGTATGAGACACAAAATAAACATGCTCGAAGCGCTGCTTATTAAGATATGTTTTACAAACGCTGTACAATATTCGGCACATGTTTAACCATCCCGACATAACCATTCATAACCACAACGACAAGGCTGCTTAGAAGCAGGCTCCGCTTTAAGTCTATAGAAATACTCGTATAAAAACACACCGCCCTTTACTTCTTGTGTTTTATGTACCTATTATAACAGGACACGTCACACGATGAATCTATAAGGCTTATATTCTATGAATCTATAAGTCAATTTAAAATATTAGTTGCGATCTGGGTATCCAGAACACAAGACTTTAGAGACTATCACCACTACGCCACGGAGGGTAAACTATATACTGGACGGGGTCTATCATTTAGTTTACCCTGGTTCACTCTGACAATGCCGTGTCTCCGACACACCTAAACCTACCCTTATTATTAAACGATTTGTAGATTACAAAGTCACCTATTGTCAATTTTACAACCATTTATTGCACCGTGAAACTTTTGCGGTTTGTCGGTTGTGAAGCGATAGTCAAAATCTGTATTTATAAAATAAACTTGGAAGGAAAATTCTAATAAACTTAGTTATTAAACAAAGTACCTGTTTAAAAGTAAGAAGTCCTTCAAAGCGATTAAAAGACTGTGAAAGTTTGTAGGTATGTATTGTTTTTTCGTAGGATTTATAACTTAGTTGTATTCATAATTAAGATTGTACGGGATCCTCTGACCTCGATATAGTTTTTTTTTGTTTAGTTTTCTTTTATGATGGTATAAAGTAAATAAAGAGATTAGCTTTGTCGCATATTGCCTGTCGATCGATATATTTCAGGGATTGCGTTCAAGAATTTTATCAGAATCTAGTTCTCCCTTCATCTTCTAGGAAACTACGAGGCATTGTCAGGATCCCGTAGGCATATATATGCGCCGTATTTGTCTATACGCTATATACCGAACATTCAAAGGACAAATGCGAAGCTTCCTCGCTTCTAATTCGCAACGCAAAGATCACATTCCTGATGTTTGCTTGTAAAGGAAGAACGGAAGCCAGAAGAGCGAATGTGAAGCGAATACCGAAGGCAAACGTAGCCAAGCTGTGGTATATACAGAGCGAAGTCTTCTGACACAGGGGTAGTCATACTACTCTTAGAGAAGGCTTTAGCGATGTATTGATATCACTTTGTTTCTTACCAAAATAAACTTTTTTTTTTAAATACAAGCATTTAAAAGAATCCCTTATTGGTTTTTCCTCGAAGATGTTGTGATGGTTTAATGCTTGTCATTCTTACTGACACCAGTGTAACAATTTACTGACGCAAACAATTTCAGATTGTTAATGTACAAAAGTAGACGCAGCCGGTAGTTAGTAAAATGACTGTTGAGCCAAGTATTAAGATCCACTGTGCTGCAAGTTATTAGGACACAAGCGAGTTTGTGACGCTCGTTATCTCAAGTCATGCCATCTATAAATCAATAAGGCGTGTCTTTAGTGTAACGTAAAGACTTTATGTACGATAGGCGTATTTACCTTAGGGCCAAAAGGAACATAGTCCGGGGCGGAATTCTGTACGGAGGGCAGGGTTGAGGGCGAATTAACTTTTTATACCGGAAAATCATCATCAATCCAAACTTTTGACGTCCACTCCTTGACGGTAGGATGGATAGGTCTTTTGTAGGAAGTTCTTCAATCCACGGTCTTGAGCCGTTCTTATCCTGCGGCTCCCAGCGACTCGTTTGAATAACTCTGTGCCTTCTTATGAGGCCTATTTACAGTAAAATGCATAGTTCTTGTGGGATACAGCTGTAGAATAATTCTGTTTTAGTCACTCCACGCGTAAACGCTTTTGCATTTATAAGCTAGATTCGTCAAGCTTATATCACAGCCTGATGGATCTTACAGCTTATAAGTACTCTCATGTCTCTCTCAATAGTTTTTTCTCCTTCTAACTGACAATATAGTTTTGTATTTGCAAGTTGTGGCAGTCTTTAAGTGGGTCTACAATATGACATTTATGTTTTTTCATTTTTTGTTTAGTTTTTAAGAGTTTGTTTAGTAACCTGTTGATTGTCCTTTAAATAAATAAATAAATAAAACATTGGTGGGGAAATAAGGTTACCCACAGTCAAAGCGAGTACAATGGACGAAGCCTTTACTTCTGGTATTGAATAAATGGTGAAGCAGTTAGTTCTTCTATATGCTTTTTTAGTTTCGTTATTTACTATCATCATTATCACATGGATATTATTTTATAATATATATAATATTTCTTTTTTGCTTTTTTGGGCGGCCAATCTTACCGGCCAAGGGCGCTTCCACTACCACCCCACGAGACCATGCGCATGCGCATTCATTACGTAGGGCATGATTTGTTCTATATAGTAGCGTAAAGTATAATTATTCAACGCGAACAGATCGACGATCGATCAACGACACACCGGCTTTTAATTTGAACTAAATCACTCACGCTAAATTTATAGTGGCGGATGATTAAATCGAAAATAATTAAAACAAGTTTCGTTTATAATACAAGCGGGTAACATAAATTTTGTGATAAAGAATAAATTTGCATACAATTAAGTTTTAGCCGCGCGGCGTTTTTTATGTCGCTGTCGTGATATGGTTGTAGAGGCAAACTATTATTTTTTTATTTTATTATTTTGGCTTTAACTTCAGTCACTATCAGTACGATTTATTTATATGCGATATAAGATAACGCTACGACCCGCAGTTGCCGCAAGTGAAACCACGGGACAAGAATAGATTACAATAAAAGTTATAATAAACCGTGGTTAATGTGTTCAGCAACGGATTACGATTTTCAGGTCAGACCAAGAGTATTTAGGAATAGTTTTTTTTTCTGTACCAGTAGTAGTGTTGAGTAGGCGTACCCGGTTTTTTGTTATCACAAGTAGTTGAAAATAATCCTTAAAGTCAACTGATAAGCTGAGAGTTATCTTTATTTGTATCCAAATAGGCCTATCTTGTCCCTAAGGAAGAATTTCCGTATTTGCTTCCTATATTATGTTCGAAGCAGCTTGATGACATAAAAAGGATAATTTGATAATGTGAGTATTTTTTGAGAATAATATTGGTTACCCGTGGCGTGATTACGTGAGCTCCCGCTGGCCTCTTACTTTATTAATCCACTTCCGTCTCCAGAATGAAAGCTAGGTAACTCTATTAAAAAACAAATTAACAGCGATATGCATAGGAGAGTGGAGAAAAATGTCTTCTGCCCATGGTAGCCGTGCTGAAGAGAAAATCATGTAAAGAAGCTTTTTTAGTGATCTAGTGGTTTATCTTTAAGCTTTTTTCTTAACGTGTTGTGCCTACCTTCTCGGGTGGATGCTTAAAGTCTACCAAACTTCATAAAAGTTGGTGGATTAGTCAAGCCGAACCAAGGAACCGAACTACCAATAAGCAAACAGATTCACTCTCGCATTAGGCTCGCCACACACACGTCTATATTATTGATAATATTCTGCGCATTAACAACTTGACGGCCGATTAGCGCAGTTTGCAGCGACCCTGCTTTCTGAGTCATAGGCCTTGGCCTTGGCCTTTACTGGAAAATGTTTGTGTGATGAGCATGAATGTTTTTCAGTGTCTGGGTGTTTATATGAATATTCTAAGTATTCATGAAAATATTAATCAGTCATCTTAGTACCCATAAAACAAGCTACGCTTACATTGGGGCTAGATGGCGTCGTGTGTTTTGTCGTAGTTTATTTATTTATAAAAAAATGATGTTGCATGTGCGGGGCGTAATGAAAAGTTGAAGTGTCAGAAAATATTGTCGAGAATATTGACTGTATGCGGGCAGCCTTTAACTTTTACTATTCGATTAAATACCAACTTACAAATCACCGTTTCCCTCAATATTGCAATATCATACACTCGGCAAACAGCCCCGGGGGTTAATAAATTTCCACTCAATTCTGACTTTCACGCATAATGCTGTGACATCGTCGCACCCGGCCGATCGGGCGACAAACAATGCGCGAACACCGCTCATAGCCCCCCGAAACGTTCCAGCAATAAACGTTGCCACAAATGTACACCGCACATATGTAGCCAGCACCCCGAACCGGAACAAAAGAGCATGTCACCTATCCAAGTCTTCGTAACAAATTTCTTAAGGGGGCCATTCATAAGAGTATGGCGCCCCGGTGGCCATTGTCATTCACTTCAGCTGATGCGGTTTTTATGACAGTTTTTGTGGCGCACCCGGTCGGAAATGTACACGGCTACTCGGGTATAATAATGATGTTCCGCCGCTTTAACGCGTCACTTAGAAGGGTTTGTTCGTTTTACATTTCGCTTCATATTATGCAAATGTGGAGGCTTTTTTGCTCCTCTTAAGTTTTTAATTGTTTCGGTTTGCAACTTATAACGGGCGCTGACTGAAACTTTTTCGAAGATATTTGATGCAACAAAGACCAGCTTGTCTAAGGACAGTTTGGCTTTATTTATTACTAGCTAAGCAAACTAAATATTGTAGGGCAATGCACACATCGCCATCTAGCCCCAAAGTAAGTGTAGCTTGTGCTATGAGTACCGAGATGACTGATGAATATTTTTATAAATAATATACATACATACTTATGATATACAGATAAACACCCAGACAATGGAAAACATTCATGCACATCACACAAACTTTTTCTAGATGTGGGAATCGAACCCACAGCCTTGGACTCAGAAAGGACTGTCGCTGCCCACTGCGCCAATCGGCCGTCATTAATGTCACTAAATGTGCCTTGCGGCTTCGCCCGCGTAGGTTACGGGACACAGCGTACTGCTACATAGTCTGCACCGCAGTTAATCAGCTTTACTAGCTGAACAACTTAGGTAGGTAACGTTAAGTATATTCGTACTGGAAGTGCCAAATATATATCCTCCTTATAATATTATACAAGGCAAAATAAAGGACAAGCGTATGCCTGGTCGGAAGCGTATACCCTGCCTGAAAAGTCTACGCCAGTGGTATAATATTCACTATTTAGTCCTAATGTTTGCCAATCTCCGATAGGAGATGGCACTAGAAGAAGATAATATTATAAGTATAGATAAAGATAACAGTAAAGGACCTCTCCTAGCACTTAAACGGCTAGACTATCCGTGTATCGCGTCACTCATTAAACCCTACAATTAAAACATTGTTAAAAGCTTAAGGGCTTATAAACTCGCAGTTAAAGTAACAAAGGCCCGACAATCCGAAAATGATACTTCACTTTTAGTAGCTTCTGAAGCGTCATCGCTATCTAATGACGGTTGGCGTGACAAAGAGGCAGGCGACAGTGGAGGCCTGCGTGCGACGAGTGGCGTGGCAAAATGACTATTGTGCGGAGATTTGGCGGGCGTGACTTATAGACTTATGGACTATTGACTATTGTTTGGTGCACATGCCTCCTTGTTGCCGAAAAGCAACGAGGTAAACTTCAGAAATAATCTTTGTTCGTTTGTTATCCATGTTTGACTCTTCCGATGCACAGATCTTAGTGAAATTTTGCGTTGGTATACTTTGTATCCTAACACCGCGACGGTCGTAGAATACTTTTTATTTCGGGCAAACTAACGGTTCCCGCGAGACTATTTCCTAATAGTCTCGCGGGAACTGAGAGATCAAATGTAACAGCTAAAAGTATTAATAAACCTTATACTACGCTGACCTCCCTGGCGCAACGGTGAGCGCTGTGAACTTAAGTAGGAGTTCCCGGGATCGATTCTCGGCAAGGATTTTATAATTTCTAAATTTGCTCTGGTATGGTCTGATGGGCGATTTAGTGTTCCAGTGCGATGTCCCTTAGAAACCGATAAGGGGGACTACCATACTCCATACGGCGACCACCACGTGAGATTGTATTCAAGGGATAACTTGTAGAGCAATAAAAAAAAACTACTTGACTTTACTTTCAGTTTATTTTTACTTACTTAGATTGACAATAGACTAAGTAATGTCACACTGCTGAGCAAGTAGTATATAAATGTAATCGTGAATAAACAAAGTATAAACTATTGCACGCTACAGTCTGCTCGGGAGTTCAATTCTCCATATCAAAGTAACATCAGTTGGACTAACATGCGCGTCACATAATCATATAAAACGTATCAAATCCCTATCCCTACTTCCCTATCCCTACTTGTTTTATAAATGTAAATGTTAGTTTGTTTGTTACGCTTTCACGCAAAAACTACTAAACCGATCCTCATGAACCTTTGTACAGATATTCTTGGAAGTGTTAGAAGTAATATAGGATATTTTATATCCCGACATGAAGCTCGGTTCCTTTGGGAGAGGGGATGAATGTCTTTGACGATTTTACACCATAACTTCGACAAATTTTAAACGATTTAAATAATTATTTTTGTAATGTAGAGGTTATAATATGTGTTTAGTTTTGCCAAAACTTTGTGTAGATCTGATGAATGTGGTTGGACAGAACTCCTTAGCGGACAGCAGCAAACCCCTCATTCAAGGCTTAGCGCTACTGAATACTATAATTTTTTTTAAAACTACAACTAAATTGAATGCCCCATCAAAAAACAAAATCAAACGCAGACGAAGTCGCGGGCAATAGCTAGTAAAAAATATTTCTTCATATCAACAAATAATACTTATGCGCATATAAATATATACCGAATTTTTGAAAACAGAATGCTCTAAACGGCAAAGTGGCATGTCGGCAAAACAAAGCGTCATGCCGTTTGCCGCGACGGCATATGGATCAATTTCCTGCTAAGTCGCGACAATGAGTAGATGTTTCGCATCTATAAAATCACAACAATGGGCTCACTTGTTGGCAAAAATATGCATGATCTAGTTCAAAAGTTGAATTACAACGATTAGGTACAACCAACCACACATACGCATATATAAAGTGGTCAATAATAATAATAAAAAATAATAATAAAAGTAAATTGTTGTGCACTTGTGCAATTTATAATCAGCCACACAATGGCACGCAATGGTTTGCACAAAATTTTATTAAGTACAACTTAAACAAATAAAACAATGTTTTTTTATGTGATTCGTTAAATTATTTTTGAATTTTAATTTTTTTTTTGATACTAATTTAATTGAGGTTGAGCATCCAATTTTTGTCATCACAGAGCTATGTTTGGAGTATTTCTACGTCATCAAATCAGGAATCAGGAGATCCGTAGTAGAACCAGAGTTACCGATATAACTCAATGAGTTGCGAAGCTGAAGTGGCGATTGGCGAGGCACGAAGCTCGGAAAGTTAATGTACGTTGTGTCCCACTCCCAAGGTGATAAAGTGGCTACCTCGCCATTTGCGTGGCGTGAATGCAGCGTTGGTAGACGAAGTGGACGGATGACATCAGGCTGCTGGGGACCCATGCGGCACATATACGTGGTATTTGGAACTCCCTAAAATAGACCAATGTATAGCAGTGGACGTCAGTCGTTTGACATGATGATGATGACAAAAATTTTACAAATCAAGCCATCAAAAATTAAGTTTTAATTTTCAATCTTAAAACAGCTCTTTTTGTGTCGAAATAAACAATAGTAGGTGCAAAGCTTCGAACAATTGTAAAGTTTTATTTGAGTCACGTAGCAAATATTTGACTAAATCAATTTGTCCGTTTGATTATCTCAAAGCGAAGGGGTGTTGTATTTATGCAAGCCTCTATTGGATTACGAACACACCCCCCATACTCGGCAGCGGTGTATCCCGCCTTTGAACACATGTCGCGTTCGGAATTGTTGTCAATAAATGTTCCATTCTTACATTTACAGTTTATAATACAATCATATTGATGTTTTTGATTTAAATGCAGCCGAGGGATTTACAAATGTTTGTAAAGGAGTTTGTTTAAGAGAAAATATAATAGGGTACTAGTCGGACCAACCCCCACATTTGAAGTAAAAAAAAACTTTTAACTTTTAATACTAGGTGCAAGTAATAGTAGGTACTTAGCTGAACTTATACAAAAGGGAAAGCTTTTGAGGTAGACCCCGTAATAACATATCTCTAGATAATGTGGGCATCGTATAGATATAATACCACATTACCTCAAGGGGTATTATTTTGGGAGCAGTCAGAGCAAGTGAAAACTTCAAGTGAACAACGTAAACAGTATAGGTATATTGTATGAGAGATAAAACTAGTTCACCAAAAGCAGCGAAAAACTCATCGAGCCTGCTTGGAGCTTGATATCTTGCCCGTCACTTCTAAGCAATTATTTTCTAGTATTTCGCTGGATTCCATTGAACTCATTGTTCGCGTAGCGGTAGTAGTAGCAGCTGTAATGTATATGTTGACTTAGTGCCGGTGTCCCGCAGACGGAGCACCGCACGTGCTGCGCGTGCGGCGAGCCCATCGCGGACCGCTTCCTGCTGGAGGTGGGCGGCGGCGCGTGGCACACGGGCTGCCTACGTTGCTGCGTGTGCGCCGTGCAGCTCGACCGGCACCCCTCCTGCTTCCTGCGCGACCGCCAGGTCTACTGCAAACAGGACTACGCCAAGTGAGTAGCGTCCAGAAATTCCACCTTCCTCTCAGCCAGACAATAAAACTGCAGTAGGTATCACAGGAATCGTCCAATGGGTGGGATATGATCGATCGACTTTTCAGTTTTCAATTGCATTAACAGGTACTTACAGTAACCCACGTGTTTGTATCCATGAGGTTATCCGTTGCATACAGACAAATAAAGATACAAAAAAACAAAATTCTCTTTACAATAGAAGTTTAGATGTACAAATTGGTGTAGTAGAAACAAAGATATTTTGCAGTCAGAGACAGGTTCCCGCGCCGCAACTTATTTGAATAAATAACAATGCACTGCGTTGCTGGAAATGATGTCGAAATTGTATTAAGGTGTTCATGTAACAAAAGCAAAATCACAATCGTATGATAACTACATTATCGTTTCAAAAATGCTGGCAAGTGAAACCGATACGCGTAGGGCAACAAAAACTTACGGAAACAATTTTTCATAATCTCAAAGTTAATAATAATCGTTTATATTAATTCCTTAACAATACACTGCCCGAGTCCAATTAACCTTCGTAGAAGGCGATTTCCCAAGTCATCTACACAGAGCGAACCAAAAATGCAGACGGAGCATGTGTGAGACGTGCTGGAATTACTTATTATGTGCGCGCATGACAACGCGCAAACATTCATGTGGTTAGAACATCTTCTTAAACCACTATCAAAGCAAGATGAGGACATTAATTTGACTCACCTTTTAGTAAATTGACCGATTATTGATTTAATGGATTTATGGCTTTAACCATCTTCAAGATTTAAAAGACTTTATTCGATATGTCATGCGTAGTTTCATAATCTAATGGGTAACAATGACGATTATCAATCAACGTGAATTGATACTGCGGTATTGGTTTGACAGCGCCCACCGTTGCGCCAGAAGTAGTGCAGAGGTCTATCTATCTATTTCGTATAGTCTGAGTTGATACGATGTCATGTTGAGTTGGTCATTCCATCCGAGATGAATATTTGTTGTTGCCATCGATGTATATGTCAAGATCTGACGCTTCGGACGTTCGCCTGACGCGTCTAAAAATTGAATTATTTTATGTAGTTCGTCGTGTAATTCTATCTCTATCTTCTGAGATATTGATGAGATCGTCAATGCATAATTTTACATCTAATTAGATACACTTAATAAAATTAAATCAACGCAGTAGGATTCGATTTGTTAGAGTATATAATAAAGAGTGACATCGACTAAAATAATCTCCGTGTAAAAATGGGTTTTAAATAAGAATACTTTTAAGTATATCGATAGCAAGTTTTTAAATAGTGAATCTATAAGAATCATTCATTGTGTAATTAGACACATAAGTATAATTTTATAGATTGGAATTTCTTTAAACGCGATTATCACGATCGCCTCTGACATGTAACCCAGCACGCCTAGCTGTACTTGACTCCGAATCAAATACATCGGATACTTTCATATGGTGAAATTGACGACGGGTCCCTTTACAAATGGTTTGTCAATGGCGTGGGGTTTGTTTAGTGTCGGGCGGGCTATGGGCGCGGTATGCGAGGCGCGCGGTGTTGGCTGGCACTAGCTGACCCCTGACCCGCGCTGTGTGGCCGTGACGCAGCACTATCCGCTACCCCGGGTAGCGTGCTCGGTTACCGCGAATACCGGGTACAGGTTGATAAAATCTAATTACTATAGTCGAACATACAGACCATAGAGCAGTTCAAATATAAAACTAAGTCCGCATAAAATAAGGAGATATCTTTACCCGACAATTTATGCATTACTTCTTGTGACTGTGTGTAAGGAAAATTTCAAGGACGTGTCACGTTTAGGCACTTTGCGTTACATGGGAGATAAAAGTAGAGTTCACAATGAGAGCTACAAATTGTATATCTAATACAAAGCACCTCGTTAGTCTATTGGTTAGCATGTTCAACTACGGATCTCGTATCGGAAATCCTAGGTTCGAATCCCGATACGGGCCCAATTTTATAAGAGATTGTGTATTTTCTATTAAAGAATTTTCGGCTGACATTGCCAACTTCAACTGCCAAGTTGGCAATGTCAGCCTTCGTGTCTCGGAGAGCACGTAGAGCAGGTCTTGGTTATCATGACTTAATTTTGAAAATCATCGTTGAAGCCCACAAACCCGCATTGGGGCAGCGTGGTGGGTCAGTGCTCTAAACGAGGCCTGTGCCCAGCAGTGGGACATTAATAGGCAGCTGCTGGGGATAATGATGATAAATACAAATTGGGTTCACTCTTCGATTGCAGTACCTCCTGCTCTTAGTAAAATTTAAGTTAAACAGGTAACAAATTACCTCTAAACTGATGTCCAAAAACAGTACACAAGCCACGGAACCTCCCACTCATAAAGGCACACCGCTGGCCGCTGCGCCACAGAGGTCGTCGTCAACAGCTATTTAACATCGGCGCTGACCGTCAAAAGTTTATTGAAATCAATCACAAAGAGACTCTGGCTCAGAGCGACATCAAAAGGCTATCTTTCTCTTACAAGAAGCCGAAATATTTCATCGCCGGCTCCACCACATCACCGCAGGCCCGGTGGTCGGGTCACATCCGACTGCGTTCCAATTCAAACACGACTCAAATGTGATTCAAATGTATCGTTGCAGTCCGAATTATAATAGCCAGAGAGCTGGTGGTTGACATTTTTAAATCTCAGGCAAACATATTGGTGTTCGAAGTTTGATTTTGGCTTTATCTGTCTGTGTCATCGGGGAGTGTAAATATTACTTAGCTTAGCCAGGTTGTTATTTTAACTCACTGCAGTACCATATATAGGACCAACTGATTGTTGATGAACAAATTCTGGCAGCTGATGAGCTGTTAGCCCTAGGTACCTACAACATGGCTCGCTTTGAGTCTTTAGCAAATAAATGTAACTGTACTCATGAGATACCTATGACTAACCTAAAATTATGTGATACAGTATCTTCCAACCAATTAGAAACATGCCTGGAGCAGTGCACAACTGTCATACCAGACAGACCCTTCACCTTTATTAAAAAGTATGCCTAAAAAACAGACAATTATATTTTCCGACATGTACGGTAAAGGTTTTGGACCTATTATGAACCATTACCTTGATCACTCAGTGACTAATAGATGTTCACCGGGGGCTAGTTTAGATTATCTTATTAATAGTTTGAATAGTGACTATTTAGATGTAAATAAAAATGTTGTTCTCTTAATAGGAGACAGTTTGAATGTCAAAAAGCATCAAATTATAAGATGCATTGATAAATTACTAGCTTTACATAGTAAAACTCAATGTAAATTCGTTATGTGTGCCTTTCCTTACTGTGGCACATTTAGTTCAAAGCAGAATGAACATATTTATAATTTAAATTTATTAATTTATAACCTGACATGCCGTCATAGTGACGCAGTTTTTTATTTTGACATCAATAAATCCATGTCATCCCTATTGTCTAGAGATAGTTTAATTTTATCTAAGAAAAGTAAGCATCACTTGGCATCTTTACTAGCTTACAACTTAAATGATACTGTTACAAGTATTGTAACTAAGTCTATTGACACCTCTATGTATAGTACTTCAAGTACCACCAATATTTCTAATATTGACCCTAATACTTGATGTACTATAATTAATTCAAATAGTTATTTAAACTAGACAGTGAGAAAACGGGGAAGCTCTGTAATATGAACATTGTACATCAAAACATACAGAGCTTCACCGGCAAAGAATTAGAAATAGAACAGTTTGTTGAAAAATTCAATATACACATATTGTGTATAACTGAGCATTGGCTCACTGGAGCACAAATAGCAGTTAACATCAATAACTTCAAAATGTCAAGTGTGTTCTTTAGAAAGACTGCTATTCATGGTGGATCCTTAATTTTTGTACGCAATAATATAACATGTAAGGAGCGAAAAGATATAGTTAGTCTTTCTGTGGAGCGCATAATTGAACTGTCTTGTGTGGAGCTGGAGCGTTTTATAATAGTGTGTGTGTACCATCCCCCCTCAGGTGATTTCAACCAATTCGAGGATGTAATGGAAGATGTCCTTAAGCGATTGTGTATGTCTACTAAAAATGTAATAGTATGCGGGGATTTCAATGTTGATATCTTATTACATAATACTACTACGACTAGGTTGTTAAACTTATTTAAATGCTTTAATTTGAATAATGCTTTCGATGAAACTACTAGAATCACAGCAACTTCAGCATCTTGTTTAGATAATATTTTTTTTAACTGTGATATCTTAGGTAAATCGATATTAAACAATTTAAGGTCATATCATTGTGGCCAACAAATTACTGTTGTTGGTACAAATAGAAATAAACATATTGTTAAGTACAGGCCGATAACTCAGAGTAAACTGACGCGATTTGAAGGTGAAATATCAGCCAAAATTCCTGCTCTCTTTTTTGAAAACTGTCATCCCGACAATCTTTATCGTACGCTTTTCAATGAAATAGAAAGTGCATTTAATAAAGTATTTAATTTTAAATACATAGATTCTAATAAAAAAATGAGGTTTAGTGATTGGGCGACTATAGGCATTTACAAAAGCAGGGATAAGTTGTATGAGCTATATGATGAAAAACAATACAATCAGACTCCAACTTTCCTTGAATATGTAAAAAGTTACTCCAAAACATTTAAAAATGTTTGTAGACAAGCTAAGTCGCTATACATTAAAGATCGGATAGTAAAATCTGAAAACAAAATACAAACAACCTGGAAAATTGTTAATAATGAATCTGGGAAAACTAAATCTCGAGACGGAAATTTTGAATTAATTATTAATAATAATATGGTAACTACTGATACAGAAGTTGCTAGTACTTTTGAAAACCTTTTTCAGAATGTTCCTATTTTGTTAACAGATTCACTAAATTCCTCACCTACTGCAGCTCAGAATTTATTAAGAGGCAACATTAATGAGTGCAAAGTTTTATTTCATTTCAAACATATAGATGCATCGGATATCAGTAAAAACTTCAAGTTGTTAAAATTAAAGAAAACAGGTGATATATGGGGAATGTCGGTAAAGGTAATATCTCAAATTATTGACGTCATTGCTCCTCTTTTAGCCATAATTTTCAATGAATGTGTTGATTTAGGTACTTTCCCTATTCCCAATTTGATTCTTATTAGCTAAATGCCAGCTAAAGATACATGATTGAGGATATTAAAAAAATACATGGTACTTATTGCCTATCATAGCTTTCAACGACAAACTAATCATATACCATTCCCACCAGCTCCCTAACTATATCGTTGCCGTCGCATCGACTTATGACAATCAAAATAAATGACAAATGAAAACGCCGGTGTTGCAAGTCACGGCACTTCGGGGTATTTTTTATACTGGCAACATTCCCCGTCGTCGTTTTGTTGTGCCACACTCGAGGAGGTTTTCAATAAAACCACTCTTAGAAGTTAGGACATCAAAGTTGATTTTTTTATATGATAATGTATTCTCACGCACCTGTTGCACTATGCTTTAATGGTATAACATGCGTCAAAAACTATGAGCGCTGAAATTCTGTGCAAAGTGAAATCTGCATATCGTCTGCGAAAGGTACAGAAGTAAGTGTGGGATTGAGTATACGCTTTTATAATATGATCCTTAAGGTAGTTTTGGATCTACCTATGCATAAGTTTAAAGAATGTGTTAAAACACATTTATTACAGCGAGGTTACTATACAATTGATGAATTTCTTAATGACAAGGTTGCTTGGTAGCATTCGGCCCCGCTTTCATCTCTCACAAAATAGAAAAATGAATGCCAAAATGTAAATTGTAAATTGTTGACATTGTAAAAGAGCCACTGCTGAGTTTCTTGCCGGCTTCTTCTCTGCATTCCGAACCGATGGTAGAGTCACTACACACAGACAGACTTGACGTTTCAAAAGTGCTTATATTAGGCCTACTTGAAATAAATGAATTTGGAATTTTAAAATTTTGAAGAAAAAATTTTAAGAATTATTTGTTATTTATTTTAGCGCGATTGATTACTGGATGGATTTACTTATGGAGATCAGAATTATTGACCGTCTCTCCTCGCTATAAGGCCCTCTAGTATAAGTTCTTCTCAACCCAGCAGCGTTGAAAAAACTTTAGATTCATTTTGTTGCTAACCATAGCCCTGATAAGAAATCAGTGAAAGGACCAAAATATAACATAGTATGAAAAAAAAAAATAAAAAAACGGTCACACTAATGACAAATAATAAAAATAACAAATTTATTAAATGCTACCTACTCGTTTTTTTTTAAATTATTAGTCCCATTAACGAAAAATGCCAATTATTATATTTTATGAGTTTTTTAAGTAATTTATCTGGAGGGAGCGGCGCCAGGATCAAGTTTTTACCCGGTTTGAAAAAATCTTCTGGCACTTTGGTAAGTATATTATAATAGTAAGGTAGCGTACTAGAGGAAGCAGCTTACCTTAGCCGAAGTTTCATGCGGACGTTGTCTCGGAAAGCCGTTAGTAAATATTAAAATAACTGTCTGAACTAAAGTAGTTATTATCCCAAGTAAAAATCTGTTCACTATACAATACCACCTTCGGCGCAGTGTGACCACCTTGACATTAAGTGTGATGGTTGAACAAGTATTTATTTTTTATTTACTTTACCATCATTATGGCCTTTGTTGGATGGAGTCACGGGTCGGGCGAATCACGTCGCTTTGATCATTGATCATTGAGCAGTGATCGTAGTGAACTGCGCTAGGATTTCATGATACGAGTACTGTCAACATTCTTTGGTACGATATAAACATGTATGTGTGGAATGTATAATTTGTTTGATTCCGTGCCAACGATATGTGTAGATTCCAAAGTACCAGCGTAAAAGTTTCGACCGATTGCTATACCTATGATAAAAATAATATAAATTATTAATAATACGTACATAATATAATTGCCTACTGTTTCCTGTAAGTAAAGGTAATACTACTGAATCCAATCCGATTAGATTGCTTATTAAATTCGGGCGCAAATCGGTCAGATAGACAAACCGCATACGATTATGTATCTACAATCGTCTTGACTAATATCCTGAGAATCCTTGAGACAATCCTTCTAATATTATAAATGTGAAAGTGTAGATGTCAGTTACTCAATAACGCTTAAACGGCTGAACGGATTTAGATTAAATTTGGGATGCTACATGCATTTGACATGGAAAAGAACAAAGGCTACTTTTCATCACGATTGCTAAATAGTTCCCCGGGGAAAATTGTTAACAAGCTAAGTCGCGGGCAGACAGCTCTGAAATTCGGTGTGCATGTCACCTGTGCTTTGGGAAAAGAACATTCTATACCGATCTCTCAAATAGTTACCGTAGTAAGATTAAAAATTGTTAATGAGCTTTAGACCCAATTCTGAAGTCCATCCAGACGAAGTCGCGGACAGGAGCTAGTATTTTATATTTTTCAGAATACATCAACCATACTCAACAGAAAAGCGGTGAAAAGTTAAAATTTGTAGAATATGTTAACAAGACAAATAGTTGACAAATAGCCTTCCACCAAACGAGGTGTAGGCAGGGTACATTGACAAATAACATTTTTTTTTTCCAAGCTTGTTAGTAGTGAATCTATTTTAATCAAATTAATAAAGCGACAGAAGCCGCGGGGCCGGGTGTTAAATGTTAATGTTAGATGTTAACAAATGATTATCCATCTGACTCTGAGCCTGGAAACAAGTGTTAATTTTGAATAATTATTTCATGTTTGTAATCTTGGGAACATAAATATTTGAAGAGTCGTGGCCATTAATTAACAGATGGAATAGGGCAGGAAGAAGTCTTTAGAATCAAGTCTATTTATGAAGATGAAATACGAAATATACATACACTAGAAACAGATGTCTAGTAATACGATTTAGCAAAATTGTATACTTTCTAAGAATCCGACTTCATTGTAAGTATGTAATGCTATATTGTAATCTAAGTATTGGAAAAAAGAATGATCGATTATAAATACTCAATTTCGATATAATTTGATAGTATTTTTTTCTCATAGAATAAGTTTTTTTCAAATTTGTTCATAAGCATCCATTGCTTCTGATTGCGTTCTGATTAATTCTGACATAAAAAAAATATACAACCAAACTATAGAAGTTGATTTTTTTGTTGCCTAGTGTATTGGAAGACGTAACTCATCTTATTGCAAAGCCCAAATACTAAGTCCTCCTACCCAAGCCATTGCCTAGTTAAAGAATATCGCTCTGCCTGTATCGGATATATTTATCGAGTCAATTATTTATTTAGAGCAGATTAGAACCGGTCGGTGTATCTATCCATCTTACTGTTAAGATTAGCCCTCTTTTACTATGTAGGTACGTATTGGATTAAAGGACCATGCCCTACCCCAAGTTTATCTTGTAGTTAATATAAAACTACAAATAAAGCACGGATTTTAAAATAAACTAGTATAAAAATAATAAATAAATTTATAAATATATATGCAAAGTTGTAAATATCCAAGCCTCTATCTTTATCTTAATCAAAGGCAGACAAAAATCGTTGTTTCAGTAATTTTTTTAAAGTTCTCCTCTTACCACAGAGTAAGAAAGTTATTATATATAGGTCAAGAGATGTAATTTTTTCACTGATCTCTTCTGATGGGAGGCTTCAGTTTTTTTATTTAATCAGATATTTTCATTTCCTTTTTTTTTGTTTTTTACTTTTAACTAATTATTTAATAATGTGACGTAGAAAATTGATATAATCACTAACGAATAATTTTTGACGCCAATCTTGGCAGGATATGTGATACTTATAAAATTTAATTAACACCTATGTAAACATGTTGCATGTACCATATTCAAGCAAAATAAAAAATTGATCGATTGATTCAGCCGTGACTAGTGACCGACAATTAATACCGTACCACGTCAGCTTTCAAGATGCCGTGTAGAAACCGATTAGAGGTATGGGTCTAATATAACGCCTATACCCCCAACAGGTTAGCCCTTTAGTATCTAGAACTGCATCCTCACTTATCATCAGTTGAGATTGCAGGCAAGGGTTAAGTTGTGGTGGAATAAAAAAGCGCGAAACCTGTATCACGAAAGTATTACAACTTTGCGGCGTCTTCGAATCCAACGCACCGAATATGATATAATGTAAATTGGGTTTTCAAAGACCCATAATGAAGAACTGATTAAGTGGGTGCGGACACATTAGATAGGATTCCGTAGGCCAAAGATTTATAATTAATAAAATTAATAGAGATTTTCGTTTTAATATTTTCTCTTTCATACCTTGACGTATCTGAAAAGGAGAAAGGTTTTCTTTCCACCTTAGTCGGTAGGAGAAGGACAACGTATTTTAACTATACGGGTTCCGTAGCACAATTGCAGAACCCTAAAAATGCTTATTGACACCGGTCGTTAACAGGCTCTCGGAGTCACAGTATAAATAACGCAGTATAAACGAGTGTCGGCAGTAAATCCGGCGTCGCCGCCGGCTACTGCTGTAATTGCTTTTGTTGATATATCTCGCGCTTATTGTTTATTTAGCGCGCCTTTTTGTCAGGTAGCCGTGGCCCGAGCGCCTTTTGTTTTAACATCCTGCCAGAGTGTTCTGGTTGCTTCGAATGTGTACAAGTGTTTGTTAACTATTGTCGACCTCCGTGGCGCAGCGGTTAGAACTGCTGTCTCCAGGGAACGTTCCGAACGGGGACAGTCTCACAACCTTAACCTATTGGCAGAGTCCACCATGCTGGCCAAGTGCGCTGGGAAGTGGTAGATTTCACACAACTTTGAGAACGTTATGGAAAACTCTCAGGCATATAGGTTTCCTCAAGATGTTTCCCTTCACTGTTAAGTGAAGCGAGTGATAATTTAAATATGTTAAATTTAAAACCTACATAACTCCGAAAGGTAGAGGTGCGTGCCGGTGATCGAACTCTGTCACACCGAAAGGGAAGCCGAAGCTCTAATCACTAGGCTATCATATTATCCGTTCCGATAAGATGCGCGTGTTATATAACCGTTTTGGGCTAAGGGTTGAATACAACTGCCGTAGCCCACTTATCACCAGCTTAGTGGAAACTTGTAGTGGAATAAAACAAAAACAAATACTGAACTGATGGCGTTAATAACCCGTGAAACTCTTTAAGATTAATATACTCGTCAATTTAGAGATAACAATGTTAAGAAAAATAAAGGTAAAGGCTTTGTTTTCTACATATTTATTGTGTCGTGTTTTGTGGTAGTAGTTTTTATAACATGAAGTAGGTAGGTACTGATTACAATTTTTTATTTTATTCTATATATATCGCGACTGTTCCATGAAGTAATCGCGTTAAATATTCTTGGAAAATAACTAAACATAACTTCTAAATCATGACCATTATTACATTGTCGATCTGCATGGCATAGTAGCTCCCGAATGGATAAACTGATTTCGATTTTTATTAATGACAAAAAGCGGAAAATCAGTCTATGAAGGCCGCCGCCACAAAATGTTTATGCCATGGCACACAGTGCGGATTGGTGGAATCCGCAAACATGAGAGAACATTATGGAGAACTTTCAGGCATGCAGGTTTCCTCACGATGTTTTCCTTCCCTTAGTCATATCTATCAATTACTTTATAAATTACGAGTATCTTGGATTAATACGGGGCTACTTATATAGATTGGAGTTCCGACTCTTCCGACTCGTTGGATTTTAATAAAGAAGTCAAAGGTTTAAGGTAACTTTTCCAATATATAGATAGCACTTTTTATGCACTCTTTGGTGGTAATGACGCTTGGTATAGCCGTTAGCTTCATACTGTAAACTATTCATAACTTCGTATAAATATAAACAATTAAATAAAATATAACTATCATCAGTACAATTAGACTCTTCATTACCTATAGGCATTATCCTACTTGTTAGAAGTGCTATACAAGTGCCCGCGCTGTAACAAAATACTAAAACATTCCAACAAGGACATTGGAGGCTCTATTACAGAGATATAAACGAAGAGCGAACGACTTAGTTCACTCCAGATGTTATACATTAAATTATTAACAGCAGCCCGCGATACCACAGAACACAAAAATTGTTTTTCTAAGGTTACAAGTAAGTATTCTACGACAATCTGCAGCGTAAGCTACAAATGTGCCAATGTCGACGAGAGTAGTTGGCTTAATATGATAACTGTATATAAGAGTGATATCCAAATAATTGATATGATTATAATTCTGGATTGGTTCAGTATGGTAAGTCATAGTTTCTCCATCGGGATAGTAACAGGTGATATTTTGAAAACATTAAAAGGTTTTATTTCTATCTATATACAGCAGTATCAGGTATACAACGTGTAACCGAATTCCGAAATAATGTTGAAGGTAGAAATATTACATCAAACGAAGCATATTTATTTTTCCATACGAACGAATTCAAAACATTCTAAGTGTTTATTTATGACAATCATATAGAAGATAAAAGACCGACACGCGCATAGTACTTACACTACGCGACGCGTACCAAATAAAGAGTCACATGATTTTAATTTTGCATGTGCGGTTAGGGCTGTATCTGATTTTTTTTTATTAAAAACTAAGGCAGTGCTTTTAAGTCTAAGATACGGTAGATAATGTACCTCTAAAGCCTGTAAAGTATTATTTCCGTTTTCACTTTCACGTTATATATAATGACATATCATAATCATCAAAATTTACATTGATAAACGTCCATGTCACTTCGTGGTACTAGTAAGTGGACTCTGCAGGAGGTTGACATACAGACACGCTATTTAGGGCTGGGTGGCCACTCCAATACCTTGCGAGCCCAACGTGAAATGGTCCTCCGTACTGCATGCCTTGTCCATTACAATTTTAGCATAGTTACTCGTTCAGCTATGTCGGGAACATGTACTCTTCTACCTCTTCCTCTGTCCTTATTTCTTGTTCTATCACTTCATTGAAATGAATGTTCAAAGGAGTTAATTAATTATTTCATAAGCAAGTAAACCAGTGTAACTACAGTCTCATGAGGCTTAAAATCTACACCACAGGTTTATGTGCACAGGGTGACGCATTGCAGGACGAGTTATTTGCTGATCTGTATATAAGTGAAAGTTTTGCAGTACGGCTAGTATAGGCAGAAGAATGTTTCACCGTCTCTCGGACTACAGTGTATAGTTGCCCGCTCCCTCTCACGCAAAGTAGCGCCCACTCGCCTCCAAATGCGCGCACCATGTCTTATGTAAATGGCGCATGTCGCCTCTGGTTTAATTAATCCCTAGCCGCATAAATAAACCCGCCGTAATCGATTCACCCTGCATATTAAACAATGCGGCGCCGGCGCAATCATATTGGCTTGTACGCGAATGTCGATCGCTTGTACAAGAGCGCGTACAAGAGATTGCATCTCGTGTGCTTCGGACGAGAAACTGGCGCAGAACTATTATGTGCTGACGGGTGATATCAATTTGCACTTCACAAACACTTTTTACCGACTTGACTAATTCAAATTTAAAAATTCTCATACATATGTTTACATGGGGACGGTGATAACTTCGTTAGCCAACTTAAACCTAAAGCAACGAGGGTTCGAAACGCGCTCTGGTCTGAGAAAAGCCCAAAACAAACTTAGCCAGGTATTTTTTTTGTTAACACAGTAGATCAATAGTAAGCTATGAAGTTAGAGCAATTCGCACGTTAACGTTATAACATGATTTTTCTGTAAGCTTTCGTTTTATATAAACTTTGTACTTATTGAGAGAGAGAGAACTATATCAATTTGAATGTCTATTTTTATTTATGTTTATGCATTTTCGGGCATTTATAGTGGAAATTGGTTTATTCCGAAATGGTCCCATTTTAATAACTTATTGATATGATCGAGAAGTTTTGTAGACGGACAACGAATTCTTCAAGAAATTGACAGCAAATCAACGGCGATTGCTGCTAACATTGTTTACGCAATCACAAAACACAACGTTACGCCTGTACACTGGAAAAGGTTACGCAGGCGTATTCAGTTTACAGGGTACACCAACCTTTTCCGCCAAAGTTAGTAATAGTTGCAAATTTTTCGCAAACGAAAGCTAATTGTAGCACATAGTATTAATTTTTTTATGTTAAAACTTGTTTATTTGGCCGTGGCTAGTTAGCACCCTACCGACAAAGACGTGCCACTAAGCGATGAAGTGTTCCGATGCGATGTCGCGCAGTAATCGATTAGGGGTATGCCTACCATAATCTTTTACAGGTTAGCCCGCTACCATCTTAGACTGCATCATTACTTACCACCAGGAATGTTTGCAGTCAAGGGCTAACTTGTAGAGGAATAAGAAAAAAATTCAAAAAAATTGTTTAAGATTTTAGTATTATTATATAGTTACAAAAGAGCTACGTTGTAACGGTAGTATTTTTGCGATGTTAAAGATGATATAAAATATATAAACAAACATAAGTATACTACGACAATACACACATCGCCATCTAGCCCCAAAGTAAGCGTAGCTTGTGTTATGGGTACTAAGATAGCTGATGCCTCCCAAACAACTCAAAAAGGCTAAAGAGTATTTTTTTTTACATATTTAATTTTTGAACAGATCCCGGACAAGTTTGGGAATTTAGATTCTCAGAATTTTCTCGTCTGGGTGGAGCCTTCAGCTCAGTAAGCTTAAGTAACCACCACTTTTCATAAAAATTATTTATAAAAAAAAAATATTCATCTTAATACAAGCTACGCTTACTTTGGGGCTTAGGGCGATGTGTGTGTTGTCGTAATATATATTTTACTTGTACAAAAATATGATGTTATAGTATTGAGACTGTCCACCAATCCGCACTGGGTCAGGTTTATGTCATGATGGTGATTGAGACTGGCTAACTGATTCAAACTAAGCTGTTAAAGGACTATTGAAACAAATGAAGGTTTCACTGTTATGTCAAAGTAAAATCATATTAATTAATCCAATAAACCCAAATGAAAAAAAAACATAAACAAAATAAAACGTCGGAAAAACTCCACTGTTTTTGGAAGGTGGTTACAAAATCTAGCTGATGACGTAGCTTACACACCAATCTCTTGTCTTATTCTTCATAATATAACGGATCGAGGCCGTTAAAACAGATTTATTGATATCTATTAACATTCCTCGGCCGGCGGCCGGTCCGTTTGGCCCGTTGACAAAAACCGGGCTCTGGTGTCCGGTCGGCCGGAGGCGCGAAATAAATCCCAAACGCCTTGATTGCTTCACTCCTCTCCCTCTAGAAGGAACCATGACTTTAGGGCTCCTTCTAAAGCTACGAGTGATGACTCGTCTCAGATGTGCATTGGGTGTAATCTAGCCAAGCATAATTTGACTAATGTAATGATTCTTTTATAAATATAGTGTGTGGTGGAGTGGTAATAGCCCGATGGGTACATCACTGTCGAGGGACCGAGATCGAATCCCAGCACGCACCTCTAACTTTTCTCATCTAACCTCTAAGTTATGTGCGTTTTAAGAAATTAAAATATCACATATGTCGAGACCACCAATCAGCACTGGGCCAGCGTGGTGGACTACGGCCTCATTGAGACCGGTACCGGTACCCATAATTTTAAAAGTTCTTTTGAAAAAGCTGTCTTCGGAACCCATTCCATAATAAAAAATATATTTTTACTAAGACAAAAATATTTAAATAAACAAATAAATATACTAGGACAATACACACATCGCCATCTAGCCCCAAAGTAAGCGTAGCTTGTGTTATGGGTACTAAGACAACTGATGAATATTTTTATGAAAAACCTACATAAATACTTACTGACACTGAAAAATATACATGCTCATCACACAGACATTTTCCAGTTGTGGGAATCGAACCCACGGCCTGGGGCTCAGAAAGCAGGATCGCTGCAAACTGCGCCAATCGGCCGTCAATATTTATAGGACATTTAATATTTTCTTAATTCGTTTACTAAATTATTAGTTATTTACTTATTCCGCGATAATAGCAATCAGCCTTATATACCATCTCGTCTTAGACCAGTATTAATTTAATATAGTTAAGGTTTGTTTCAGCTTGACATCGACAAGCTACATTTAATTCTAATTAAGACTATTGAAACCGAGATACATTTTAGCCCGTTACAATATTAGAAGTTAGACTGAATTATTACCATCGGGTGAGATATTTTTCAGGTCAGGTTTCGGGCATGGCTAGTTACCACCCTACTGACAAAGACGTGCCGCTAAGCAATTTAGTGCACCGGTACAATGTCGCGTAAAGAAACCGATAAGGTTTAATAGAACTGCCGTACAGGATAGCCCGTTACCATCTTAGACTGCATCATCACTTACCACCAGGTGAGATTGCAGTCAAGGGCTACCTTGAATAAAAATAAAGTTCAGTAAACTAAGAGACTCAATCGACTATCTAGCGTCTGACCGCACCCTTAATGGGCGAAATGATTTAAGTTATTTGTTTTAGAAACACCAGCAAGATTCATTGCAATATTATGCGGTTATTTGAACGTAGCCGCGGGCCCCGCCGCCGGCCGCCCCGTCCACCTACTATGACCAACGACCTGACCATCGCCTGACTGATAGCTTTATATGTACGCCGTAATTACTTTTCTGTTATTGAGTTACAGCCAGCGAAATCGTTTTTTTAAACCGTTAAAGTTTGTTTTATTTAAACTTCGCAAGGCATGCAAGGAAGTCATAGAGAGTTCCTTCCAATAAACATAAATGTTTTTTTTTATAACACTACATGTTAGCCCTTGACTGCAATCTCACCTAGTGGTAAGTGATGATGCAGTCTAAGATGGTAGCGGGCTAACCTGTTAGGGAGTATGGTAGTCATATTCCTGACACGGTGTCCACGCGACATCGCACCGGAACACTAAATCGCTTAGTGACACGTCTTTGTCTGTAGGGTGGTAACCAGCCACGACCAAAGCCTCCCACAAGACGTATGTGAGGTGAAGGAGCCCGCTAACACAGCAATATAACAATGCTGCTTTGCGGCAGAAATAAATATGGCGTCAGTACTTCCTCGGACGAGATCTGCCACAAAAAACTCAACTACTTCTAGTTTTCATGTTAAGTTTTTCAGTCCTTTGCCCCTTTCCGTGCTGGTCCCATTTCAATTATATACGCTTCGCAGATTGAGACGGAAGTCTTTAACGGATAAGAGCGGGAAAGCAACTCGGTGTCAATACAACACACAGCAAATAAACATTTAACAGTTCAACTATTAGTCATGAAATTATATATTATTGTGTCGGATTTTTGAATATATACTTCTTTAGCAGCTTTAGGAAATAATCATGGGGGTAAAATTAAACGATGTAACGAAATGTGGGCGCACATGGTTACACGATTTGGACAGGTGGAAGGTAGATGCGAAACCGAGTGAGAGGGGAATACATCGTCCGCCAGCTCACAAAAAACCACACACGCGTTTTTCATTTTATGACGCTTGTTACCTTAGAGAATAAATCAACGCCGAGTCACAGAGGGTCTAGAATGTCAAGAACAGGAAACAGGAATGTGACGACAAGCGACAGTTCTGTGCAGCATCTCAATGTCAATTTCTCTAGAAGTTGACATTGCTTTTAATATGGAGCAACGGGGATACTGTCCATGTATGTATATGTATACCTGAAGAGTTTATTTTTGTGCGAATGCGCCAATCTCTGTTTATAAGAGGATATGATAAATCTTTTTTCATTTAGAAGCTCAATTAACGAGAAAAGTTATAGGGCATTTTTCATTACGCTACAAATCTTAGGTGTCGAGCAAACGAAATAGCAGCGTTTGCTGGCGAGGTGAGGTGCGGGCTGAATCAATGTTTACTGTGTTGATATCGATTGAAGTCGCAAACGTTGGCATAACATTTCTTCTTTAAGCGGTACAAGTGGGCCTGCACGTGAATTTTGTACAATGTGACTTTTGACTCGGCCTTATTAGAACATCAATAGTCAAAGTCAAAGTCAAAAATATCTTTATTCAAGTAGGCCCATAGGTGGCACTTTTGATGCGTACATAAGAATTACACGGTAGTGAGATGATCGCGATAACCACATTCGTAAACTTAAAACTAAAGCTACGAAGGTTCCAAACGCGTCCTGGTCTAAGAAGAAGCCCACAACAAACTTAGCCGGGTGTTTTTTTTTTTGTTATCACCATCTCATAAGAGCAACCTGGTTAGAGCAATAATTTACACCCAAGCTTTTTTATCGATTACGTAGTCCTTTATACTATAATAGGATTTTTTTACAAGCTTACGTTGAATACAGACTTTGAACTTTTTAAGAGACATCTCCAAGATGTCAATCGAGCCTTTAATCAGTTTTTAAATAAACGAGTACAGCTGAAAAGAAGTACAGAAAAAAGAGGAAAGAGGTACCTAATAGTGTTCTGTGAGGATTCTACGAGCATTTATGTCTGCAACATTATCATCATCACCTATTTAATTCAACCAATTGGCGTCCACTGCTATACATAGGTCTTTTGTAGGGAGTTCCACAATTAATTCGGTTTTCATTTACACGTTGTATATAACATCCTCTTTGATGATCACGTCTAGCATCACAATATACTTCTTGTAGATACTTCCAGTCAACATCGTATCCAATTGAAAAATAAATTATGTAACCTTGAGTAAAGCTGAATAGCCCTTAAATAGTCAAAATATACCCCAGACGCAATCGTTAATCAGCTTAAAGTTTCGAAGACAACACTTACAGCATTATTGTGCTACTTGCGCCAGACGGAGGCGGCGCGGGGCGCTGGTACCGGCTAGAGTGCGGATTCGCGTGTAGCACGAATATTAATTGTACCCAACGTATCAGCGGCTGCCTTATCCACGATTTGCATTTCTGAACAGCCTCCACAGACACGCCAACTCTCAAAGTTAAAGTGTTAGTAAATTTGAATGAAAACGTTGATAGCCTAGTTAGTGGGTGGGACTTCGGCTAAACTTTCAAGGGGCCAAGTTCGAACCTTGGCGCACACCTCTAACTTTTCTAAGTAAAAGAGACCCGAAGAAAGAAACCTGCATGCCTGAAATTTCACCAAAATGTTCAACAATACGCGCTTGGCTATCCTGGTGGAGTACGTCCTACACCCTTCTTGTTATGAGAAGAGACCCGAAGCGTATAGTGAGCTGGTAAAGTGTTGATGAGGCTAATGAAATTTGAATGAATCGCATGTTGGTTGCGTAAAATCCGGTAGTCTATCATAGGTGTGTTTTCCGGGACGGGATCAATGTATCTGCACTTTGGACCTCAAATGTCCACGTCGCGTCCCCCTGTGCCATGTGCCCAGCTCATTGCAACTGTCCACAACACACACACAACACACACACAGTTTTATTGCGACATAGTCCCTTTTAAATTGCATATCGATCTGATGAAGAGTTTTGGAGACGCACAACGTCAATTCTTCAAAAATTACAGCAAAACAACCGCGATTACCGCTGTCGCAATAACACAACTTAACTGTACAAGGTCGTTTTTTGGTTATTAAATTTTCTTCTCACAAGTCAGGTTTTTGTGTAGCAGGTCGGCTCATGTACATTGATCCTTAGATAGGTATCTATCTGCCTTATCCACAGCAATGTTTTTACGCGATTTGCATTTGAAAATGCGCTGTTTGCGGGGGCGAGGGGCGACTTCTCCGGGGAGGGGCAAGGGGAAGGGTTAGGTGGGAGAGGAAGGGGGGAGGCTGTGAGAGGAACGTTTCGCTACCGTTATCACACCTTATTAACATTTTGTCGCCGGCTGAATCAATTAAAGGCGGCTCTCGCATAGTAATTAACGCGGTGACAGATGAACAAGTCTTAACACTTGCGGTAATGAAGATGTCTGGTAGGCGAGATAAACGAGCGACGTTGACTATTCATGCGCTGTTTCGGGTGGTCCAGTGACCAGCTTCTTGCCTTTTTATGATGGAAGGGGTGTCCTAATATTATTGATGGTTGAATACTTTTCCTTGTAGGTATTTATTAACCGAGTTTTGTGATAACGTCTAAGACACCAAGAGGTATCTTTGCATTGTCTGTATCTCGAACAGGACTAAAGTTATATCTAAATACGAACCCACTGAAACGAATCAATTTCAGGTTATGAACCAAATCAAATATTATTTATTTCTTGAAAACGTTTGTTAAAATGCTAATAAAATTTAAAAAAAATTTACAACAAAAAACAACTTTTTTATACTACTAAAAAGCGAGAAAAATAACCAACCCGTTCCTATTCGAATTGCTTTAACCAAAGGCTGGGAAAGATCGATTTAGCGATAACACCTAAACTAGTTCGACTAGTTTTGAAGTAGAACTTCAAAAACCGACTAGGGAGTAACTCAATTTTTTTCTGACGGAAGTAACGCTCACGTCAGACGTCTGTGTAGTTTCCGCTATTTAAAAATAATAATTTGGATTGGTCGTAAGTATTTGACTTATAAGCCAGGTAGCGGCAAATATCATAATAATCTAGGATTATTTATTTCCAATAATTTCAAACGGATCAATTGTGAATAGCAAAATGAATAAAAATTCCACAGTTAAAAAAAAAATTAAGTTGCAAAGTTTTTTAAAAATCTCTAAATATAAATAAATCTCTGAATTATTAATAAATTTTCTGACGATTGCGACATTCTAGAATAGTCAATGACAAGGTTATATTATCATGTGCTGATCAAACCTTAAATTTTCTACTCTCAATTATTCTATTTAACAAATGAAAATATTTTTATAATGTGAAAGTTATATTAATGAATTTTAAATAGAATATAAAATGAAATAGTGAATATTAAATGAAAAGGCGGAGTCCCAGGAACATTTTACTCTTTCATCAATGAATTATAATAAAAGTTTTAATTCAATCGCGTATAAAGGTTCCACGCACACACTTTTTTTAAAGGTAATTCAGTGATACAGATTCTGCCGATAACTTAATCTTCTTGATCGTTCCATAGTGAACTGCCATCACCATCACAAAACATTATAAACATTGAAATCCATTAATCCGTCGACACACAAACCATTTTAAAAACACGGTCCGCTTTTATTACAAACCTCCACCTCCTATAATTATCTTCACTCCGAATACTAAGTATTGGCTTCAGATTCGAGCCGTACAGATAAGGGGCTGATTATTCATCTCCAATGATCCGGCAAAGTGGCTTCTGAAAAAGCAAAAACAAAAGTTACAACGGCCAAGAGCGAGTCGATGTCAACTAACAAGGGTCCCGTAGGTTGAAGCTGTTTATTGAGCACGGTCAGTTTCGTAGCACACGTTTCACTGCTACCATCTTCTTCTTCTGTTCCTGGGCCTGTTATTCTGTTGGTTGGTATGAAACTGTCCGTTGTACGTATGGCCACTGATGCGGCTCCCAACTGGATCACTCCAGCCAGTCGAGCTCACTCCAGAAGCCTAGCAGGCCGCCCAGGTCGCCGAGTGCTTCCTGGAGTGTTGCTGAGGAGCCAAGGTATGCTGCGCGTTGTTCTACTACTTCATTGCATTGGAGCATTACGTGTAGTTATACCTAAAATGGAAAGGTTTTTGTTTAGTAGGCAGTGCCCTGTTATCATACCTACAACTGTCCTTAGTTTAACCCGATTAAGTTGCAATAATTTGATTGTTAATCGTGGGTTGAGGTCTGGTAACCTGCTACCTATGATGTCACACAAGTTTTTGCATGAAAATTTTACAATATTGATGTCACAAAAATATGTGTCACATAAAGTTACGACAATATTGATATAGTTTGTTACTTGTAGTAGTAATAGTATGTTGACAACGTCATTCAATATCAAGAGCTTTTTGACATGAGTTGTGATTCCAAAGAAAATGGATAGTAAATTATGTTGAACAAATGGAATGCATATTCTGCACGAAATCCCTGCATATAATAGAATATCTTAACTTTCTGGAATTTAGTGCATATTGAACACGTTTGAGCTGTGAAACACTTAAAATAAAACATTGAAGAATATTACTGGATGTAGGATAGTAAAATTTCAATATGATTAAAAAAGTTTGTTGTTATCAATTTTCCCTTTAAATGTCAGTTTACCTAGTTTCAACCTTGGTAGGAAACTTTTACACGACACTGATTCATGGTAGAGTCCCAAATGCTGAAAGACCTTCCTGCGGAACCTTAACGGGAATAAAAAACGGAAATAAGAGAAAAAACAAAAGTGTTTTAATGTTGCGGCGCGGGTGATATGATACGGTGTTAATGGAGTGTTGCGCCGTGCACGCGTATCCTTAATTAATTAATTATTAAGGCTTGCGAAATGGCAGCCGCCTCCCGCAGATAAGGGACGTTTGACGACCTCTCAGGGACAACGCTGCTAAAGTACGAAAATTAATCGTGAAGTACCGAAATGCATCCTGTGTATTTCTTCATTTAGGTCACTCTCTTTGTACTCATTTCTAACAGCAATTTATTCGTTGTTCCTAGACTAATTCAGTTTGTAAATTACATTTAGGAAGTGGTGATAGCAGTGGCGTGAACATCATACATGTACAAAGGCACTTGCCAACTTAAAATTTTCGCTAACTATGGGCCTCATAAGAAGGCTCAGAGGCACTCAGCGAGCGATAGAAAGAGTTATACATTACATTTCATTCCATTTTGTTTATTTTCGACGACCTCGGTCCAGCGGCGACCCTGTGATCTCCTTTTAGAGCAGTTAAGCGTTTGTACATTCGCAACCGTAGAGACGGTTTCGAGTATCGTCTTAGTGACATTTTAGTGACAACATAAAATAGAACTTAAACAACCCTGCTTTAAAGCTCAAATTCGTCCAAGTTTCCTCAGTCAGCTCTCTGGGCAGAAGAAACTCAATTAGCGAATCTAAAATGAGTCGGATAAGGTCCGCTTTTCCGGCAAAGACAAGTGGACCTTACGTATTGATACACGAAACGAAGCGAACGAACGAAGCCACGATTGCGAGCGTACAAACTTATACTAGGGGTACTTGCTTTTCTCTTGTAAAAAAGATGAAACTACTGGTGCAAAAGTATTCACTTTTACTACTTGGTTAGATTGAAATTTAGTCATGTAGGTAGGCATTTTTATACGTTTAAAACGTATTTAGAAGAAATATATAACAGAGTATTAACAAATCAAACGTGATATGACCGGATTTGATTTCAGAACGATGTTAACTAAGACACGACCTTAAATGGTACGTGGCCGCTTTTTAGCTCGGAATAGTTATTCAGTGTTGATGTGTATCAAAACACTTTTTTGTAAAGGTCTTCTACGTTTTTAAGGGACAGCCGAAATGTAAAAAGTTTAAATCACACCTATCGAACAATTTAATACTAACCTAACCTATTAAACTTAGTTAGATGCATGTCGACCTCCCTGGCGAGCGCTGAGATCACCTAAGTGGGACATCCCGGGTTCTATCTCCGAACTAAGTCTAGTGGGAGAGTATAAATCTTAGCACCCCACCGTCAATGACCCCGCTTGTGATTTAGTGTTCCGAAATCACAAGGGTGTTATGGGTTTAAGACGCCTGCCTTACCCCTAACAGACTATAGGCTGCCAGCCAAAAGTGCATCAACACTTGCTACCAGGTTGATGAGATGGTAAAACTTTTTCTGCAGTCAAGGGAGTGGTATTTACTAAAATGTTTTGAAAAAGTTTTACCAGCCATGCACGTATCTTGAAGGATTTTTTTAATTTTGTTTTTTTTTATTCATAACCTCATGTTGCGAAATTTACGGTTGCTTAGCGAAAGTTCTAAATGCTAATAATTGCGTGTGAGTAGAGCCAGTGCGAATGTTGTTATCTGTAGAAAACATCTGCCCCAATTGCATGTTTATGTACAATTTGTACATAGTTATAATGTCATGAAATGAAAATGTAACAATTTTGCTTATAACGTAACATTTTTTAGCTTTGTAATAAGTTCATTCAGACAAAGTCGCGTGAAGGTACCTATGCTAATCAGCCAAGATTACCGTTCCCGACGTGTATTTTTACTAACATCCTGTAAAAATCGTGGGATAGTACAATGAAAATGTAACAATTTTGCTTATAACGTAACGTTTTTTAGCTTTGTAATAAGTTTATTCAGACAAAGTCTCGTGAAGGTACCTATTCGAATCAGCCAAGATTACCGTTCCCGACGTGTATTTTTACTAAGTACGAGGGTGTTTGAAAAGAGTGCAATACACAGATCAAAATTTTTATTGCCTTTTATTGGAGGGCTTAGGGTTACTTTTTTCTACGAGTTAGGAATCTGTACCTACCATTTTTTTACAGACGATAATTTGATCCACAGACGCTATTGTATGAAAAAGTTCCTACTGAAGTTTTCCATCGCCGGTGTTGCCTTCGCAGTGCTTCCTATTTAGAGACTCCATTGTACTTCCAATTTTAATTTCGATACAGCCTAAAGTTGAAGTCAACCCATTCAGCCTGTTTACAATGTACCTTGGCAGCTAGCAATTCAATATTGATAAACTGTTTTCAGTAATAACTTACAACTTACTAAATTACGTATTACACTTATTGTACATTTTCGAATTCTACTTAAGCTGAACATCTCCTAAGTTGAGCAGGTCGTATCTAAGAATGTTTGACAGTAAAACCCAATACTTTTATTAAAATTTGTTGTTATTAAATTCGGAAATAGCAAAAATAACAACAAAACTCTCAGCACCGGCGCGGTCAGTGAAAAGGGGTAGTTATATAAAATTTATCAAAAGATATAAAAAATACCCTTTTAGAATTATAAACAAACCAATCCCTGGCCAGAGGAACATCTTTCATCCGAAATTTTTATGTAAAATAAAAGTTAAATACCTAGATTATTTACAAACTCTAATTACCCAAAGTTCTCAATTTAACATTAAGTTCTGTTAAGAAAGACTCCTGCAAGTGTTATACATATAGGTACACTACATGAATAGTTGCTATCCCACGATCGTTAGAGTAAGTAAAACTGCTTAATTTTATACGCGACGGTAAAGCTGATTAACTTTTTAAATATTCCTTTCAACTTACAACTGCTACTAGACGAACGAAACCGTAATACTCTCGATTATTCGTCAAAGGCTATAAAACCTACTGGCCTCTCAACATTGAGTGCAGCAGAACGAGCAGACCTTGAATAATACTGGGAACATGTTTGTCCAAAGAAATGGATGGTTTTTTTCTTGTGGTAAATCCTACGATCAATTAAAATTTATTTATAAAGTTAATTAATTTTATCATCAAACCTTCCTTCCACTGTTTCATCAGCTGTTTGTACGAACAATTTCAAATTCTTCCACCTTTGACTGAATATTCATTCTTTTAATTATGTTATTAGGATTAAATTTTCCAAATGCATCTAGGTCATAGGTATATGCAGTACAAACCCATGCAATTTAAATTACACATTGTGCCGTTTTCATCGATCATATTGTACCTACAACTTTAAATTTACGAATCCGTCAATTTAAATACATTGTGCACAGGAGTTTCGGCGCCAAGTGCTCTAAATGCTGCCGAGGCATCTCCTCATCAGACTGGGTACGCAAGGCTCGGGAGCAGGTCTACCACCTCGCCTGCTTCGCCTGCGATGCCTGCGGTCGGCAGCTGTCTACTGGAGAACAGTTTGCACTGCATGAAGACAGGGTCCTATGCAAGCCGCATTACTTGGAAACCTTGGATGGAGGATCAATTTCTTCAGATGGTAATTTCTTATTATTTTTTGCTTTAAACTAAAAAATTTGGACGTTTTTACCAACTAAGTAATGATATAACTTTACTAATTTTATAACTGGTTTACTGTCCACCACAGTCTTGCAAACTGACGTAGCCTCAGTCAAAAATAAAATTAACCAAAGTAATCCAAAGTCATTGGATCAAATAATAAAGTCAGTCATAAGGATGTCTCATCGCCAGTAGTATAGTGTAGTAAATGAATTGCATTACTCAAATCAATATGGCAAGATTTTTGATTATCGGTTATTAATTTCGGGAGTTACTGTCCCATGAAATAACCAATGTTTTTTCCAACAACGAAGTCTTCTGAAGTTCTATCTGTTTTGCTCCAAGTATTGTATAATCAAATGGCCGCAAACGCCAATGCATTTTTATTAATAGATTTAAATCTAGACTTCTCTAGCTCTTTTCATGATACAATACGCATCTCAACTTCAGACGGCTGCGACTCCGAAGGTTACCACAAGAGCAAGGCGAAACGCGTTCGTACCACATTCACCGAGGAACAACTACAGGTCCTCCAGGCTAACTTCCAGCTGGACTCCAACCCGGACGGGCAGGACCTGGAGAGGATCGCACAGGTTACCGGGCTGAGCAAGAGAGTCACACAAGTCTGGTTCCAGAACAGTCGAGCGCGCCAGAAGAAGCATCAGCACACTGGAAAAGGGAAACAAAGCCAAGGTGAGACTTCCTGCGGGATTTGCTTTTTGATGCAGTTCTGAGTCTGTATCTGCAACGAAGCAAAACCAGCCCTAAACATTACTGCAGTCGATTTACATTGACACCACTGGACAATTTTACGATCGCAATTATCAAAACACAAACATATTTCATTTTTATGATATTTTTTTCATGCTTTTAGTGCACATTTATTAGCTTTGCTATTTAAAACATGCGTTTCTAAAGAAACAAGCTATGTAGCAAAGTCCAAAACACCAAAGAGATTGAAACATGAAATAAATCTTTTTGAGAGATCCATCTATAAGTAGATTCACGCAAATCTATCAAGTAGCCTTGGAGAAATTGGTGGGGCTAGATACATATGATATAACATAATCGAACATATTTACAATACGAATTTATTTCACCGTGTTTATTGTGCTTTTTTGTGCTTCCGCCATGCGACATTTGAGTTGAGTTTTTTGCGAATTCTGTATTACTTTCCTGCGAAATTTGTTTGTTGGCTGTGTTGTGATATAAGCCATATTAACACCATGGGTATAAGTGAAGTGTTGTCCGCAGCAATGTCCCGCGACGCTGACTCGGTGGGGTTTGGCCGGCCTATCAATCTCCACCTTACGTATTCCTTCCAGAACAAACCGCCTTTCGTCCCGATAGGTATGTAAATCTGTAATCTGTCAATCGTTTTGAAATCCTTAACCCATTATTATAGTTCAGTCATTTTAGCACCAACAACTCAGCTACGCTTACTTTGGGGCTAGATGGCGATGTGTGTATTGTCGTAGAGTATATTTATTTATTTATACTCGTAGTTATGTAAGTAACAGTTCCACTTCGTGCGCCGAATTTCCTAAAACCAGTCGCACAGGAAGGAAGCTGTGTTATTTTTGGAATATTTGGTTGGTATATTGGAATGTATTATATGCAGAGAATTAAGAAAATACAGAAATCTCATTCAGCCATTATAGCATGCAGTATATTGTGTCCAAAAGCGCCCCGCGTACGTCTCTTTTTACACCCGCGGAATGTGGCTAGCTCACATATTTTTCTCAGTTTCCCCATTTTATTACAAAATATAAAAAAAAAAAATTTCTGTCAACTACTAAGTGAAATGGAGTGCCTTTTTGAGAAACACTACTAAAGTGGAGTGCTTCAATATTAGTCGTGTAAACGGTTTCTATATGTTCTTCATTCTGTGATTGTATGAACGTTTCATGACTGCCTGTGATACGGCATAAACTATTTTTTAAGTTATTTCAAAATTTTGTTCATTTTGTGCTAAATCATTTTTTTTCATTAATATTTTTTTTTTCACAACGAATAGTAACACGATTCTGAATTATATTTGCTCTAGAGTCTAGGTTTTTGATTAACTAACACCATTTCATACAATTTGGAAAACATTCAGCTTTCCTGGAAAATTGTAATATTGAAAACAATAATTAACTTATGTGCTCATTCTACGTGGTAAAAAAGATATATCGAGAAATTTTATGCCGTTATTTCTGTATTCAATTTTTCCAATACTCATTTTCAGATGGCACTTCTTTCACGGACTCTTCAATGGATGAGCTGTCAGAAGACTCCTCGATCCACTGCATGCAGAGTGAGGTTTGAACGGATCGTATGCTCGACCTCTTGCCATTCATTCAATCACTCACCCTATACAGAGATTTGATTGTAAGCTTTCTAGCTAAAAAACTCGTAGGGATTTCAAACATCATGTTTGTTTAGTTTGGCCATACAAAGTGGCAGATATTTAAAGCCAAGTCTAAGATGTCACATTGTGTTTTTTGAACTTACCATGAACTCTCTGGAAACGATCAATTGCTTTGGTGCATACGTTTTTGGTAGCGTTGCCGCACCGTTTACCTACCTGAGAATGGAATTTATTGTCTAGAAGATTACTGTAAAAATTTAAATACTTAAATCCTTAATTGAACTCAGTTGTTGCTTACAATTAAGTCTCTAGGGCTTGGCGACAACCAGATTACCGTCAGTTTTAGTTTCCTATTTTTCAAGTATTGCCCAGTTATCAGGGGTTAAAATATTATAAACTAGCTGTTGCCCGTGACTTTATCAGCGTCAATTTCGGTATTTCACAAGTCCCGCGGAAACCGTTAGTTTTCCCGATGTTTGTTTTTATATTACCGAGTACTGTAATCATGTAGTTCATAGCTTTTATTTATTATATATTGGATAAAAGCAGATGTTACTTTGCGGAATTCCATGATATATTATGAAAATTAATCTTAATTTTCTATTTTATTTGCTTTATTATTCTCTTGCTTTTCGCGGAGTGTAGCAAATTAAGCTTAATTTTCATAATTCATTTATCATTAAAAGTATTATCAGCGCACGCCAAGTAACGTATTTTCTAGGCAAAATTTTGCTGCTTTAGGTTACATTATTGCAAATCACTATTTTTTTTTAAAGCTGTCGGTAAAAACTGGTTTTAATCGGCTAAGTAGTTCGGAGTATATTGTATACATCATAAAAACAAAAAAATCTTTTCACTATTTATCTTATTTGTGGCTTAACTATAATAGTTAGAGATATAGCTTACGCCAGTAAAGCTACTAGTGGTTATGATTTTTTCCGACATCTTTAACAATCACTGTTATTTTCAGCCAACGGAAAAATATAATGAATTATACACTAAAACCTGCCTCATGAATCACGCTATCGGTTAGTAAAAGCTCTATGAAAATCTCTTCGGTAGTTTTGCCCAGACAGACAGACAGACAGACGCGGAACTTTGTTTATTATATGATATTGTGATAATAATAGGAAACTGAAACTGACTAACTAATTTATTTTTTGTCGATGAGTTAGTTTAAAGCATTTTATCGAATCTAAACCGTTTTTGCTTTTAAGCATTCATTATTCAATATTCATTATTATTCAATAAGGGTTCATAACCTGGCATACGGACAGTCCACAATTTTTATTATTTGTTGTTTTTGATGTTCTATTGGAACTATAAATAATTTAAGTTAATCGTATATTAAACCTAGTACCGTAATGCCCGTTTCACTAAACTTACGAATTTCCTTACTTAGACACCTAAGGTCTTAGTTGATTCCTGGATAAAATAAAACGTTTCGTGAATTGTTTTGTGATGACTGACGACGCTAGGCGCCGTCTAAAAATACGACGTCGATTTAGCGGATCGTAAACTTTAAGGGACTCGTGAACTGACACTTAAAAGATGAAAAATATAAATTAGTTTTTTTTAATAATCTTAAATCCATACAACAAATATGATCATAAAAACACATAATACCATACCTTGAGGCAAGAACCATCATTACATAAAAGTAAGTTGGGCAAGTACGGTTGGTGACAGGTAAATGTATGCCTAGGAATCTTCTTTGATGAGGCGTTACTTAACTAGGAATTACCTTTTGGTTAAAACGGGCATTAGTGTTTGATCCTGAAAATTGTTAATAATTCTAAACTGAACTGAAAAAACTGCCGCGTGTATAGAAGAACCGGAAATAGTATTGATCCCTCAAATTGAAAATTTAATGGAATTTAACTTGATATCCTCTTAAGATGAGTTTTTTACCCCATCCCCTATTATTATTATGTTAAAAACTTGTGTTCTACAAGCATAATATATTGTAGACGAGGATAATTAAACGTCCACCAATATAGAAAATCCGCAATTTTTTTAATAATCTCTCAAATATTTAACAAAATTTAATTTTGTTATGTTCCGGAATAAAAAATCTTATTTCGATCTTCGGAATACCAGTTGTATATGCGCCAAATATCTTCAAGATCCGTGCAGCGTGCAGCGGTGGAAACGAACATAAGTAACAAACAAACAATAGAGAAACGTTCAAAATTTATAATATACTTAGTTATGGATTGTTTGGTCGATAAATCGTTGTAATTGGACGTCTTTACTCAAGTCTAAGTAGTCTTCGTAAATTTTGAATAAAATGACGACAGTTAATTTATCATAGTTTCAGCGTCCATTTTCCGTTATCTAAAAATATTGACAAAAAATAAAAAGGTGGATGTCGTCGTATGTCACTTTTGCCTAATGGCATTACGTTATTAGAAGTATTTACTTATATAATTACAATGAACATGTAAATAATTAAGCCTCTTAAACCTACTGCCGAACATGTGTGCTGCCTGTGAAAATATTTGTACTCATATAAATAAATTGAAAACAGATTTATTTAGCGTGTGGACTGTCGATTATTGTAAAAAGTTGTATTTATTTATTTATTTTGATAGCTGTGATACGTTCATAATGGAATCTCACTACCAACTTCTCCTGCTAGAGGAGGGCATTGTGGGAACTTATAAGTTATATTTATGATCTTCTTATTCTTTACACAGTTATATTTAATCTGCTTTTCGTTAATGTAAATTGTTTATTCATTAAATACAAGAGTTCTATATTGCCATTCCCGAAAACACGAGCCATATGCAAATCTGCAAAGAACACTGAGGCAAAAATAATGAGGAATAATTCAAATCAATATTGATATGCTGGAACTTTGGGAGAATTATTTGTATGTAGATTTGTTTAAATTATTTGAAATTGTAACTACACCGCTATCACTGTCAGCATTATCTCTCCTAGAAGAAGCGTGGTGGGTACCACGCAGTTTCAGTGTCGATTGGTGAGAAAGTTCGGGTTTAATGATGGCCGTGAAGAGAAGTTTAAGTGGCATTGCGCTCAGATTTTCGTAAGATACCCATAACTTTAATATTTGTTTGTATTTCAATCAGTTTTGCATTTAGAGATGCAGTACTCCTCTGCATCGCTATAGAAATTAGATATAGTGCCAAAATAAAATATATTTCATTATAACATAACTCGTACCTAATGTTGATTTTGTAATAAGTAAAGTAAATTTTTTGTCATTTGTGTTTTATTGTAAACATTCTTTTCAATATTATTAATGTATGTTTTTATTATTTTCTTAGCAATTTGAAAAAAAACTTTACACTTAAACGTAACAAAAGATTGTTTACAATATAAGTCAAGCGAGAAAAAATAGACTGTAGATTGTAAGTTATAAGTATACATTTAAGTGAAGCTATCAACTTCTTGTTTGTTTATCTGACAATTATTGTTATAGAATTTTTTTATGCGTAACTACTTGCTTAAGCTCTTTGCCTACTCTCTGGTCAAATGGTTAGCACGTTTGGCTGCGGAACACGAGGAATTCGATTCCCGGGTCGGACCAAACCGTTCTTTTTCATTCGAGCAATGTTCGATACCAGCCAAATGTTAGGAAATTAGTGCTTTCCACTCACGTTACACCGCTGATGCCAGTTATTAACACACATTGTATTGATAGTTAAAATAGCCCTTATAGTATGAGCATTATTATTTAGAGTACATTGAAGCAATACCAAATATTTTAATAAACTAAGTAAGAATAGTGATATCAAATTTTCGATGAATTTTCGAAATGAGAGTCGACTTAATATTAGCATCATACCAACCCATTGCCGGCCTAATAAAATAGTGTTTCAGCCGTAGTCCATTGGTGGACTTTAACCGCCTGTGAGGAGGTTTCCTTATTAAAGTTCTATATAAATTGAATACATTAAACCCCTATTCAAATAAACGTTGCAAAGCGGTCGTGTTACGCAATATATTGTCTTCGTCTTCAGGATATCGAATTACTGATGATAGAAAGAGAAAAATAATTGCATAACCAATATTAGAACTGTTTAATCACCGTACTTTTTACCCTTAGTATAAGATTGGCTCGCTCGCAATCGAAGAGGGGTTTTGTGGTATGGAAATACTTGAAAACCACTCTAGCCTTGATCAAAAAGATCAAGGCTCTCATCTTAAAGATCAAATGTGCCTACAATTATTTAGCTCGGTCTTTTGACAGAAAGTTTATAGAAGAAAATCAGAAGTACAGGATTTGTAAAACGTGTGACATTAGGTCCATCTGACTTTGAAGATGTGTTATAGTCGAAAATGACTCCTCGATTGCGAGCAAGCCAATCTTATACTAAGGCTATTCGATTAGTGACTGACGCAAGACAAAGATAGAACGCAAAAGTTCTGGATAGAGCAAACCAATATAATTATAATTTCAATATTTTTATTCATTCTTTTTCCCATATTCAAGAGCATTAGTGTGCGCTTATAAGTGCTTACACTAACCTAATTAAGGCATTTGGATGGACATCCATTGGCTTTTATATTTGCTGTCTAGGCTCTAACGTTACTACTTAAAGATGTTTACTACCTTACACACACGTGCTCAGCAAAACCTTTGCTTAACTTTTTAAGGGCTAACATTATTTTTATCTTGAGAACTCCAATAATGATCCATGTCTTAGCACCTCAAGTTATAAGAGATCCGTAGTTAATGGCTGCTCACCTCACAAACATACATGACTTGTAAATATCAGTTCACAGAACCTTAAAAACAGTCTCTGTTTCATTCATACCATCATTATTCTCAACCTACTTACTACTGTGTAAATTCACAATTCTCATATTGCTCCCAAGTTGATCAGAGGGCTGTATCAGTTATTATGACATGTAATTGATGAAAATCTTACACAAGTTGAAGTGGAAAACGACAATTTCCGAACTCCGGACTGGCTCTAGGAATTTAATTAACAAAAAATTAAACCTAAAAATCTCAGACCCAATCGATGCAACCGAATCCAGGACCTCGTGTCCTACAGTTGAACAAGCTAATCAGAATACCAACGGGGCAATACACGCAACAGGAACGCTACCGCCGACATACAAAATTACGCTCGCCTGCACCCATGCCTTGTTAAATTACATAAATCACCCACTTCACTTCGGTCGGTGGATAACTCAGACATTTATCACTGTTCTCTGCACTGTAGAAGTCGATTCCCAGTCAGCTTTCACAAATCATTCTTCACACTAGAATATTATAAAATGAAAAGTTTCACGCATCAATGTACAAAGGGATTTCGATTTTGAACGATTTTCTTGCATATTGATAATTAATTATCAGGTAATTAATATTCCATAACTGTCCTTCTCATTACTAAGAGAGAGTACCTTATATAGAGCTAAAACATCCACGTTGCTACATTGCTAAAACATATCATTAATAAAACATACCGTCATCGAATTTTTCACTGTAAGAAAACTCTCTTTGTAAGTAATAATCATGTAATTATTTGTAGATAATATTGACGCCTGTTAATTTGTAATTAAACGTTCTATGAGGTATGTAGAGGTACTCTTCAACGAATGGGGTCGACTTGTTGAAACAATCTCGATAAAACTCTAAATTGGCATTTTTCGATTCAACGTTAAAAATAATAGATAGGTAATACATAATTAGTGCCAATATTAACATAGTTCGTTGTTATAACCTGTCTTATAATAGAATATTTATTGTATTTTCCTTACTTTTCGTACAACGTAGGTATTTAAAAAAATTAAAAACAAAGAATTCTCTTTTATTTATTAAAAAAAAAATTGTTTCTTTATTTAACCTTTTTACATAGTATACAGTAACAGTACATACTTTAACAAAATGGTAATGAAAATATTTTCTACATTATAGGACAAGTTATAAAAATTTAAGTTTATCTCCCCATCCCATTGTAGTTAAAAGAGTTATCATTTTTGTAAATAAATCGAGTTATATAATTATTATTGTAAAATTATAAACAGATATTATAGATAATTAAGTAATTATTATAGGTCAGTTGACCAATTCACTTTCTATCTTGTCATTTTATAGATATAAGTATATTAACACAAGTACTAGGTACTTGGAATATTCTGTACAAATTATTGATTATATTATGTTGGTTATAACGGTCGTTTTATTTACATACTAGCTGTGACCTGGCTTCGGCCACGTAAGTTACTTGCTGCCACAGAGTCTATCACCTACCTCAATAATTCCGATTCTTAACGTGAAGATTTTTTCAACAAATTATGGTAAAAAATTTTTACCCTTACCTGCCAAATTTTATAATAAAATACCAACACTTATAAAAAATGTAAACTCTGTATACAAAACTAAATTAGCTGCACACACATCATATGTAATAAAAAAAAATTTAAATTGGATGAATACATTGTGTAAGGAAGAGGGAAAAAATAAAGAATTTTTTTATATTTTAAAACTTAATGACAAAGTTTATTAAGTAGTTTTATATATTTAATTAGGTTCTCATGTGAGTGACTTATGTCTTTTACGGTAATATATTTTTTATACTAAAACTGGGTGTAGTTAGGTGATATAAAATAGGTAACTTTCTCGACTTGTTGAATAATGTAATCTTCTATTTCACCACCTTTACGGGTAGGGTAAACATCTGAACACTGAAAAGTTAGGAGGTAACCAACAAATAAGCAACGCAATTATTCAATTGGGCTTTTATGTAGCACTAATGATATATTTTTATTAATTTTACTATATATTACTGTCTATATATTTATTTCCTTATACTAAACATTTAAGCAATCATTCATCATATTTAAGTATTATTAAGCAAACTATTTCACATTTTAAATATAACTGTATACATTCTAGGTAACGATGCACTTCTAATTGATCTACTAAAGAGTATTTTGTTTCGTTACTCTTCACTCTTCAAGTAGTGAAAATTCTGTAAAGCTTGAGTAAAATCAGGAACTCGAAGTATCCTACAATTTGTCCATTGTGCCAAGCAGTAGTTCCATTTCCGTGTGGATTTGCTTAAGAAGATCTGTCATTTGGCGCGAAGAGTCCAGGATGTCGATGCTCTGTGTGTAAGGGTTGTATCTCACGCCGAACTCTCGAGGTATAGTTTGAGCAAATTTTCTGAAAAAGTAATAAAAACGTGTTTTATGCTGAACTGAACACGACTACCATGTGACCAGAGACAATGACATCCATGTCCTCTTTCGCAGGAGGACACGTTGATTATATACCTTGTCAGGGAATATATTTTTTGTCTCCTGCCTGATCTAGCCCTCCTGGATTAGTCCACGTTCTAATTGACGTTACCTCCTAAGACTAAAATATTTATGCGGACCAAACTGTGTACCAAGTATATGTATACGTTAAAACTGAACAGAGTATTTTTGAATCGAATCTGCTATTCTAAACCAATTTTATACATAGCAAGATGCATGCTTGCATAAAACTTACATCATTTTTTCTTTGGCGCTTTCGAAGCTTTGGGCGACGAAGTAAATCGGCTGATACTCCGTAATAGGGTACTTCTGGTCACCAGTAATACTCGGCTCGAACTCTCTTAGCTCTGGTTTGTCTGAGAGGCAGTATTGTAGTTCACCGAACGATGATAGAAGACCAGCGCCGAAAGCTTTCAGCTGTCCTTCTTGTCGACATAGCCCAAACTCCACGGTGAACCAGAAACACTACAAAAGAATGAGTTTCATATGAAAAATATTTGGTATCATAAATGAATAAATCCTATAAGTTTGTTAGACGCATTGTTGTAACCAATTCCTAATGTAATAGATATGTACCTACAAAATAATGATAATAATACTAAAATTGTAAATAAGTCAAAGTCAAGGTCAAATAGTTCTTTATTAAAATAGGCTCATAGATGGCACTTTTGATGGGTATATTACATCTAAAATATGACATAGAAGTGAGTTGATGGCGATAACTAAACTCATCAACTTAAACTTACTTATGTAACACCTCTACGATAACGATCCCTGGCGCAGCAGTAAGCTATGGTTTTAAGTTGGAGTTGCAATAAGGAAATTTATAATTACTGAATTTTTCTCCGGTCTGGTCAAGTAGAAGGCTTTGGCCGTGGCTAGTTCCCACCCTGCCGACAAAGACCTGCCGCTAAGGAATTCAGCGCTCCATAAAAAACGGTAACACTAACAGATTAGCCCACTACCATTAGATAGCATCAAGTCATTAGATTGCAGTCAAGAGTCAGTGGAATAGAAGCGATACGCACCGTAGCGAGTTTTTCAATATAATCATCAGGTGCTCCCAATGAAGCAAGGCCAATTTCCTGCGAGAACTGCGCGAATGCTGGATCAGCAAATAGCGGCGCGTGTCCCAGCAGCTCGTGACACACGTCTGGCTCGGGGGTGTAAAGTGGGCGAGAGTGGTGCCTGATGTACTGTGTACTGTGGAATACGCGGAATGCAAGCCCCGCGAGGAAGTCGCGGGAAGACAAGAGGCCAGCTACTGGTCGGAGGGTGAATCCTGTGCAGTCTGCAAATAAAATACATTAGGATTATGATTTTATTTAAGAAAATTAAAAGCATTCGATCACTACCATCGGTTTTGAAGACCATTTTAGTGCTTCAGGCGCTCTCTTGATGTCTAACCGTGAAAAAAGCGCGTTTTAATCATTGTTTGGAAGATAGTACCTAATTATATTAAATCAATTAACTCAACGTAACAAAGTAAAAAAATGCAGTCAACAGTTAGTTTAGCTTTATAGCCCGCCTAGAAAAGAACAATATAGAGCGTTGGCTTGCATTCGCTTTTGTGTAATAGCATATAGCATAGTAAATACCATGATATTCTCAACATATATTTAACTCGTAAGAAACAAAATAACTGAATGAATAATGACATAAACGACTCTAACTCACCTTTTAAGAAGTTGGAAACGTCTTCTAGCTGTGGTATATTGTCTTCCCTGTACCCACAATTTTCTATCAACAGTGGAAACACGTGATTATGTTCTTTGCAAGCATGAGTTGGATATAATTCAGTTAGCTTCCTGAACACAATGCCCCAGGTATTTATTTCATCCTTGGTGTAATCAACGTGGGGTAATGGCTGGCCATGCTTGTAATTGAAGGCAATGTCTGCGAAGTATTTCCTTCTAGCACGGTACACAGCGTCGGTGAACCCAGGGTGGTCTGAGTCTAACTCAGCGCCGTAAGACAGGATCTGATTAGCGAATCTGTCCAAGTCTCTGATACGTCGGGGGAACCATGGTACAGTGGCTGAAAAAAAAGACTTTCGTAATTAAACAGAAGACTATCAGCCACTTTTGAATCGTTACCAAAGATGATCTACTAACCAAAACTTGAATGACGAATTGCCAACCTATTGACTTATAAATTGCATAATATCGCCAGTGAAAATAAAACTTAGCACTCACATAAATTATCCTTATAGTCTCTAGAAATCACATTTAAATATCCAGCAATCTGTTTTAAATCTTCCAGTGCCGCACCAAAATCGCCAGACCCATGCTCACATTCTACCATGAACTCGTATCCTGGTCGCCTGGCTGAGGATCTAGACTCGATATGGTTGAGGTTCACACCGTGTGAGGAAAAGATACCCAGGAACCTTGCCAAGGAACCGGCTTCATCGGGAGTTGCAGGGGAAAAAAGAAGCCATGTTGATTTGCTGGTGTCTGGTCCTTCGGCAACGTAGTTGCCCCCTTTGGCAAGCTTTCCCTGGAAAAAAAAGCTAATTAGCTTTAGCAGTTTAAGTGCACCACACGATTTATGAATTCCTTAACGACAAGGCTGCTTGGAAGCAGGCCACTCCGTTAAACTATAAAAACTATAAAATGTTGTTGGAAATGCTTTTTTCCAACATCATTTTATCTGCGAGTTTTCATGCCGGCTTTTCTCAATCATAGTTAAAAATATCATTATTCAAGTAGGCCCATAGGTGGCACTTTTGATGCGTACATAAGAATTACACGGTGAGATGATAGCGATAACCACATTCGTAAACTTAAAACTAAAGCTACGAGGGTTCCTGCAACTATTTAGACATATATTATATTACACTGCACATTCTACTACGCAACACATCAACCAGAACGATGGTGTTGTATTTTATGTAAAAAACTCTATAGTGGTAACGTCAGTCAAAGAAATTAATCTAATGCACGCATCATGTTTACAAATAATTACATGCAACACTGTCATTCTAGGTGCATACCGTTCTCCTTCCAATACTAACGCTGACCAGTTCATTAATTCCTTGAATATATACCTAGAATCATTAAGATCTCATAAGACCATAATACTTACAGGGGACATTAATATAAATATAATACCTAAGGAAATTGAACAAGCTTACGAGCGTAATAATAGACTCAACTATCTTAATATGTTATCCATACACAGTATCATGCCAGGTCATACTCTCCCTACTAGGGAAGGTAATTGTTTGGACCACTTCATGATTAAACTAAACAAAGCTAAATTAACTGCACAAATGGCTGTTTTAAACACTACCATTACTGACCATGCTATGATATTCCTTAGCCTGACTTATCTGATGCCTACATTTAAAACAAACCATAAATCTAAAACTGTGATAGACTTTAATTCAGCCCTTATTAGTCTAGCTCAAAAAAAGTTACCTGAGTTATTATATTGCTATGACCCAGATCTAGTAGCTGAAAAATTAATAAAAAGTTTAACTGAATCTTTGAATGAAAATACCTCTACCTCGAAGGTTCCTAAAAGTAAGCGGGTCATCAAACCGTGGATTACTATTGGCGTTCTGAAGTGTATTAGGAATAGAAATAAAATGCAAAAAAAGGTTCGATTAGATCCCCACAACGAAATTTTAAAAATTAGCTACAGAAGGTATCGTAACTTTTGCAATAATTTAATTAAAAAGTTAAAGCGTAACTATGACAGAAAACAGTTAGAAATGTCACTCAAAAATCCAAAAATGTTGTGGCACAATATAAAGTCAGTAACTAATATGAACAATTCTAAATCAGATAGTACTCAATTGTTAAACGTAAAACCATCTCCTATAGAGTCAGTCAATTACATAAATTATTATTTTGCTAAAATAGGGAAAGATTTAGCCGAGGATATTGTTTCAAGCAGAGACCCTTCGGACAAATTGAACGTTATACTTAACACGCAGGTAAATTCTCTTGGGCTGTTAGATACTGATGAGAGGGAAGTAAACGACGTGCTTATGAACCTTAAGACCAATAGTGCCCCTGGCTGGGATAAAATTCCCTCCAGTTATCTCAAACTTGCCAAGGAACAGCTCGTCCCTATTTTATGTCATTTAATCAACCTTTGTCTAAATAAAGGTGTTTTCCCCTCGGCATTTAAACGATTCATCATCACTCCGGTTTATAAGAATGGAGATAGAAACGATATAAATAACTACCGACCGATATCTGTTCTACCGTCAATTTCAAAAATACTGGAAAAAATCATGAATATTAGATTATTAAATTACTTAAACAAATACCGACTGCTCTCAGATTCCCAGTATGGGTTTAGACATGGAAAATCCACAGATGATGCTGTCACTGCTCTAACCTTATTTATAGATCAACAAATGGACCGTGGCAAAAAATGTCTAGCATTATTTCTAGATTTGAAGAAAGCTTTCGATACGGTGTCCGTCCCTATTCTTATAAAAAAGTTAGAAAGCTTTGGTGTAAGAGATGTACCCCTGGCCTTGTTTAAAGACTATCTGATCGGACGCACACAAAGAGTTAAAATTGGACAGTACATAAGCCAGGATATCAATATCTCCTACGGTGTTCCGCAAGGTAGTGTCTTGGGGCCTACGCTGTTCTTAATCTATATAAATGAAATCTGTAATATGAAAATTCGTAATGCCAAGCTTTTCTCTTATGCAGATGATACCGCTATAGTGTTCTCTGATACCACTTGGGAAAAGGTAAAATGTAAAACTGAACAAGGACTCACTGATGTAACTAGTTGGCTAGGGGCAAATCTGTTAACACTTAATATACTAAAAACTAATTACATATGCTTTTCTATCTACAACAGAAGACAGCCTAAAGATGATTTTCCTATAATATTACATACCTCAAATTGTTGTGGTAACTGTAACGGATGCTCAACTATCAGCAGGGTATCCTCCACCAAGTACTTAGGCATCATTATAGATCAGAGACTATCTTGGTATGAACAAATAGAAGCGATTAGCGGTAGAATAAGAAAGCTCATTTGGATTTTTAAGATGCTAAGACATATAGCCGCTAAGGATCTATTAAATAAAGTTTACATAGCATTAGCACAATCAGTTCTGGGCTATTGTATTCCTGTATGGGGTGGTGCTGCTAAATCTAGGTTTATTGAAATAGAAAGAGCGCAAAGGTCTTTGCTTAAGGTAATGTTTATGAAACCCTACAGATTCCCAACACACTTGCTCTACTCATCAAGTCAAATCCTAAGCGTGAGACAGTTGTATATTTTGCAGACTATTCTAAAAGTACACAAAACCCTAAAATATGAGTCTGAAATCTGTAGCAGAAGAAGAAAAAATAAAGTAATAAAAGTTTTGGCAGCAAAAACTTTATTTTCACGCAATCAGTACAAGAAAAAATCTGCAAACCTCTACAATAAAATTAATGAAATTCTAAATATTTACGGTAGTAATAATTATGAAATCAAAAATAGGCTGGCTCAATGGTTGAAAACAAACACCTACGAAGAAACGGAATCTCTACTAGAGAACCCATTCAAATTGATTTAAAAGTATTCTTACACAAATAAATTTAATAAATAAATAATAATTCAATTTAATAAATAAATAATATCTAATTCATTTTAATAAATAAATAATAAGTTAATTTAATAAATAAAATAATAATCACACACAGACCCACACACTCACACGCACACACATACACACACACTCCACAAGTTTGCATGCATGCATGATAAAAAAAAAAAAAAAAAAAAATTGAATAATATACAGCTGAATTACAAAAATTAGCTCAATGTATGTACACATTTTGTTATAGAAGAGCGAGACCTCCTGGTACAAGTATATTATATGCTTAAAAGGAGATCTCAGCGTATTAATTAATTAAGAATGAAATTGTTAATGAAATAAAATTTATTATTATTATTATTATTATTATTATTTAGAGGGGTTGAAAGCGAAGGAATCTGCCATTTCGACGCCATCCAGCCAATGCCTGCAAACCCATTTTTTTTTAAGTTATAGTCTTACATAATCCATACCTAATTATATATAATTAAAACTTTATCTGTTTGTTTGTTTGCTACCTATGTTTGGCTTAACTAGTAACCACTCTACTAATCTTGATGAACATTGCCGCATCTTAGATAGAGACAAAATCAAAAACCGGATGCATGAAATATAATATAAGAAGAAGCCAACAACAAACTTAGCCGGGTGTTTTTTTTTTATCACCATCTCACAATGTCATTTAAAATTATTAGAAGAGCAACCTGGTTAGAGCAATAATTCACACCAAAGCTTTTTTATCGATTACAAAGTCCTTTATACTATAATAGGACTTTTCTATAAGCTCACTTTTAATACAAACTTTGTACTTTTTAAAAGACATCTCCAAGATGTCAATTGGTAGTTTATTGTAGAATTGTATGCAATTTCGTTTAAACGAATTATGAATTTTATGTAACCTAGTATATTGCACTGTAGGTTTATTCCTACTTCTAATGTTTGAATTATTGCAGTCACATTTCTTCTTAAATTTAGAATTATTACACTGCTCAATAAAAGCAGCTCGTTTAGCCAAGTTCTTGGCTGATATGGTATAAAAATATGATAGCGAAGCAGCTATCTACAGTCTTTTAAAATAGTTTGATAGACAATACCTATCTTGATACAAATTATAATAAGGATTAGCACACTTGCTATAGTCAATAATATTAAATTTTTTATTAGATGTACATAAATTGTACAAAGTCATATTTAAATTATACCTAATAGTATTTTCTTGATGTGGCAAGTTATCTCAATAAGGAAATTTGTATAATACAATACTATTCACTTTTAGTGAATTTAATGTTTCATAAAGTTTATCAGGTAGGGTTTGTTAACCTCTATTACCTGTAGATATAATAAAATTAGTTTTAAGGTCATACATATTCCTATTTTTACAAATGTCTGCTATAATAGCTTTTAAGTCTGTGTTGGGTAAACAGAAGGTCAAAACTGTGTGTCTGTTTAACTGTGAGTTAATATATGAGCCCTTATTACATCCAATTTCATCGCTGTACATAATTGTTTTCATTGAGTTTGTACTGTAACTATTTGTTTCATTATGGGTATTATTAGAAATATTGATATTTTGTTGAGTTATTGAACCTGCCACACAACTTCCTTACATCAGAGGGTGATGATACTGGCGACACAGACTGTGGATGACTGCCTGTACTAGCAAAATTACAGGTGGAAGTTAAATGAGGTAATTGCACCACTGTAAGGTTCTGTCTGATTTTCATCTGTAGTCTGCGTGTACTCAGAAATCATTTCCTTTTGATATATTTCATATTTTGCTGCCAGTGCACGTAAAGAGGTCTGTAGTCTGGCTATTTGTGCTTCTAAGATCTGTGTGTCAGATTCATAACTCAATCTAGTACTATCTAGCTGTGAACTATACATTTTTATTTTATTTAATAATTCATTTTATGGTCTTAGAGTTTTAGATTTATGAACTTTTAGCAATTTCTGTGTTTTCCTGATGTACCGGTTTGTACTTTAATATACTTTTTAAGTTTATTAATGCTGCAGGTGGTACCCTGCATTTGTTTCTGAGTTAAATTTCAATAATAATTAGATAAACCAGTATTGACAGTAGGCATGTCCGTAGCAGCAGTAACCAACTGCGGGGCCCTATCAACTAGTTCTTTGTATAGGCTTTGAGTGTGTAGTGCTGTTGTGTTATGAGCAGCAGCTTCTTCTAGTTCAGTTATATGGTTGTGGGCATCACATAGCTCCCGCTGCAGATTTGTGATCTGGCTCAGGGCCTCCTCATACTCACGGCACTCATCAAACCTGTTTACCAACAACTGAAGTTTATCTCGCTCTTCTACCATGTCTACATAGTTTAGGTGCAAAGCCGATAATTCCGATTTCAAACTATTATTTCTAATGACTTCTAATAATTCCCTTTCGTTTTCATCCCTTTCACTATTCAATTGGGTACATAACTCCTTGCTAGCCTTCATTTATTTCAAAGCCATCTGTAGTTTTGATTGCTCCTGGCACGCTAAGGCTCTGCGGGTCATCATTTTGATCTTGAAATATTTATAACAAGGAGTAATGTAGTGATATAGAAACTAGAGACTAGAGTAATAAATGAGAAAGTGAAGAAATAATTATATGTCAACGTCATATTTAATATTAATTCCAATGTAAAATTTTAATAGAATAAACCTTATATTATAGGATTATGAATTATTATTACAAGTAATGACCCAAGGAATGCTAGATGACGGGTAAGTACGATGACGGGATATTGCACATGCACGTATTCATGTCTCGGACGCTAAATAATTGTCTTAAAGCCAAAACAAAAACTATTAGCATCCAATAAAATACCAAAACAGAAGTTTAAAATTTAAATTTTACTAACCTAACTGTCACTTTGACAACAGAAACAGAAAAAAAAATTGAAGAGATCGTTTGAACAGCTGTTAAACTTGGTGTGGCAACACTGCCACACCAAGTAGAACCAGTGGAATCTGCCTTCCGCACCGGTCGTAAGCTAAAGTGCTTATAAACTAGGCCTACTAGAAATAATCGAATTTTGAAATTGAATTTAATTTTAAATTAACAGTAAAACCACAGAGTAGGTAAGTATAGTCAGGTAGACATTCGACGAAACAGTAGACAGAAAAAACGTGCGATAAGTGCGGGGCAAGGAAAGAACCCTTACTGGCCTCAGTAGTAAGGAACATGGCCTGAATAAACAGTCATGAAGCTTTCAAGACCATGTTAGCATCTACCACTGAGACCCACCACGTCGCTTTGAAATTACTGAAAATTTGTAAGTAGATATAGTAATAGGTAAAACGCATGTTTTACTAAACTAGTTCGGCTCTTGAATTACTTAATTACTAAGAGCTACAACTGCATCTTGACGAGGCTTCTCAGCAAAATTAATTATTCAAGTCTTAGCTGAGTAGCCTTGAGAACCTTCGAGAGCTCTCATAAGAGGAACTTGAAGGGATCGCAATTATAAAACTGACCTTAGGGAAAAGTAGGGCTCTAAACTGACGTTAATTAATTCCAAGTTAACTGTCTAAGAATATTAAAGGCTTCAACGATAAAACGCAGACTGACTATCTACTTCCTCTAGTATTTTTCGCCACTGTGAATTAAGTAACTGTAATTTTATTTATTCATAAAAAGTACTACGTAGATATAGATTACACAGAAACTGTAGATACAGAATGACAGTATACTATTGTAATCCCAAAAATAATCTCGTATGACGTTAAAAAAATGTTGCTCAATGAAGCCTTTTTGCTCTTGTTTGATTATTTTAACATGTATACAGATATGTACATACACTCCATTTTTTCTAACATGTCGTATTATGTAAACCATGTTTCCAAAGTATTAACAAAAATCAAAAAAGAATATATTTTTATTTATTTGAACACAATTATTTTTCTTCTATTTTCAAAACATACTTTACACTAAAAGTGAAAAGATTGTTTACATAATAAGACATGCTAGAAAAAATTGACTTTAGTGTAGTTACGTAGTGTATTTGGTAATAAAATTAGCAGATAAGAAACATATCGAACACATTCAGGTTATGTTTTGAGTTGTCGATAACCCCGGGTCATGCCGCTGCGATGTCGACGGCCGATCCAATCAGCCATATTCAAAAACAATGACGACATATTCTAGTGAAAAATTATAATACTGACGTCAGGGATGTGTCAATGTACTAGTACATTATGTTATATATTATTAAAAGTAACGTGACTTTGTCCGTTTTAAAATCCCTAATGTCATCAATGGTGTTAGATACACCATTGGTGACATTAGGGATTTATATATATATAGGGATATGTTACCAAGAACACTTAAACAAAGTATCTCATTAACTTATTGGTTTATCGAGTTAACATAGACTGAAAAACTAACTACCTGCGTGGCGGGATCGGGGTATGCACTAGGCGCACAGATGATATAAAAAAATCTCCCTAGTTAGAATTATAAAGATTTTCCCCACCCGCTTAGTGCATACCCTAAATGCAAGTCTAATTTAGTAACTATTTGCTTTATTTATGATGCAAGCGGTCGCAATAAATGACTTTATTTTTACGCAGCATGTCGTTAAGTAACTATAAATGAATAGGAGTTCCGAAATAATTGTTATAAAAGTAGTTGGGTATATTCCGATTAAAGTCAACTTGAGTTCAGGTATTGTATATATTTAGTAAAAGTTTGATAACCTTGTAAAACTTATGCTTGGTTATACAATAAATATGACGCGCCTCTATTAAAAGTATTCTGACTCTAGAAGATGAATGTTACTGTCGCGTGTCCGAGCCGGTAAATAATTCGTTTTGATTATAATTATTATGTTAGTTCGATAATGTTTGCATTTTTTTGTAATGTTTCAACTAGAGATAAGACTAATTATCAACTGCGCTTCAAGTATGTAAACTTTAGACATGGCGAAATCTATAAAATTCTTTACAGGTAAAAAAGATAATTCTTGATAAAACTTCTGAAAGAGTCTCGGAGTCACTAAGCGGGCAATGGAGAGAGCAATATTAGGAGTATGAGGAGAAATGAGGAGATCCGTAGAAGAACGAACGTAAGTGATGAAGCTCGGGCAGTTGCGTTGCTGAAGTGTAAATGAGTGGGGACATAGTTCGGAGAATTGGTGGAAGTTGGGGTCCTAAGGTGGTGACCCAGCGCCGGTAAACGGAGCGTAGGTCAACCCCCAACGAAGAAGAAACAAGCGGCCCAGGCGTCGATTTTGGAACTCCCCCTACAAAAGACCCGTGTATATTAATGACGATGATGAATCCGATATTCTACAATAAACCACTACCCACCGTGTCAAATCATTCCCTTTTTTATAGTTTTTCCGGCTCTTAAACGTCTTGTTAAATAATCTCCAGCCCTCGTGAGGAGTTGGTCTATCAATTCCAAAAATATTTTTTAAGTCCATCTGAGGGATTAGCGCGTGCACGCAAACAAACAAACTCTTCTTTATTAGTATTGATAGATAATAACCGCGGCGAAAATCGTTCGAGACCCGGGTTTGAACTTGCCAAATTCATAGCTCCGGGGGATTGTCTACTGAGAATCAAATGAAAAAAACAAAAAAATCTTCATGATCCATAAGTCGAATACTAACCACATGAACTATTAAATAGGAAATAGATCCTATTGAAATAATTCAATATAAGCATACTCGCCGATGTATTTTAATTAAAACAGCTTCTCAAAATAACACATTTATTACAGAATGATTGAACTTTTTACCAGATATGGTACCCTGTTGAAACTGACATGACTGAGTGTAACCACTTTTTTTAATTCAGCTACTAGCTTCAGTTCTAGCGGTTCTGACACTATCAAAGCCCTTAAATTATTAATTAATAAAAAAATTATCTTTGGGGCATTTCCGTTAACATTGCCAAATCATTAATTGATATTTTTCACCCGATTTAGCATTACTATTGAATAACTATATAGATTAAGTGGTGTTATCTGACTTAATGAATCAAAGTAAAATAGTTCCATTGTTTAAATCGGGTAGTACTACTGACACCACTAACTTTAGACCAATATTACCTACCTATTTACAGCAAAATCTTTGAAGAAGTCATTTTACATAAGTGTGATTAACTTCAGCAATTTGGTTTTAGACGGGGTCGCTCAATAATCAACGCAAGTGTTGAGCTAATACAAAATATATTCGAAGCCTGCGAAGTGCCGTCATATATAACGATATTTTTGACTTTTTATTTATTAAGAAAGATTCATATTTTTGGTTTAAAATTACATGTACTAGTCTCTCTATGAGAGAGTTTGCCCACCACTCTTTTTATTAGTATCAGAATAGTTAACGTCTTAAAGTTTTAATTTATAACAAAATATAATACAAAAACACTCCTTAGGAACTGTTCCAACCGGAATGTGTCGAGACTACAAAATGTTACTTTCAATGTTTATGCAAGTTAGGCCTTCCGCATTGGCGCAAAAACATTACCCTCTTAAGGCCATTCAATGAAATTACTCATACTCATTAACCTTTCCATAAGCAGGAGTATGACGAGAATTCGAATGTTTTTTTATTCAAGTGAACCAATTATTTCCATTATTTTGTAACCTGTGTAAACTATTTTGTAACCTTCTTAATTGTGTTACTATTTCCAAATTACGCGTTGGCGTCTCACGCACAAATAATCAGAAGTAGACTTAGTACCAATATGCTCGCTAGCAATCGAGGAGTCGTTTTCGAGTATTTAACTCTGTATCGCCAGAGTAAAATTGATCTATTATGACTCGCAATTACAATTACAACAATTATTTTACAAACGTCCCGCCCGAGCTAAAGAATTTACATAATGCCAATAAGATCCATTTTACTACGATGTTTAACTATTCCAAACTACGAGTAGTAAACGACTTAACGGTTGAGCGCGTGCAAATCTTGTACTAAGACTACAAGCTCTTGCACAAACCCGCAGGGTGATTACGTACCTCGCGACAGCAATGCGACAGCCGTAAATCTTGCAATCACTGCTGTCAAACGTCACTTTTCCATACAATAAATAAACAAAAGTGACGTTTGACAGTTGCAAACCTGTCGCGAGATACGTAATCACCCTGCGGGGTGTTTTAAGGTTCGTCTCTCGCAGGATGTTGCACGCCGCCGTAGACGCGGGCTTGACGCGTCGATTTGGCAATGGCTAAAGCGAGAGCCATACTACTGCGTTTCAACTGCGTCCTTCGGCATTCAAGTTTGCGTCCTGCGTGCGACTCCTTTGGCTCGAGCTTACGTTTATTATGATTGGTCGTTAGCTGGATGCAATCTTGAGCGCCGCTAAACACGCGGGTTGGACAGTTTGGCCTTGCCTTAAAAGGCACGCAAGAACAATTCAATCGTTCGGGTGTCCAAAAATAGATTAACAATATGATCATGAAATTCAATTATTCTGGAAATACCTTAAGTTGACAGAATGTGGGGTTGTGATATACTACTAACGATTAACGTTTAATGATAAAAACGTTTGAAGTCTAGAAGCATCACCTACACCTAGTTCAAAGGTAGCGCAAATTTATTAGATTTATATTCATGGGTATTTATTGAACCTATTAATGCCCACTAAGTATATGGGCACTGGGACCTGATCTCTCCACGTTGAGAGATATTTTTTCAAGTTTTAGGGACGCTGCATTAATGTGGGTTGGTAAACTTTAACAACTAGGTACTAAATATCATATATTAGTGAGTGTACGTTGAACTGACATGTTAGGTTGAGACACGGGTAAAGAAGCCCAATTTTCTAATGAGGCAATCAAATCTTTTATTACAACATTCTTCAAAATATTCGTAGGAGCCGCTTAAGAATACATCAGATAACCCCTGGTCTGCGATAAATATTCCGATTTGACTGTCTGTACGAGAATAATACTGCACTACTTTGATTCAAATGCGTTTCCTTCATATAATAACCCTGTAGCATTTTATTATCTGATATAAATAATAAAACTGCGTTTTTGTTAATATCATAAAATCATATTTTAGTCGAAACAGTTTTATGCAGTTGGGTACAAAAAATAAAATCGCCATAAGTTTATTTCACCTATTTACCTTAAAACACACATACACGGTAAACCTACTTTGAGAATCAATAAACTTTCTTAAAACTTCCCTTGAGATGAATAAAATAATATAAAATTGATATTTTAAAGAATGTAAAGAAACAAACAAACAATTATTTAAAAAGTACCACAGTCCCCTTCGTAACTAATATAATTTTTAAACCTACCTTTAGTTACAACCTTTTAAGCATCAGTTTATAATCGGTAGGCAAGCAGTTTATTTATCGGCACAGCAGTTTAGGTAAATTATTATTGTAACAATAAAAAAACACGATTGCCCTTACTAATAACGTTCGTAATGACTCGGGAGTGTAACAGCACCAAGAATCAACGAAGGTTTAACGGTATACATTTACATAAATATCATGCACATAAAAATAATAATCGCCAGCCATTATTTATATATTTATTTACCTTTTTATTATCTTTCAACAAAAGTTCTTCTTGTCTGGGTGAAAGCATCTCCATGTTCTTTAAAAATAATTAAAACACTAGAACCCCAAAAATTTGATTCTATCCCACAAAATATTTTGTACATTAAATTTTCTATAAATAGTATCCAGAAATTTTCTAGAAATGTTATAATGTAGAATACCGCTGTGTCGAGACGGAGGCACGCTTTACAAGAAACGAGTTCGAACGGTGAGCAACGCTTTTATGCTCATTTATGACATCTATAGACGTACCAACTAGTAAGCTACGTACACATAATTTAAACCGGGCCAACGAGCTAATCAAACAATCTGCAGATAAATCCCAACTAGTAAGTACCACATATGATTTGGGATGACTCTCTTTCTAATCTGTGGACGTGTTACCCAGTCTTGATCTTGACCCTTGAAAAGATCAAAGGATCACGGGTTTGAATTAAGAGCAAACATCTTTAATTTCCAAAAAAGGTAAAGTTTCTTTAAGCAGTAAGTAAATAGAAATATTAAATTATCATTACTTGTTTACATTCCAAGGTTTGAAAGCTATCGAGCGAATAAGTAAATATGGTTTGCACTCAAAAGTTCTTAAACTAACATATTTTAAAGAAACTATAAAAATAAAATTGTAGAGTTTGCCACAGTAAATTTTGTCGTTACCTATGTTGTGGCATGTACATACCATGTGGTTTTATCAGTATATTATACAGTCTTTATTGATATCACGTATAAATGCGTATGTTGGCATGTCTATAGAGGCTCGAATGACGTTGTTGACGACGTCTGAGCAGACCTAAGGCACCGGATAAGCGCTATGAGAGATAATATCGTTCACCCTTTTAATCCATGATCTACGTATGACATGGAGTTAGCATAAGATAAATAGACAAGGCTAAGGATAACAAATAGTTAGGAAACTATTGAAGCATGCCTGGTAGAGCACGTTTAACCTTAGGATCTTTTAATTCCACTACTAGATAACCCTTGACTGCAAGCTCACCTGATGTTAAGTCAAAATGCAGTCTAAGATGTTAAAAGGCTAACCTGTCAGGAGTATGGCAGGTATATTAAACTTACTCGTAATCAGTTTCTACGCGACATCGTACCGAAACGATTAATCGCTTAGCATCGCATAAGAGCAGACCAGAAAAAATTCTGAAATTACACATTCTCAATTTGATTTCCTGCCGGGGATCGGACCAGGGATCTTCCTCTCAAAATCACAGCAGTCACCGCTGCGCCAGGATGGTCGTCCAGTTCCCGGTTTTGTCTTTAACGTGCTGTGATAAGCCTTCCAAGAAACTTTAGAGCAGTGTAGTAGATCTATGCTCTAAAACCCCCTTCCTTACGAGGGAGGAGGCCTAGGGGGCAAGATAAGTAGACATTATTAGGCCGGACATAAAACGTATGGTGTGCAACCAAGTCGATATCGATCGGGTTGATATACAATGAAATAATAATATACCCGGTGTTAAGTTGGTAGGGTGCGCGAAGGTCATTTGTTGCAAGTTGGTCCTTCTTTCATGACTTTATATAGAGGTCACTAATTATTTTTGCAGTTGGGTTGGGTGGTGGAATGGATATTTAGCTTCTTGTCCCCAATAAGGATATAAGGCAAGTTATGGTGAATGCACTGTTAATTCAACTTTAACACCGGTCGGTGTCACAAGGCTCAGAGCAGATGGTTTGGTATGTTTAATAATATGTCACTAGGTGGCGCTGTGAATATTTGTTTTAGATTGTCAATGTTTATAATATTATGTATTACATAAGTACAGAAATCCACTTTAAACGTCTTTGCCATACAAATCGTCGATATTTATGAGATACCAAGAAGACTATGTTTATCCAATAATTCACGTAATTCTTTTGCTCTGCTGCAGAAGGATAAACCTAAATGTAAATAATAATTATACACGATTTTTTCTATATTTTCCTCTTTACATTTGGAACAAGGAGTCCCTTACAACATGCATTATTAAGTTATAATATTAAGGAATACTGAAGCTTCCATACCAAAAACTAGAGGGCGCCGTCCCTGAAAAATACAAGGTAGCGTTGTGTTCACTCCAAATGTAGATAAGGGCGGCCCGGCAAGGGGACGTTACTATGGTATATGTACATCTCTTGGTAAAAATGTACGATTATTCACACAATAATTTTTGAAATCTCTTCGCTGCGATTCGTCGTAGTCGAAGAGTTTATTATATTTAAAATAGCTGGTGCTAGCGAACGCTTAGTAGTGTAGTGTTTTTGTAAAGGTGTTGATATTAGAAAACCCATAAAGAATGACGCTCCCTATTAGTAAGAGTAATTATGATGACGGACGTGCGTTTGCAAACCTAGTTATTAAAATACAAAGAGATTAATTATAATTCATATTAATTTTATTTATATTAATTAATAAAAATTAAATTAATGTGAATTTAAATTAATCTCTGTGTTTTAATAACTGGGTTTATACTTTTCAATAGTATATCAGTAAATAATAAAGACTATCTTTATTATTTACCGATTTTCTGAAACAGGAGGTCCTGACCTGATGAGCTGACTGAGCTCTGGCGCCATTGCAATTTGTTGCACAATTCTTGAGGAAAAATATAGGCTACCTAACGTCACACTACGTCACTTATAATAGTGCAATAGTGGGGTTTATGCGATGTCACTCTGTAAACCGGGATGTGTTAGAAAAGCAAATAAAATATTTTATAAGACAAGGAAGTTGAATGCGGATGAAGCGAATGCGGGGAATCACAAGTCTTAGATAAAATGCTGTTGATGCAATACAAGCATAGAGTTGCACGTGAAAGGTTTTTCTATAATTGCCACTCAAGCCGCAACACAGTTATAACAGCCAAGGCCAAGGTTGTATAAATTCACTATTTGCTTACATTGTTCAATTATTTATGTTTCCAATTTATAGGTTCTAGAAAATTTGGTTATTTCTTTTTATGATAGTTGTGTAAGTTTGAAAATATCATGTAAGAAGTATCATGAAAGGTGCTGGCTCAGTAAAGCTACACATTACGAGGTGAGATGGTATAAGTCGTATATCCGTTATGTAGTGAAGTTGGTTAATAAATATCGACGAGCCATAGGTAACGTGGGTCTAACTGAAGAAAAATAGTCATAATTAAAATAAAACGCAGAGCAATTACACCAAACCCTATTTAGATATATGAAAACAGCGGGTTATCATAGGCCATAATTATAATAACAACAATTAGTTATTATAACAACAATAATCTTGTAAGACATCGCGGAGGTGACAATCTCTGAATACAATCGATAGGTAAAGCGTTTGTCACAATTTGGTATATTGGTATGAAATAAATAGGCATAGTTGGTAGGCGAAATCAACCTAATGGAAGCTAGTTGTAAATTCAAGTTTGGAATTGTATAAAAAAAATTTTTTACCTACTTGATAGATTTAAAGCACAAGATACAAATTTATGTCAACTTCAATAAATGTTATACCAAGTAAAAACTTGGCATAACATTTATTACAGAAGTCGGTTTTTCTTTGGTTACAAACTTTTCTTGGATTACTAAAACAATCATAGAACGTTAATAGAGCTTGCTCTATATTGCATGTTATTTGGACACATAATTTAGAAGATATTGTTTTATGCCTGCCGTCCTATTTCAGATGAATTATCTTGTGTTTGGACGGCTTATATTAAGCATCTTATTACGACCAATAGTTAAGGTATTAAAGCAGCTAATCATTACAAAAGTATTAAGTATAAATTAATATTGCTTTTAAGAATATTTATAACTATTGCTTTTGGGTTTAAAAATATTCCTAGATGACCTGGGTTACTTCGGGATACTGGATTTTACCCTTACCCTTTAAACTGAAAGTGTACATCCCCCTCCCTAGATGGCGCTGTGCCGTTTTGCCAACAAGGTATCGTTGTGTTCACTCCAAAAGTATAAAAGGCCCACCGAGCGTACGACGAGCGTGTCTGATCGCCGCGACATATCGCACGCTTGATCGCGCTGCCGCGACTCTACCCGGACTTTACACCACTAACCCAACAGTCCTACCGAGCGACTCGTCTATAGTTGCAGACGGCGCTGAAACTGAACGGTTTCCCCGAGCCCCCAACTGGGAATCCGAGGAAGACTTCAGACGAGCGTTTCGTAATTCCGTTGAATACAAAAATTAATTTTTATTTCTACTCTTCACTACTTAACCTCGCTATATCAGCTTAAAAACCGCTATTTTATTTTTATCTGGTATAAGCTGTGAAAACTGCTAGACAACAATGCAAAGAGGATACAAATAATGTTTTTAAAAAAAGTTAATGTTTCATTGACAACCCTTTGACTTTTTGAAAGCGGCTCTGCAACTGTATTATTAATAAACAATAAATAATAAAATGGTGCAGTTAAAACAAGTCGCGCTTCGTCTGAAGTCGGTTAAAAATATTCAGAAGATAACGAAAACCATGAAGATGGTGTCAGCTAGCAAGTAAATATCCTTTGTATTTTAAACAGCTGAGCGAACTATAAACAAATCTATTACTATTAAACTTTTTGCGCGTAATCTATAGATATTATATATATATATATATATATATATATATATATATATATACTAGCTGACCCCAGCGCCATCTGTCGGGCTGATTTGTGAATCTAAACACTCCAGGGTGCCACCCAAACGCATACCGAAAAATTCATCCAAATCCGTCCAGCAGTCTAGGAGGAGTTCAGTGACATACACACGCACGCAAGAAATACATATATAAAGATATAGACGATAGTAACATATTAAATCAATGTGGTCAATCAATCTAATCTTAAGGAGATATACGTGTTATTAGGATAACGTGGAACAGGAAAGGAGGAGATAATAAGAAGTTATGAGACCGAATTGAGGGTTCACCCACCTGTGTTGGCGCATACACTTGTGCACTATTATATCTTCCGCGTATCTGGAAAACCTTTCTGGACATTGACCACCGTGGCTGATATCGGTCAGGAAAACTGAAAGTTTTTTCTGTAAAACACGGATTCTTACCTTTTCATAGAATAATTTTTAAGGTTTACAAAAGCAGAACGCGAATTAGCATCAGCTCGTCCTTTCGGATATGGTCCTCGGAAGTTCTACGAATCGAGTCAATTAGTGAAGGCGGAGAAGAACGGTGATGAAAAAGGGAAAAAATCCACACCTGAACCCGTAACCACCGAGAAGCCGGAAGAGGGCAAGGATGCTAAGAAAACCAAGAAGCTATACGTGGCTGTGACCTCCGATAGAGGCAAGGATACTTACTGTTGGTAGCGCTTGATTTTAGTTTGATGAATAGATTGCAGAACGGACTTAAGATAAGCCGCTATCCTGATGAAATGAGACATTATGTAAGTTCCTTTTGTTATTTTTTCAATAACGCATTGTTTTTATTTCGCAGCTCTTTAGTAAACTTATTTAACAATAAGGTATCTTCTACCTCTCGGCTATCCCAGATTTTACACACGGCTTTGACTCATCTTGAATTTCTTAATAGTTGGAGATGATTGTTTCTAAATCATAGACTTTAATTTTATTGTTCCTGGTGAAGCCACGTTCCGCATGTTTAATAAACTGAGAATGGCTGTGTTCTGGGCTAGAAGTCGTGGTTGATGGTGTCATTACTGGCACACCAGGCTTAACATCTACACTGCGAGTTGGTGGACACTTGGCGGCACTTGATCTTAGAAAAGTTCAGAAAAACTTTTTGGCGATAATTGGGTTTTTAATTTTTATGTATCGTCAACAAAACTGTATACATTATTGAGTTGATAGCCCCGTCGAAGCATTGCAATATTATTGAGACTGATTTTTTTATATAATATTATTAAAGTTATAACACACTTTTATAATATGATAACGAAGGTATTATAGATTTACTTTTACACAAGTTTAAATAATATAGTATCCTATTTATGAATTCCTTATCGACAAGGTTGCCCGGAAGCAAGCCGCACCGCTTTCTTCTCACACAAAATAGAACGATTATTGTTATATTTTAAAATGATGTTTGAAAAGAGCGACTGCTGAATTTCATGCCAGCACCTTCGTGGTAGAAACTGCCTTCCGAACCGGTGGTAGAGTCACTACAAGCAGATATACTTGACGTTTTAAAAGTGCTTATATTAGGACTACTTGAAATAAATGAATTTTTAATTTGAATTTGAATTGCTGTTATGTTGTAGGTTCAAGTAGCTTATTTATCTCACAAATTAGTGTAAGGAAACGTAGATAATTCCTGTGTTTGCTAACGTAACTATTTACAAGCAAATCAAACGATATTGCTATAAGAGGATAAAATATTTTATTTAAATACTTGTTGTTTCCGACGATTTCGCAGTACAGATATTTCTACTTATTTCGAAGTAATATATCTATATCTAATATAACCGACATAATAATATTATTTACCTAATATATGACTTCTTTAAAGTCTCTATCGGCACCATTCAATAAGATAGTTACCGGCCTTATTTAAATTCGTCTGTCCGTGTGTCTGTTTTAGTTGCCGACTTAAATTTTACCAAATTATATGTTATATGTAATCATAGTTCAAAATTAAAGCAGAGAATTATGTTATATCGTAATAATTTAAACTTTCGGGTTAAAATACATTCGACTCACATATATATATGTGAATCGAATGTATTTTAACTATAAAAGAAATATAGATCTGAAAGCTTTTCATAATCTTTCGAGAGTCAAAAATTTAAATCTATCTAACTTGTACATGTAATTTTTTTTTTATCGATGAAGTCAATTACTAATGACATTTATCTTTTACAAGCCCGATAGCCTGCGGGTGACCACGTACCATATCACAAGGTCGCGGATTCGATAAGTGTTAGCAAATAAGATTTAAATACATGAAATAATATCATATACGAACTTAACATACTTATTTTAAAGATTTATAAATTATAGTGCTCGAGAATCTGTTCAAAGGGGCCTAAATCTTGTAGTACCAAGCTTGTCTTACCACTGTCGGCAGTTTAATTTTATCCTCATCAATATAAGTTTTTATGCGAAGTCATAGCATAAAAACTTGTATTAATTCTCAGAACAATGACTATTCATTCTGAGTATAAATCAAAAGCTGGCAACTAATAAAGATTATACGACACATGTCGTTAGAAACTGTCAGATTCTTGACAAGTGAAAGTCATGGCCGTAGTATTTTGTAGAGCTTTTTACACTAAACTAAATAGATATGCTCAAAATCACTCAGCACTCAGCGGGCGAAGTGACGAGATCCGTAAGAGATCTCTAGAGTTACTGGCAGCTACCTCGCTAGCGACTAGCTAACTCATCGAACCGCGAAGCTAAAGTAACAAGGGACGGAGCACATAGCTCGGAGAACTGATGGACGTTGGAGTCCCAAGGTGCTGGAATGGCAGCCCTGCACCAGTAAACGCTAGACCTATTTATGACGGCCGATTGGTAGCGATCCTGCTTTCTGAGTCCAAAGCCGTGGGTTCGATTCCCACAACCGGAAAACGCTTGTGTGATTACCATGAATATTTTTCAGTGGCTGTGTGTTTATATGTATATTATAAGTATTTATGTGTATAATTCATAAAAATATCCATCAGTCATCTAAGTACCCATAACACACGCTTACTTTGGGGCTAGATGGCGATGTGTGAGTTGTCGTAATATATTTATTTATTATTTCCGACAGTGAAAATTTATTGTTACCTGAAGATAAAGGGGTGTAAAGCGGACGATGGCCAGAAATATGGTCAAGACAAATATGTATTTTTCCGCTGTCAAGAACTACATAGATTTAATAATAGTGTAAAATTACTCCAGTCAAAATAAAAAACCAATTTAAGGATCATACACCAACATATATTTTTGTCGATTACGCTAACAATATACTTCCACTTTAAATTCATTAAATAATTACTATTTTACTAATATAACCCTTTCCCTTTCTCCTTTTCTCTTTTAAAATGTCAGAAAATAATCCCAAACTCCCGATGTCGCTTCCCGCGCCATCTTTTTTTCCGTTCTTCGTTTCAACTTCCAACTTTCGTGGCAGCGCCGTCTTATCAAATTACAAACTCCAAATCCATGACTGTTTACATCAAAGGGTTGATGACTTTTAAAAGTTCTAGATTCTCTTTATTGATCTAGCTTAGAATAGCATTTTACTTTGTCTGCACTCGTCGCGTTAAGAGCTGCAGTATATTTTGTACGCAGGACTTTGCGGCGGTGTGCATTCGGGCGTGTCGCGGCGTGTGCGGCGCACGCTGAGCGAGCGCGCGGGCGATGCGGCGCGGCACCGCCTGGTGTGCATCGGCGATAAGTCGCGCGCCATGCTACGCCGCGCCTTCGCCGAGAACATGCTCGTCAACGTAAAAGACGTAAATACTCTGTAGGCATTGGCGACCACAGAACTAAGAACATGCAGAATCCTCATTCAGCCATTGTTGCATGCGGTTGCATTTCGTGTCCAAAACAGAGAAAACGCCCCGCGCACGTCTCACTTCAAACCCGCGGAATGTTGCTAACTCACAAACTTTATCTTTACCCCATTTTATGGTAAACGTTTAGAACATTAGAGGTAAAATAATTTGTGTCTAAATGAATCAAGTGACTGGCCGCCCTTAATAATAAAATACGTTCGAGATACACTACCAAAGTGGAGTTGTTTTTGATGCTACAATATTTATCGTGTACGCAGTTTCTGCCGCTGGATCTGTCTATCGGCTGATATGATGACGATGATGACACGGTTTCTGTAGGATCCAAGTGTGGATTGGTAGTCTTCATCTTCAGAACATCGGTCAGGCGTCCAGGTTTTATCAAGATGTTTTCCTTTAATGAAAATGATATTTTAATTGCAAATTAGCGATTAAGATTTAAATACTTGAAATTATATTATATACGTGCTTAACATACTTATTTTGAAGATTTATAAGTTATATTGCTCGAGGATCTGTTCAAAGGGGCAAACGCACATTACTCTGAAAAGTAAGAGGTGCGAAGCCATGCACTGACATTAGGCTATCAGCGCTAAAATGTTTATTAAAAATATACTGATGATGGTCAATGTTATTGCTGTGACGTGGTGTAGTGACGGTAGATCAGAGTACGGTTTTCCCCACCACTCCTCTCCTGGCGAGTGTCGCACTACTACGCTCAGCCCGGCTGCCCTGCTCAACAATTTTTTACTTTATTAGTAATGTTTCGCTATTATGTTTGTGACACAATAATTATCGTTGATTGAAGTAGCGCCACTCCGCTTTAACGATAATATTATTGTATTTTATCGTCTTTGTTATTTATATAGGCAACGCCAAAATAGTTACGTACGTAGATACCGTTTAGTTGGAAAAACAATTTTATTTTTCTTTATTTATGTATCGACGTCCTTCCAAGTTAAGAAATAACAAACTTCAATCATTTGAAACAGAACATAAACCAACTTTTTTATAATCTAAATTTCGACCATTTGGCGAACACAAGCCAAATAAGGAAATCGATACTAATTGACGATATGCTACATTGTTACTACCTTAAAAGTTTAGACCATTTTCCAACGCATGAAGCATTGGAAAATGACAATAACCCGGTTATGACCGGCCCACTACGGGCAGGTCTCCTCTCAGAATAAGATAGACCGTAGTCCACCACGCAGGCCAAGTACAGATTGGTAGACTTCACGCCTTGGAGATCGTTATGGAGTACTCTCCCGCATGCAGGTTTCCTCAAAATACTTTCTTTCACCGTTCAAGCAAATAGTATTATTGATGAGTAAATTACAAAAAGCTTGCTAGACCGTAATACAGAACGTCAGTATAATATGTGCTGCAATATGAGAAGGAATCGACATTGCTATACAAAATACTGATGACGATTCAAATGGTATAGGCACAAGGCGAGCCATTATAGGAATCCTTATTTACATAGAGAAAATAAAAAAATTAAAAAACCCGCTGTTAGAAAACACACTGCCACATTGTAGAACAGAATTGCTTATGTCGCGTCACACGTAAATAACTTAGCTGCTAGAAAAATAATTCAAATATTAAAAGCGATGTTAGCCGAGGATCTGTTTGGTGTATATAAAACATGAATAAATTAAAAATTGCGCCACACGGATTCTCCTGCTTTTCGCTGAGTATAGCAAATTAAGCTTAAATTTTCATAAAATATCTATGAGCGCTTCATGATAGTTCTACATTAATGAAACATTTTTGAATTTGCATTTTAATTTTGAATTTGCATTGCATATTGCTTAGATTGGTCGCATAGCGCCCGAGTTTGTCGACGCGTCTGTGATCGCCGCGGCTATCGTGCAGTCGGGCTACTCGTACGAAGTTGGCGAGATCTTCTACAACAAGTATTTCAGCCCCGTCAAGTACGAGATGACCATTATGCCCTTTTTCAACAAATTCAAGATTGAGGTAAATACTACTCGTAAAAACTACGAGCTACGAGCTTTTCAGTAGTAGTAGCTTAACGTGGCAGAGCTCGTCAGGAGACTATAGCACTGCTTATGACGCCTCCACATGCACATGCGCTTAACACCAACGCATCAGGTTGATAAATACGGGGTAGCACTTTGTAGGATGTATTCCAGGTATGCGCTGCAAAGTTTGCTCTGTTTGTATGGATAGATTTCTGTCAATTATTACTAAAAAAAGCTATGGTTCCTCTATTGGAATAACAATACGGATGCTAGAAGCTGTTATCATGACCACTAGCAACCAGTCATGGTTGCTAGTGGTCATGATGATATGTTCTTCTTTACCGTGGTACGCCATCTGACCCTTTCTCCAGCTACTTCGAGAGCTCAGTAGACCGGTTGTGTCATTTATCTGGTTGGACCAAATCAAATTGGGTTGTAATCTTTTCCACTTTGTCAGTGACTACTTTTTCTCTAGTTTACGTCCATCGTTCCAGCAAAGTGTCTGAAGTACGCCTGAATTTGCTTTTGGTAGAGAGCCTTGTTTCGGGATTTTCCTCAAGCATCACATTTTCGCAGATTTTGGGGTCCACGTCTCAGCCCTATAGCATAAAATTAATAAGACGAGTTTACCTATGCGTTTTTGCTAAGTCTTAAACAATAATAAAAAAAATTAAAAAAAAAAAAATCTCCCTGTCAGAGGATTGGCTTGACTGAGAATTCCTTGTCCAAATTTTGGGTCGCTGGGACCAGAAAAACTTAGCCATTCTAACTCTCCTACGCGTGTCCACTGCACTCCACTGAGCTGAAAGTTCGTCTTTATCTGTGGCGTAAATATCACGCACCTCTATTTGTTTGTATGCGTGAGAATTGGTAAGGAAAATATTAAACGTGTGACCAAATAATATGCTGCAAGCGTTATCCGCAGTTATTGTCCGCAGACAGCACCAAACATGAACGCCTTCGACGAGGTGGACGACGAGGAACTGGAGAGCTACTCGGAGTGGACGTTCGCGGCGCTTCTGTTCTACGCACTTAAGGAGTCCGCGGCGTCGGAGCAGTCCGCGCGGATGGCGGCCATGGACAACGCCACCAAGAACGCGGAGGACATGATCAGGAAGCTGACGCTGCTGTTCAACCGAACGCGCCAGGCCGTCATCACCAGAGAGCTCATCGAAATCATTTCGGGAGCTGCCGCCTTGTAGCTGTTCGCTACGAGGACAAGTCAGCGTTTGACTGCGACCTTTTACGAGGATGCAGTCTTAAAACTCACTACCAACCCACTCCGAATTGACTCGGTAATGACAGTAGAGATACTAAACAAGCTTTAGTAGGGCTACAATAGCCAAATAGACAAAAGAGATTAGATGTCACTTTCATAGTAATAGGTATCTGTGCTAATTTCATTATAAGTAATATTACTTTTTATTTTGCAATATTTTGATCATTCGCTGATAAATAATTGATTAGTAAATTAAAACTACAATGTTAATTATCTTTATTTAGGTAACAAATGCAATAAAATCTTATAACAACAAACTCTTATTTTATTCTTATTTGTACATAAATAAAAAATACATAGGTCAAAACAATATAACAGTACATAGAATACTATGATAGACATACAAAAATATATAGACACGACACAGGTACGACATATCCGAAATATAACAGGTATATCTAATAATAGGAAATTGGAAAATAATAATTGTTATTCAATATTAAAATAATTTGTAACGTCTTAAATATTTAAATAACATTAACTTACAGAGATGAGTAACTTATAATAGGAGGTAAGTCCTAAATGCGACTCTGGGTACAACTTTTGTCACTAGGAAAACAAAAGTACGGATATCGAATAAGTCAGGTTCAAAGCCTTTTTCAGCTACATTTACCTTAAAATCTAATTCGAATTCAGGATTCACTGTCCTTGCGTCTGCAATTCAAAGCAGAAAATTTATATAACAACCTCAGATGAGAGATTAAATTTATTTATGTTATAAGATAACACCATCCATCTGAGGACTTTCTACTCTTTGGATGGCACTACGATGATTTTGGATTTTGATTGATTATTTATTAACGTCGCGTCGGGCGTAAGTGAAGAAGTACTCGTAACATTATATTGGATAAAACCAGTTGGTGCGCAAAATAGTAAGACTACCTTGGAGGCGAGACGTACAGAATCCTAAACTTGGTATATACAAAATTGCTCAAACGACTGTTTTATGTTGTGGAACTGATATCATCTTCTGCATGTATGTAGGTAGTATGATGACGAGTGGAAATTGGTTGACTAGAGAAAATCCTTATAAGTTCGCATTTAGTCCAAGAATAAAAGTATCAGTGAGAATCCTCCAAAAATTTGTCGTACGCAGTCTGATCCATCAGTTGTTTTAGCTCGTCTGGCGCGCTGAGCTTCACCCGGAACAGCCATCCCTCATCGAAGTATGACTTGTTGATCAGCGAGGGCGTGGATTCTACTGCGCTGTTCTTCTCTACTATCTGAAATAAACAATCATTTTTACTACTAAGAATCAAAATATGAAATCGTGGGATTGTGTGTTTGACGACCGCCCTGGCTTAACGATGAGCGCTGTGAATTTAATTGGGAGGTTCGATTCACAGCAGGGGCATTTTGGGAATTTATAATTTCTGAATTTTCTCTGGTCTGCTTTGGTGGAAGGCTTTTGACGTGGCTAGTTATCACCCTGCCGACAAAGACTTGCCGCTCAGCGCTTTGGTGTTCCGGTGCGATGTCGCGTAAAAACCAATTAGGGGTATAACTACCATACATCCTAACAGTTTATTCCGCTACCAACTTAGACTGCATCACCAGGAGAGATTGCAATCGAGGGTTAACTTGTAGTGGAATAAAAGAAATAAAAAAAAACACACGGTCCCTGAGACTGGCGCGACGATCTCACTGGCCGCCTTCACGCTCTCCACAGCTCCGCATTCGTCGCCTGACGCCACGGCCGAGCCCACTTCTGGCAATTGCACGAACACCACCTCGCCGAGCGCTTCCTGCAATGGTTGTATAAACACCATTTAACTACATTAACGTTAGTTCATATTATGTAACAATTGATGTGTAATAGCAACATTACGTTGTATCTAATATCTGTTAGCCGCTACTAACAGCTACTGGGATGAAGCGGTGATGGCCTAGTGGTTAGGGCTTCGGCTTCCATTTCGGAGGGACCGAGTTCTAACCTAACACACACCTTTCTTTGCGGAGATATTTGCATTAACTCTGATTGTAGTGACACTACCGGCAAGGAAGGCAAGTTCCACCGAGAAGAAGCCGACAAAAAACAAAGCAGTTGTGCTCTCTTTCAACTTTAGCTTTAACTACTTTACTTTGCTGTGCTTTAAAGGTAAAGAAAGTATCGTAATCTGCACACCTAAGAGGTCTCCATAATGTTCTCAAAAGCATGTGAAGTCTACCAATTTTCTCTTGGCGAAAGCTTTGTGGACCTAAGAACTTCTCATTCTGAAAGAAGACCCATACTTTATTACTTATACTATTACTCAACTAACGTTGAGGCGAGGTGCGGCGTTGAGGGAACGACTGTATGGAAGTTAGCTAACGCAGCGTAGATAGACTAATGTCAAAGCGTGGAGCGGCGAATTCGGTAGCGAAGGATACAATTTAAAGTTTAGGCCGGACTCACCTGGGCGTAATTTGAAATCCCGACCGTGCCAACTCCTGCGTCCACCGTCACCCACTCATGGTCTCGCGTGTAATATCGACCTAGAATAAAAGTTAGGTAAGCAATTAATGAACAATGCTTTTGCCAGCTTTGATTTTGATCTTTTTTACATGAGAGTTACATACAGCTGTAACATACACTAAATTCAACTTAGTTTTGATTTTATTACTTTTTGTATAAATTCCATATTCTGTATATTGTTGTTATATTTCAATTATTAAAATAGATTACTTGGCAGGGCCTAACCCATTTTTCGTGATACAGGCACGAATAGATAAAACGATTTATATTTTTTTATTACATTAAATGTTTTTCCGTTCAGCCAAAAAATTAACAAAATTTCGCATTGCTTTCGTACTAAAAGTACGAAAGTTCGTATAAAAGTAAGTAGTAGTAAGTTTCGTACTTGATTATGTTTATTTTTATTATCTATATGTTCATATATGTATGATTGAGTATATATTAGTTTATTATTTTATATTTATTTATTATATTTTTCTTATTTGTGCAATTTTGTTTATGTATTTGTATTTAGCTATTTGAATGTACGTTTATAATAATTTTACACCACCTGTCCGCTCTCTCTCATCTTGTCCTAATCCAAAGGTTGCCTGGCAGAGATCGCTACTTAGCGATAAGGCCGCCTTTTGTATTCTACTTCTGTCTTTGTATTTCTTTTGTTTTTTTTATTTTCCTAACTTCATTGTGGTGTACAAATAAAGAGTTAAATAATAATAATAATAATAATAAAAGAGCAATGCTTATATTTCACTTAGCAAGCATACACTGGGGGGCATATAAATTCGCTAGCACATGCGTGCCTTGCATTGGTGTTTAAAGATAAGTAGCAACTGCATTGGTGTAGTCATGTAACCGTATAACAAACTCAGAGTAGGTACCATTGAGGGTTCTACCTACTTGCGCTTCTTTTACAATGAAGCTTGCAGCTTTAGATTTATTTACTATTCAAGCGAATCGTTACCTTTACTCTCGGTGCTATACAGCGTCCTTCGGCAGCGAGGAGTTATTCCAGATCTTCCAAACCTGGACACCGTCCGTATTACACTGCATAAGACCATGTTACCTTCTTGCTACTGTGGATTGCATTAAATTAAAATTGAAGCTAGTTAATCAATCAAGGACTAATATTTATTTATATTTATTTATATATTTGAATAGTTAATTTTATGCAGGACTAGCGTTCCCTCGCGATTTCGTCCGCGTATAGGACAACCTTAAAAGATAGGCAGATGCTGTTGTTGACTTATTTTTAGAACTTTTAAAGGGGAACAACTTTGTCATACATGATTTTTGAGAAACTTTAAACGATTACGAAGCGCACGCAGCGAAAGCTTTCATAAGGAAAAAAACCCGATTTTGAAACATTCTTCTTCGGTGCTATGCTCCTATTGGTCTTAGCGTGATGATATAATATAGCCTATAGCCTTTCTCGAAAAATGGGCTATCTAACACTGAAATAATTTTTCAAATCAGACCAGTAGTTCCTGAGATATTTTCGTTCAAGTAAACAAACAAACTCTTCAGCTTTATATAAAATAGTATAAGAAAGGGATATCCACTATATTTCCATGGTTGTGTCTCCATTTTTCTTGTTCAGTTATAAAAAAAGGATTTTAATTGCTTTTAAAACTTTTAATTTGATAATATTTAAAATAATATTTTCATTTATTAAACAAAAGAGATAAGTATATTTGAATTGTTCTGTTTGCAAGAAAAGGAAATCTTAAAATAAATAAATAATTTCTCACTTTGGGCATAAATAGTGATCCTTAAGCCTATCTGCATTCCCACTGATTAGACTAATTAGACTTATGAATGAATGAAACGAAGCTGTACATTATTGCGTAGTAGTCTTAAATCACGCAGATATAGTATTTAGTTAAGAAGTGCGTGATCTCTTGATCCCAGCGTAGCCTTGAGCTATATAGACAAACGCATTATAACTTACTGAGCCGAGCTACTGTCGATTTCAATGACTTTGTTTAGAAAAGTTCAATAAACACTGATAAAGTTTAGAATTATATCTATGTCGCTTCTTGTTTTAGGGTTCCGAATGTAGCGCTTTATCGGAAATAAATAAATAAATAAATATACTACGACAATACACACACGGCCATCTAGCCCCAAAGCAAGCTCAGCTTGTGTTATGGGTACTAAGATTACTGATGAATATTTTTATGAATTATATAATTCATAAATACTTATAATATATAGATAAACACCCAGACACTGAAAAACATTCATGTTCATCATACAAACATGTTCCAGTTGTGGAAATTGAACCCACGGCCATGGACTCAGAAAGCAGGGTCGCTGCCCACTGCGCTAATGTTAAACCGAAGTCCTTACAACTAGACTATCACCGCTTTTGCACTGCGTTTAGAGATGCTGGTATGACATTCCAGCACTTGAGGATCTCTTATTCTTCTTATATCTCTTCACTTCTGTTCAGTTATTTGTAAACGTACACTCATATTATGAGCATAGGACAATCGCTTCGTATTCACATACACACATTCACATAGCAGCAATACACACTCTCTGTATTGCCTGCTATGTGAATACGAGGCTTCCTACCTAATTAAATCGTTTCCTACTTACACACTAGGTATACAGTACGTGTAGGGTACTTCGCGATTGACTACAATTTAAAAGTTTAGCAATGAATTTAACGTTTAACAAAAGTATAAACCTACCTACAGTGAAACATGCGAATTTCAATAATAAAACTTCCACCGTTGAATAATTGCGAAGCATAGTTTAGAATTCCGTAGCTCATAAACGAAAATGAAAGCCTTATATTAAAGCAATTGAGAATTATGACTGGCCCTACCCGGGAATAGAACCTAAGGTCTCTTAGCAGAGCATGCTATAACAAAAACAAAGAGGCACTAAGGTTGAAAAAATTTTACGTTATACTATTAAAAACTATTATAAAAAGATACACCTACTTAACAAGTCTTTCAAATCGTATTTTCAATTTCATTGACCGAATATCAGTATAATATTATTAGACCTACTTTATATTTTACCAGTAGATCTTTACTAATAGAGAATTACCTACTATAATCATCATAGTAGGTACTTTATTGGTAATATATTCAAGAATAGGCTTTTTTTTGATTAGTTAAATATTATTAAGAATATTATATATGACATTACGATTTTGAGTTAGTGTGTTTTTAGTAGGTCAGAATAACTTGCGCGTGAGTGTTTCCCCGCTAAGAACGAGCTGACTGGCCCTTGAAACAAACACATTGCAACTCAAGAATTATAAAGCTTTTTGAGAGATACACCTAATTAGTAGAAATAATTTAAAAATGTGATAATGAAGCAATAAACTCACCTTATCAGTGAAGAAACGTCCGGGTCGAGGCAAGCGCGAATATCGAGTGGAGGGCTTTCGATAATCGACAGATCGAAAGATTGACTCGAGAGTCTACATATTCAAAATATTTCAATCAATCTGTATATTTTTTCATTGTAAACTGTAAAATGATGTTGGTAAAGAGCAATCTGCTGAGTTTCTTGCCGGCTCTTCTCGTTGGAATCGGCCTTCCGAACCGGGGGTAGAGACAAACAGACTGACTTGACGTTTCAAAAGTGCCTATAAACTGGGCCTACTTGAAATTAATTTTTAATTTTTAATACACCAGTCTTGACTGAGTAAAGCAGTACTGACTAACTATACTCACTTCACTTTGCTTCCCTTGTTATGTTTTCAAACAACTATCGGGATTCCATTTAACAGAAATAGTAGAGACTTCCTTTCATTGAACACTCTATGGACATCTTTACGGGGTAAAGTTACACTACCAATTACTATATGAGTACTTATGAACTTAACATGACAGAATGTTGTAAACTTAATCGTTATCAATTTCTCTTTTTGTTTCGTAGCCGTGCTTTTTAGACAGACAACGTCTGGGGAAGTGCTATGGCCATGCTTATTTCTGCCGCTAAGTAGCATTCTGAAGGGACGCCTCAAATTGATGGTCACAGGGCAGCATGTGGCATGCGTGCTGCTTCCATAACCTGTGTTGCTCTGTTTATAGACGTTGGTTTTCTCTTAACATCAGATGGGCCATCTGCTTCGTCCATCAATTATTTTTATAAATAAACCGTTGTTCTTTTTTGCAATTTTTGTTTACTTGAATAAAATTAAACATAACCAAATTCCACAGTTATCCCTAACATAGTAATGAAGAATTGTTTTTATGATGTAATCGCCATAACTTAAAAAAATTGTTCTGAGTCTGACTGCAAATTTGCGTTAGAGGTAACATTGAACTTTTTCTTGTGTCGACAAAAACTTTACATAATCATGTAGTATTTTTAGTATCTAGTTTCAGTAGGACCTTGGTCACTCATTAGTCTAGAGATTAGCATGTTTGACTACAGATTACGAACGCCTGATAGACATTTCCAGTACTAGAGTTATGAATTTGGAGATAGAGTTACACCGTCGTTCCTGCTTCTCACGCCATCCCACTTTGGAGCAGCGTGGTGGGGAAATACTTTATCTCCCTCTCTTGTACCTATATGAGACAGGATACCTATTCGTGGGACATAGATAAGCTTATAATGATGATCTGAGAATCTATACTGAAGACTTTCAAGCTCACTAATTAAATTATTAAATAATTAATTCAAAAAAAGTGATTTATTACCAGTAATCTTTACGTCAACTTATGACACGTATTGTTTATGTAATATTCACAAATATTCAACAACTATTGCGGCAACACATTTTAGTGGTGTGCAGTAACGCCTGATAACCTAGAGAATTACTTACAAAAGTCAAAGCATTGAATTAGTTTTATGCGTGTGAAACCCATTTCTCGAGCCTTTTCGCCAATTGCATAGCTGATGAGTCAATATTGAGCATTTTTTTCTGTGTATGTAAACTGACTTAACTGTGAGTAAGGCAGTCATTTTAAACCCATATCCGTAATCAGTTATAAGCGACATTGTACTGGAATTCTAAAGGCTTATAAAATTATTTTTCAAAATTAAAATTTTATATTCAAATTGTTATACAATACTTGGGATGTGCTTCTACCATACTTTTGAAATAAAATATTAACTAGGTACCTACCATGTGCGGGGAGTGCTTCTATATGAATTATTCCCAGTACCGCTCTCCGTTTTGACATAAAACCGCGCTAACACTTCAAAATTCAAAATTCATTTATTTCAAGTAGGCCTAATATAAGCACTTTTGAAACGTCAAGTCTGTCTGTGTGTAGTGACTCTACCACCGGTTCGGAAGGCAGATTCTACCGAGAAGAAGCCGGCAAGAAACTCAGCAGTTGCTCTTTTCCAATTTCAACAATTTACATTTTAAAATTCATTTTTCTATCTTGTGAGAGATGAAAGCGGAGCCGGATGCTTCCAAGCAACCTTGTCATTAAGAAATTCATCAATTGAATAATAACCTTGCTGTAATAAATGTGTTTTAACACATTCTTTAAACTTATGCATTGGTAGGTCCAAAATTACCTTAGGAATCATATTATAAAAGCGTATACTCAATCCCACAAATTACTTCTGCACCTTTCGCAGACGATATGCAGATGTCACTAATTTATGGCCATTTCTTGTAAGTCGACTGTTTATATCCACTTTTTGTTTATAAAGACTAATATGTTGTCTTACAAATACTATATTTTTATAGAATCGTACCCTCGAGACGACGCCGCGCCCCGACTCCCCGGTAGTTCACTACGTCGATTTCATTCACGAAAGTGGGTATTGTCTTTGCCCAATATAGGTTCAGACTGATGATGATAACATAAGATCTAATCCAAATTGGAACCAAATAGCGTCTTACAGCTATAAATGTACACCACTATAATACTTATCTCAATTAGTTAAACTATTTCTCTGTCTCAGCAGCTTATCACCGTAACTTGCGGGCGATACCACAATCAATATTTACCTACTCTGCAGGGGGTTAGGTACTCTTCGCAACTCGCTGATAACCTGGCTTATTATAATGTTTCACGTTTAGTACGTAAATACGTATGTAGGTACTTATGTGAGGCAGTATGCAGTCATTAACAACACAATTCCGTGACATATTTTATTTTAATCTAAATCGTTATGTTTAAACAGCGTTTGCAAGCGCACAAAAATACGTTTGTTACGACATTACATGTCTTTGAATCTCTTTGCTTTTCTCTTTTAAAATATGCGTATTTATACGCATAAACCTTCCGCTTGAATCACTCTATTGATGGCTGAAAACTGCATTAAAATTTAGTTCGTTCGTATTAGACCTGATTACGAACGCTCTTGCAAACCAAATGCTTATAGGTCCAAGGTCAAATACTGGAACATTGCCCTGAGGGATAGCTCACCCATATAAATGTTTTAGTAACTGATTGGGTCAGGATTTCTGCTTTCCTTTTGGAACCAAGTTCAAATCCCAGCAAGTATCTCAAACAGGAAGTTTGTGCGCGTATTACTTGCAATTGAAAAGTGAAGAAAAATATCGTGAGGAAGTCCTTAATAACCTTCTCAAAGATGTAGAATTCTACCATCTGTACCAGGCCAGAGGACTTTTTTTTTATTTATTTACCAAAGCTTAATTATACGTTGAATTTAATTTAACTTTACAGAGTAATCTGGTGGGTCCCCTGAGAGCATCCCCGATCGGATATCTAGGCTGTGAGAATCCAAGACTGCCTGAAAATTAAATTCTGCAGTTTTATTGCAATACTTGACTGGGTTGTATTTACCTAAAACCCCGGCTATTAATAATCATAGACTAAAATCCTCTGATGTCAGGTTAGATTGACTTGTGCTATCTTTCTCCTACTTTAATAAAAAGTTGTGATTGACTATGGCCTTCGCTTTTCTCATGTTGGTAGGAGACCGGTGCCCGGTACCGGACCGGTAATGGGTTGATAACAATTATAATTATTGTATTTATTAGGTAATATAACTATAACGAAAAAAAAAACGATAAGATAATATTTTTACTTATTTAATATAATCATATTTTTGTAATATAAAATATAAAATTGTTATCAAACTAAAACTAGAGAAAATCAACAATGACGCACCTTAACAGCGATGTGCAAATCATAAGTTATTGATGACGTCACAATTTCGCATGACACTGAGTGTCAGCTCGAGAGAGAAGGGACGAGTTTCGAAATGCTTATGACAGTAGACGATGGTGTGTTATATACGGTATAGACTGGAACGACAAATAGCCGGACCGGCTTTGCCAGTAGCGACTGTCACTACACCGAAAAATAACTTAAATAAATTTCCGAAATCGGTCTTAAGTTAGCTTTAAGCTTACCATTGCAAAAGAGACTTCTCCACCAATTAGGTGTCTTGCGAAGATCGTCTAGCTTAGAGTGCCTAGTATGAGAGATAAAGATATGAAGAGAGTGAGCAGATGTGAACAGCGCCATCTAGTGGAAATACTGTTTCCGACTGTAGTGTGTGTTTCCTTCGATACCATATTATTTGTTGTTACTTTCACGCTATAGAATAAGTATAAGAAAATGCAAGCAGTGATTGCCCAGTGCCCAGAAAATACCTTTTTCGTAATACAAAAATCATATATCATTAGATAAGTACAATATTTTAGCGATTCTCTGTTACTGTCATCCAGCCTGGGTACAGGCCTGTCATTTCGTCAGAAGGGATGACACTACAGCATAGACCCATAAAGCTACCTTGATGCCAGTTGGCGGGCTCAGGTTGACTTATAAATAATTATCAGGTGACAGTGATAATCTTGAATTCTCCCTTTAATCAACAACATATCTTAACTCCAGCAATAACTATTTGATTCGCGCGGTCACTGCGGTGTCAGCAATCTTTAGTAGATTCCGCCTCAAAAAATTAAATCATTTATAAAAACGAACAAATGTCTATTCTAAAAAGTGGATGATCCTTATCTATATAAAGTTATTTGTTACAATATTATCTAAAACTTAAAAGTAAACGAGAGATATCGTAAAAAGTGTTTTTGTTCAAAACTTTAGTATCCAGGTATAAAACTGTTTTCTTGTAGTACAATTAAAGTACGATTAAGCCAGTCAAAACGCTCAGAACCAATTCATAAAGTTAGTATTATGTGGTTAGTACCCCTTTGAACCGATAGGTGGCGTTTGTTCCGCCAACGAATACATTCCCAAGTAGGGTTAAGATCAGAGCAGTCGGTTCTACAAAATATGTCAAAAAAAAACAAACCAGTCTCACTTCAAGTTTGGAGAGCATAAAGATGAGTTCATGATGGAACCCTCTTTTTAACCAACTTCAAAAGGGAGGAAGTTGATGTTAAGGCAACAAATAACATAGGTATGTGTTTACAATTTTTAGCTGACGTTCAATTACTCCTATTGACTTTGACGAATTTTGTCGGCATTAAGCATAGTTTATACGTAGCCAGCACTCGCAGCCAATAAATAACAGTTCTTCAAGCCGAGCCAGCTCTGGCAGGCCTGACGGGAATAGGGCCGCTTAGTTTTCAATCCAATCCATCGCCTTGGTACCTATTTGTTCGATCTACCGAAGGCAGAATTTTACATTAGCAAGTTTTACATATTATAGAGTTTTATTTCGAATATTGTATGTTTCATTATACATCTACATTTTTTTTTTAAATTTATAGTTTATATAATGTTGTTTACTAATTCAGTTTTATTTTTCTTTTTTTTTACATTATCTATCTGCATATTTTAACATGTTGTTTGAATGTAAAGAAAAAAATATATCTAGAGTTTGAACAAAGAGAGGTATATTGGTGGTTTGGACAAACGAGCACTAAGGCGATGCATGGTCAGCGGTGGCTTGCCTGTTAAACTGGCGCCATCGCACTGGCTTCGTATAAACCAAGCTTAACTTATAAAAGTGATCAAACTGTATTATTTTAGTCCAGTAGAGGAAGTTCTGTTCTAGTATGGGGCGATCCTCCAGTGGGGTCAGGTTGCGGGTCAGGTTACTTTAGATAGCAAGGTGTGACCATGGAGGTGCTGAAGATAGCACTGGTGGCACTGTACGTGGCCGCCACCCCCACCACCGCGCCACCCACGATGATCTCCCAGCACACGAACTTTACCCAGCTCGCCACCTCGCTGAGGACAAATTTATTTATTGTTATATATTTATATATATATATACTAGATGACCCGCGCAACTTCGTCTGCATCAAATATAATTAAAACATATTTTAGCATTTCTATACCCATCGCAACGTCTAAACAATAGGTCCAATTTGAATAATTTAAAGAGGAATTAGCAGGTACATAATCAATTTTAAGTATAAAACTATTTATTTGGATAAAGATTTGATAGGACGTCACCATCTTAAGATTGTACCCGTGTTTTGATTGACAAATTATAACAAAAAGCGGTTATTGTGCCTCAACAGTCAGACATTTAGCCTCACGGACTTTTTTTTAAAGTAATAATGATTACTTTAAATATGTCCATCGATCCATACATACATACATACATACATACATCCATCCATACCTCCGTACTCACAAACTTTCGCATTTATAATATAAGTAAGATGGTACGCATGCATTCGATCGTTGTCCCATATGCCTTGCGACTTGCTGTTATCTGTGAAGATTTATGTTCTTTATCTCCGACAATTTTTATCAGATCTTCATTAAAATTACACAACACATGCTTGATAGTACACACTTTCAAATAAAAAAAGATTTATCAAAATCGATTCAAATTTAACGGAGGTATGAAGTAAAATTGATAAAAAACAAACATCCCATTTCCCGGGAGAAGCTTACTGTTTATCGGAATAAAAAGTAGCCTATATGTTGACCCGGAATATCAGTTACCACTGTACCAAATTTTATTTTAATCCGTTCAGTAGATTTCAAGTGATGGCCGGACAGACAGACAGACAAAAATTAAATAAAAATCTGTTTGGACTCAGTATCCATTATAAAGCATCCCCCGGTCAAAATTTTCAAAATATATTAAATGTACAGAAATCTTCCAGTTACAGATTTATTATAAGTATAGATAAATGTAATTTATTGTGTATTTCAGTATGTATAAACATTAAGGTTTTGAATATAAAAACTTAAGGATAAGTGAAAAATATATGAGGCGCCATCTAGTTTACACCGGCTACACTTCTCTGCAAATATAACGCCCGCACGATACACGCATGGCGTATTCCAATGATATAATGCGCGTGTATTAACACGATGTGTGTAAGTTAAAACCATTTTAGTGTGCAAGATTCAAAATCCATTTATTTCAAGTAGGCCCAGTTTATACGCACTTTTGAAACAGACTGACATGACGTCAGTCTGTTTGTAGTGAATTTACCACCGGTTCGGAAGGAAGATTCCACCGAGAAGAGCCGGCAAGAAACCCAGCAGATTGCTCTTTTTACAATTTAAAAATATGAATGTAATAAATTTTCTATCCTGTGAGAGATGAGGCGGAGCTTCAATCGTATAGTAAACACGATTTATTAACTGTGCGTATCTGGAAGCAGTGATTATTTGCATCATTCATATAAATTCATTTATATACATTGGGTACCTATAAAATGATGAAATAATTTTATTTATTTCCCCTTGTTTTACAATAGTAGTTTGGCTGAAATATTTTGAGCATACAAACTTCGCGTTCATATTGTTTGTATGAGAATAAGGATTACGTTCTAAAGGAAATTCAGAAATTCTAAATTTCCAAATCGCCTCTGCCGAGAACCCTATTAAAATTCACATTCTCACCACTGCACCAGGCAGGTCGTCAAACCCTCCCGGAGAAAGGTACGTAAATGCATTTCCCAGTGTAAAGGTCCTTTAGTTAACACGAGAAAAACAAGATTTTTTTTTTTAAATATTAATGGTACTTACGGTTGTGTTTGCCCTTCCCTGGGCGGTTGGCTGATGATGTTGAGGTAGCAGTAGGAAGGCAGCACGAAGGTGAGGAAGGCGACGGTGGTGCCGCCCACCAGCGCCAGGATCGTGTAGAAGCGGGGGATGCTCTCGCCGATGAAGAGGATACCCGCCATGATGGACAGGCGAGCCAGCGCGCGGTAGCCCACGGAATCTGTAACACAACAACCAGACTTACACTTTAATCACCGCGAGATACACAAAACTTGCATCAAATACACGTTCAACTCTAATGGGAGATGTACAAAACTTGCGTAAAATACACCTTCTACGCTTATGCAAAACATACGTAACTCGCATAAAAGACACTTTTTACTATTATGAAAAACATACGAAACTCGCATAAAAGACACTTTCTACTCTAATGCAAAACATACGAAACTCGCGTAAAAGACACTCTCTACTCTTATGCTAACCATACGTAACTTGTATAAAAGGCACTTTCTACTCTTATGCAAAACATACGTAACTCGCAAAAAAGGCACTTTCTACTCTCAAGCAAAACATACGTAACTCGCATAAAAGACACTTTTTACTCTTATGCAAAACATACGTAACTTGTATAAAAGGAATTTTCTACTCTCAAACAAAACATACGTAACTCGCATAAAAGACACTTTTTACTCTTATGCAAAACATACGTAACTTGTATAAAAGGAATTTTCTACTCTCAAACAAAACATACGTAACTCGCATAAAAGACACTTTTTACTCTTATGCAAAACATACGAAACTCGCATAAAATACACTTTCTACTCTAATGCAAAACATACGAAACTCGCGTAAAAGACACTCTCTACTCTTATGCTAACCATACGTAACTTGTATAAAAGGCACTTTCTACTCTTATGCAAAACATACGTAACTCGCAAAAAAGGCACTTTCTACTCTCAAGCAAAACATACGTAACTCGCATAAAAGACACTTTTTACTCTTATGCAAAACATACGTAACTTGTATAAAAGGAATTTTCTACTCTCAAACAAAACATACGTAACTCGCATAAAAGACACTTTTTACTCTTATGCAAAACATACGTAACTTGTATAAAAGGAATTTTCTACTCTCAAACAAAACATACGTAACTCGCATAAAAGACACTTTTTACTCTTATGCAAAACATACGAAACTCGCATAAAATACACTTTCTACTCTAATGCAAAACATATGTAACTCGCATAAACGACACTTTCTACTCTAATGCAAAACATATGTAACTCGCATAAACGACACTTTCTACTCTAATGCAAAACATACGTAACTCGGATAAAAGGCACTTTCTACTCTCAAGCAAAACATCGTAACTCGCATAAAAGACACTTTCTACTCTCAAGCGAAACATACGTAACTTATATAAAAGGCACTTTCTACTCTCAAGCAAAACATACGTTACTCGCATAAAAGACACTTTCTGGTCTTGTAAAAAAAAGATACGAAACTCGCGTAAAATAAACTTTATACTTGCTTGTAACACTTGCCGACACTTCCAACACACCAGTCCAGTTAACAAGTATGTGTACGTGATAAGACAAACCTCTAGGAATGCTGTAAAGCTCCTCCAACTCCTGGCAGACTGGGTTGACGAGGATGATGAAGGCACAGATCAGGTGGATCGACATCAGCACGTTGCCGACCAGAGTCAGTGCAGTAGGAGCAAGTGACGTGACGAAGTTCGAACCCACTGACTCTCCGTATACCGCGTAGCCAGCTGTCGCGATGGGGAGGTAAAGGGCCAGCATGGCTAGAAACGAAATGTTACTTATTAAAAAAATATATAAAATTAGAACGTGCATATCTCCGGCTATGGCGGAGTGCTTCGGAAATTAAGAAATATATTCCGTGTGCTGACGACAGAACAGAATATAGAAAACTAACAACTTGTGTAAAACCAAATGTAATATCGGTAACAGCGCGTGAACCTATTATTTTTTTTCATACAATTTCTTTGTATTAAATAAATTAATACTGAATTTTGAAAAGTCATAGAACAAAATTTGTTATGAAAATAAAGTGTTGTTATTTATAATTTCTTCAATCTTCATACTCCACACCAAAAGTCTCCAGAGGATGCCTCGGTTTCGGAGCGAAACGTGCTTAGAGTACATTGCCGGAAATTATAAATTACACCAAACAGATTCAAAAATTCAAAAAAAAAAAACATCCATATTCATTTATTTCAAGTAGGCCTAATATAAGCACTTTTGAAACGTCAAGTCTGTCTGTGTGTAGTGACTCTACCACCGGTTCGGAAGGCAGATTCTACCGAGAAGAAGCCGGCAAGAATCTCAGCAGTTGCTCTTTTCCAACATAAACATTTGTAACATTTGTAAATATGTATTCTATTTATGTGTACATATGTTTATAATGTAAAAAGATTAAATAGGACTTATATTTGCAGAATACTAACCAGTGAAGCCGTACTGCAGACTCTTGTTAAACTTGGTCTTATCAGCCATGTCGTTCTGGATCGTTGGGAAGGTGCAGGCGCCGCCGAACGCGAACATGATGATACCCATTGCGAGGAAGAAGTCGCTGAAGCCGTGGATGCCCCAGCGGAACACGAAGGGCCTCACGTCGTTCATCATTTGGATGAAGTAGAGAATACAGGCCACCACAGTTGAGAAGAAAGCTATCACCCCCAAGAACCTGTAATTGTGATACATATAATAAATTGCTTGCAGTGCGATAATAAAATGGTGAAGAGGGAACGAGATCGTACCGTTCCTGACCACACTCCTCAAAGTATATCTTATAAAACACCGACAAACCAGCTACTTTACGACGATGATCGGAGATCTTGAGTTTAGCCAAAAGTGGTGAAACCTCGCCTATAAATCTCCTAGCACGGCGATCCATCATCCAATCAGCATCCAATGCAGCCTATTAGTATTTGGCTGGCTCATAAAGAAGACTGCAGTCAGTTGTGAATGTAGGTGTCCCACAGGGGTCTGTATAAGGACCAATTATGGTCCTTATTTACATTAAGGACCTTCTTTACCTTGCCAAGGACAAACACGGGATAATTCTGTACAACATCATTAACTTTTAAAATGAATTGTGGATTAGGTTTTCACGACGTAATCAACTCTCTCGCTGAAGCGGTCAAGAGGCTTAACGGAATAAAACCAAGTGTGTAAAATTCACTTTACCAAATGTTAAACATGTGAGAACTAATATACTACTTAATAATGAGGATCTGAACCTGGTGGATACGACAGTTTTTCTAGGAATAACGTTTAGATGCTATTCTTCCATGGGGTCCTCATATAAACAATTTACGAAGAAGCGACTGTAACTGCTAGGCGAGTCTATTTTGGTTACTTTTACAGAATTGTTTGGAATTATAAAATGCTCCTAATATTAGCACTATTTTCCAAAATCGGTCCGAGAGAGTCATAGAGAGATGAATTTAAAGATGTTAAAATAATGACAGTGTATAGTCAGTCAATACATATTTGAATATAAAATTAAAATTCATAAAAAAAAAAATTTAAGAAAAAAAATTGAACATTTTCTAGTGTACAGTTTTTTTTAGAATAAACTAACACTGCAATATACTAGGTTACATAAAATGAATAATTCGTTTAAAGAAAATTGCATACAATTTTTACGATAAACTCATTGACATTTTGGAGATGTCTCTTAAAAAGTTTAAAGTTCGTATTAAAAGATTATTAAGATTATAGAAAGGTCCCACTATAGTAATAGCAGTTGTCCGCGACTTCTTCGATGAAATTTCCAGCATCTTAAAACCTGTTCCATGTATTACAGAGTATGTATAACTCTCGATAGTATGATATTATATCCGATTTATAAAGCGAAGTTTTAAATAATACTGTTAAGAACTGCATATAAAAACAGGATAGTAGTAGTAGTGTGCACCTTAGGGTGATTTAAGCGGATGCCCGCGTCTCGTAGAATTCACGATTTCCTGGGTGCTTGAACGAATTGCGCGGATATTGAAAGACAATTGCGAAAAATTAGCGATGCTATCATGTTGAAGCTGTTTTGCTGTTTGTTATGAGCTATTCCAGACTATATTGTACGTCCCTGCCAAATTTTAGCCAAATCGGTCATTTCGTTGTGGCGCTAAAGCGTAACAAACATCCATCCATCCATACATTTATCCATTCATCCATTCAAACATTCTCACAAACTTTCGGTTAAAATTAAACGGAGCTATGAAGTTAAATAGATAAAAACTTTCATCCCATTTCCCGAAGGAAACTTTTTGTTTATCCGGATAAAAAGTAGCCTATATGTTGACCCGGAATATCAGCTACCACTATATTAAATTTTATTTAAATACGTTCAGTAGTTTTCACGTGATGCCCAGACAGACAGACAAAAATTAAATAAAAATCTGTTTCGGACTCCGAATTATAAAGCATCCCCCGGTCAAAATTAAAAAAAAAAATTAATTGTACAGAAATCTTCCAGTTACAGTTTAATTATTATAAGTATAGGTTATTAACCTAAATGTGAATTATGGTGTCTCTAACTTTAAAACATAGGAGTTTAATACAAACCTCCAACCCCATTTTCACCCATTTAGGGAAGTAATTTCCCAAAACCAATTCTTAGCCGACATCTACGTTCCTAAACGAACCTAACTTAAAAGTTCCAAGCCTATTACTCACGAGAAGTCCTTGGGCGTGCCGAACAGCATGAGCGGCGTCATCGCGCCCACCACCACGAGGTACCAGATGCAGATGGTGACGGTCGGCGCCAGCGACAGGAACACTTGTTCGAGTAACTGCGCCGCGAGCAGCAGGTATACCACGGCCACGCCGAACTGTGCCACCATCATAGCCAGCGACACGGCGACGCTGGGAACCAAATCATCATCATCATCAGCATAGGAACCCATTAGCGGCCCACTACAGGGCACGGGATTCCTCTCACAATGAGAACGCGTAGTCCACAACGCTGGCCCAATTCTGGTTTGTGACAACACAGTATCCACGCATAAAGACTTTTAACGACCTCTCTGGCGCACCAGTGAGCGCTGTGGTTTTGAAGGTCCGAGATTCGATCCTCGGCATGGGTAAATTGGGATTTTATAATTTCTGGTCTGTTGGGACACTTCGGCTAGTTATCCTACCGACAAATGTTCCCAAATTGCACCAACCGGGAATCGAATCCGGGACCTCCAATTTAAAAACATAAAGCTCACCACTGCGCCAGGGTGGTAGTATATGAATCCTATTCTGTTTAAAATACGAGAAGCGGATCATCATTGGCCAACCAGATTATCTCCAACCTCGACGAAAAAAACGGTGATAAAAATCTTCTCATTAAGTAAACATTTACACAACAAAGTCATAAAAGATAGGCAAATGCTTTAACCTTTTCAAAATTCTATGCATAATGTAGTCTAATGACAAATCCGAGTATATCCGATCCAATCGGAGGAAACATGTGACCTTAATGCGACTAACAAAAACATGTCTCGCTCAAAACCAGTTTTGGAGTTATCAACAGCTCCTACAGACATTCCAACTACCAAAGCCAAAGAAATCATCATCGGATCGGATTAATTTTAATTATTTAACTTTAAATTCATCTTAAATAAAATTAGCAATGCGAGAATGTGCTTGCTTATTTGTATTTAGCATAGAGTTAGAAACATACATCCCAGATAAACAGACGGTTTCTGCGGGATTTGTGAAACCCGGTCATAAACAACCAAGTCGACGGCCGATTTGCACAATAGGCAGCGACCCTGCTTTCTGAGTCAAGGCCGTGGGTTCGATTCCCACAACTGGAAAATATTTGTGTGATGAACATGAATGTTTTTCAGTGTCTGGATGTTTGTTTGTATATTATAAGTATTTATATATAATTCATAAAAATATTAATCAGTTTTCTTAGTACCCAAAACAAAAGCTACGCTCACTTTGGGGCTAGATAGCGTTGTGTATTGTCGTAGTATATTTATTAATTTATTATGTTTATTTAAATAAAGTAACTATCTACTTTGGCGACCTCCCAGGCGCAGTCGAGTCCGCCGAGCCAATTCGTGAATTTATAATTTCTGGTCCGGTCTGGTGGGAAGCTTCGGCCGTGGCTGGTTACCTCCTTACCGACAAATATGAGCTAAAAAGGGGTTTAGCGTTCCGGTACGATGCTGCGTAGAAAACGATTAAACGATTAGGGGTTCATTAGCCATACCGTAACAGTTAGTCTGCTCCCATTGGATTGGCTTGGTGCGATTGTAGTCAAGAGCTATTATCATACCATGTACTGGAATAAGTATACTTATTAAATCATAACAACCGGATAAAAAAAATTGCTTTACATGCAGATACAATGAACAGGTACTTATTACCGCGAAAACTAGACAAACCTGTATCGCAGTAAATATCATATATTTACTGAGCCTGTATGGTGTAATTATTCTAAACAAGAGACACCGCACAGATCAACAAAATAAGATACAAGTAGAAACTTGAATGAACCAAACTGTATATACTTAATATTATAATGAGGAAAGTTTTTTTTGTGTACGTTTGTATGTAAAAATCGTGGATAAACGATGAAACAGAATTTAAATTATTATATTTTTATTTCCATTCGATTTCAGCCTCGAATAATGACTGTAAAACAAGTCAGGAGAAAATATTCTAGCGAGCTACTTTATACGCAAGCGCTAATTAAACTGACTGCCATATATAAATACAATGTACTGCAAATGTACTAAATTGTACTTATTAATTAAACAATCTTAAGGTAATAAGACCTATCCTTTTAAGCATGCAAGTTTAGGATATAATGTGAAATTTGAGTAACGCGCGAGCGCACCGGCCCGGTAGGGGAGTTTACGAGTATTAGTGAAGTGGACAAGTACCTACTCGCGCGGCTTATATTATGCTCTCGTATAAGATTTCATTACGAACTGTAGTGAAAGGCGGATAAAACCGCGCAGAACAGCTACTGTTACATTAAAAATGTCCGCTGCCTCTTTGTTGGCATATCTATAGATGGTCATTTTACGCAGCAATGTATGAAGATTAACATTTTCTTGTGGGAATCTTACCTCCATGTCTTTCCCAGAGACTGCTCAGCGATGATGGCGTATGGGTTTCGTTTCCTGGTCCTCATCTCGGGGTCCCTGCCCTCGATGATGGTCCAGCAGTCGCCGAGGCGCTTGCCGCTGAAGGCCGCTACGAGGCACGTGAGCACCAGGACAGGAACGCCAACCCATCCTGAAATAGATATGTAACGATCAGCTTAATAGATGAACTTTTTGTGACAGAGCTCGTCCGGGGAAGTACTACAACCATGCTTATTTCTGCCGCTAAGCAACATTGTCGCAATGCAATGCTTTCGGTCTGAAGGGCGTGGTTGCCGGTGTAACACAGGCATATGTACAGCCACTGAGGCTTTAATTGTACATGGACACAGGACAATACTTTGCAGTATGTGACTGTATGCCCCGCGAAGTTTTGCTCTATTTATATATGATGGTTCCCAGGTGGGCTATCTACAGTGGCGTGCATAGAGGGTATGCACAGGGTATGCAGATGATAAAAAATGTAGATAATCTCCAGTACGAGTTATAAATACTTAAGGATAGGCTTTTAATAAAGATAACTATAGACAAGTCTATAAAGTCTAGTGTTAGCGCTTCACCTTAGGCTTGATTTGCCGTTTAGTGCTACGGCATACTAAACGTACACAATATATTTATTAAATCGAGTTATAACTCATAGTTTTAACTTCTTTTACTGTGGCAACTCGCAAAATGGTCACTCAACCCTCCTTTCGATTCGATAATAATATGTACGTATTGTTGAAGCGGAAGTGGCAATTTACTGAGAAAATTAAAAACAGAACAAGTTCGTGTTAAAACGGAATGCAACGTAGTATGTTGAATATAAGGAAAATACACAAGATAGCACATACGAATATAAGAAATTACACTAAAGCAATGGACGCTCTGACTCAAGCCCAAACACTAAAATTCCGATGGGCCGGCCATGTAGCCCGATGTGTAGATAATAGGTGGACTATAAATGTCACATGGAACGGCCCGCCAGGCAAACGCCGAATAGGAAGACCATACACGAGATCGGAGGATGATATTAAGAAGACCGCAGGAACAAACTGGTTACAAACAGCCAAAAATAGACCAAAATGGAAATCCTTGGAGGAGGATCTCCTTCACCTGAGAGGGGTCTCTGCTAATTTAATATGAAAAGCAAAAATTCATTAATTCTTAAATATAATAAAAGAAAAAAAATGTTAAAACGAATTTGTATTGTAAACTTTATAGACACTATTTTTTATTTCATTCTTTGTTTACTATGTTTGTAATATTATTTTCATGTAATAAAAGGCTTTTTTATTTTTTTTTATTTATTATTATTATTGTTGAAGCGGCAATAGCGCAGTGGGTAGGAACTCGCCTACACTTTCAGGGGTCCGAGTACGAATCCCAGCACGCACATTCAAAGTTATGATTGTTTTAAGTAACTAAAAATATCACTTGCTTCGACGATGAAGGAAAACATCGTGAGGAAACCTGCATGCCTGAGAGTTTTACATAATGTTCTTAAAGGTATGTGGATTCCGCATTGGGCCAGCATGGTGGACTACGGCCTTATGGCTTATACCCTTCTCATTGTGAGAGGAGACCCGTGCCCCGTAGTGGCCACGTAATGGGTCGATGACGATGATTATTTTAAGTATATTCGCACAGCATTGAGTTATTAATACACTCTTATATTTTTTAACAATTACATTACCGGTTTGTATATTTAATTTCGCGAGAACAACTTAAACATGACATTGAAATCTTAAATGCATTCCAAGATTCCAATGTTGACAACTCGTCGTAGAAGGACTCTCTCTATATATACACAAATTATAGTAAACAGTAAGGATTTCAAATTCATAGATAATGAGCTCAATTTTCCTAGTATCAGGTCGGAAAAAAGGCAAAGTCAAAGTTTGCTATCACCATCTTACATTGTCATTTAAGACTACTTAAAAAGCAGCCTGAGAGCTTCCGATGTATGACATTCAAAGTTGTTTTCCTTTAAAAGTTCTAAAAAAAAGTACGGAACAGCATGTCTATCTTTTAGTGATACGCGGGTCGTCGCCTTATAGTCGCAAGGGGCCGCTATTCTTTTATAAAATGAAAGGAATTTTCTAGTTTACGCTTAGGAGTTAAACAAAACTAAGAGATCCGCTGGATTACCAAGGTCACCGTCTTAGCCCAAACTATCAGAAAGTTAAAATGGCTATGGGCAGTCTATGCCCAATGCAAAAAGTCCTATACGAATCGTCAGAGTAACTTTTAAACAAAATGGTAACCAGCATCCCCACAATGCACATACAACATCTTAAACCCCAAAAATGTGTGATTGAAATTATGGTTTTCAACGTTTTTATGTTTGCTTCTCAAAAGACCACATGTAGCAGCTCAACCGATTAAAACAAAATTGAATTGACAATTAGTAGCCAGTGATATCAAGTCTCACTATCTCAAAGTTTGTGTTGATTCAAATCAAGTTTAGAGCCTTGACAAGGTAAATATAGACTTCTCATAGTTATATTTTTAGACCACCTACTAACATTCACAGCCTTAATGATTGTTTAAATAGATATCTGAGCTCCCACACACACACACACACACACACACACACACACACACACACACACACACACACACAGCAATGTAACTTTTATCTAATCACGAGATACGAAAACATGTTTGATATAATTAAGTTGAGTTTTCCAAAAGGAGCCGTAACACAATGCGATGTTTATTTTAACTAAGTTCCGTCGAATCGTTTTTTATGTCTTATCGACCATAGAATTACCGTCTAGTTAATACATCTAGACGGTAATTCTATGGACAATTCTAAAATTTGATTCACACAACACAAAGCAAATAAGATGAAGAAAAATCTGATCTGAAAATGCAAATGTCACGTCGAAAAAATTACGAGATTTTTTATGTTGAAGTAATTTTCATTACTTTACAATCCGTAACGATGTTTTCGACACAAGATAATTTTTCTTGTTTTTTTCAGCACATTTCAGATTAAAAAGTGCTGAACAAAAGAATTACAATTATCTAAACAAACTACAACTTATAACATGTTTAAGAATCGCCTTTGAACAGCTGACTACTTTTTAGCAATACATTTGAATAATTTATTGTAACTAACATTTAATCTATTTTATTACGCATTTGGAGTTAAAAGAAAGTACAAAAATAACTGTGCTCGTGCTTTTTTGATGGTTGGGGTGATTCTTTGTTACAAGTTACAACCCTTCTAAGGCCCGCACATCCTTCAAATATATGTATGTTCAAATTCTTTTATTCTTTTACTTCATAGTAGCTAATCGCTTGCTAAAAATCCGTATTAACTGAAAAATTAAAATTCGCAGAGTCCTGTAAAGAATACTGAACATTTAAATGTAGATTTCGCAGCTGAAACATGAGCAACAGTTTCGCATGGCACAACTCAAAAGCACCTACATGGTGCATCATAATTGAAAAATCAAACTTTATGGTAGACATATCAACAATTATTTCGCTCACACATTGAGGGGTCAGAAGCTAGTATGCATAGATAACTTACCGGTTTTAACCAGAGCCCGTGGAAGCGCCAGAACTCCACTGCCCACCATTTCTCCAGCCACCAGGAAGGCAGTCTGGTTCACCGACAAACCTCCATTTCCACCTTTGCCTGACCCACCAGCACCATCTTCTGGATCCTACAACATGGAATTAAGTTTTTCTATTACTAGGTGAGTTCATAAATCAATCAATTTAATTTATTTGCTGACATGTAACAAAATAAAATACCTGCAAACCATAGGACCAGTTTGAATAATTATGTTCCTTGTTACAGAAATTATAGGACTCTGGGAAGAGGGTAAACTGTTTGGGGTGTGGCAGTTAAATTAAACTTTATCCCTAGTTGGTTTCTACGCTATATCGCAACAGAACGCTAGATCACTTGGCGGTACGTTTTGCCGGTAAGATGGTAACTAGCCACGGCCGGAGCCTCCCACCAGATTAAATTCAGAAATTATAAAATCCCAAATTGCCTTTACTTAGTAACATTTTCCTGAGTTTGTTTACAAATGAACTTTTTAAGATAAACAAATTATAATGCAAATTATTTCGGTTGTAGTTACTATGTTTCTTTGCAACTGATTATTTTTTGTGTGAATTAATTCTGAATAAAATAAAGCTTGAAGTTGATGTTTTTCTAAAACACACTCATACGTACCTCTCTGTTAGCACTTGCCCCGCAATCATAAATTTACTTGCAGTAAAATCTAACGATTGAATAGTTAAAGCTGACATGTTTTGTGAATTTTAATAAACGCAGTTATAATGTTTACGAGAAACTTCAATTCAATTGGTTTTCTTACAAACAAAACAAAACATTAGTACCACAGAATATTAATGATTATGTAGTAATAGGACGACAATACCTTGGTCCTTTATCTGAGGACGGAACAATACAGATACCACAGATTAATATGATATTATGATAATGACACTTGCTCATTGACATTTTGAGGACTGACATACAATTGCTATATTTGGTGTATGGAGGGTAGAGGTAAGGAGAGTCATCTGTGTATATGAAAAAGTGTCGTCAAAATGTATTAAATTAGGATGGCGCCACATTTGCATCAGGGTAACTCTTAAAAGAAGCGCCAAATATAAATATTGTTAGAGTAGGCTTGAAAAATAAACAAGGAAGTATGGAGATACGAGGAAGTAAGGTTATATTTACCACAATATTTTGTACAACGTAAGTTGTTGAAATTCTCAATAATTAACTACTTTAGTCGATAATGACATTAAATTTTTTAACTCGGCATACTTCAATTCATCTACGATTGCTACATTCATACCATACCCTGTGCATCCACCAGCGCCATTGTTGAGGATTTTTGAACTGTTATTTAGCGCAACAACTGGACACTTTTTCAACTTTTCTCCCATATAAGATGATTCTCCTTACCTCTACCCTCCATAATTTGGTGGGCCAAGAACTAATAAAAAATCAATCAAAAGAAGAAGAAGAATAAAAATAGTTCAGAGTCTTCTATCTTTACCTCTTTAGCAATTTAGGTAGTTCGATGGACTAGATTTTTTATTGCAAAAATAAAAAATACATAAAAACGGTAAAGAAAGAAACGTACATACGTAAGTGCATCACTTGCAAAATATGGAAACATATAATATACTAGCTGTTGCCCGCGATTTCGTCCGCGTTTGGCTTTTTTTTTAGATGTGGCATTCAATTTAGTTGTAGTTCTAAAAAAATTTAAAGTATTAATTATCGCCTATGCCTTAAATGAGGGGTTTGCTGCTGTCCACTGAGGAGTTCTGTCCTCTATCTCCAAACGCAGTTTGGGCAAAATTAAACGCATATTATAACCTCTATAGTACAAAAATAATTATTTAAATCGGTTATAATTTGTCGGAGTTATGGTGTAAAATCGTCAAACACTCATTCCCTCTCCCAAAGGAACCGAGCTCAATGTCGGGATAAAAAGTATTCTATATTACTTCTAACACTTCCAAGAATATGTGTACAAAGTTTCATGAGGATCGGTTCAGTAGTTTTTGCGTGAAAGCGTAACAAACAAACTTACATTGACATTTATAATATTGATAGTATAGTATAGTAGGGATAAGTTAGTCTATGATGGAAACGCGCCAGATTCCAAGTAAACTCCGAAATCACCTTAGATTTGGTAAATTATTACATACCAAATAAGGTGACAACCCCGACCACCATTCTAATTAACATCTAGCAGTCTATCCCGACTTTGTAGGGTGCAATGAATATAGAAACTAATAAGAAGCAGTTTGATGTGATTAATAACACAATTAAAATTTAATTTAATCTATCTCGTAAGGTAATGTTTTTTACGACATCGCATTACAAACCCTGTCTCTACATGTTTCCTGTATCATATAAAACTTAATCTTGAATCACTCTTTCTATTGCTGAAAACTGCATTTAAATCTGTTGCGTAGCTAAGCGTACCTACAAACAGCGGGTCTGACTTTGTAAATCATCATTATCAAAATTTCAACCGATTGTAGAGAGTTCCAAAATGCACGGTTTGGGACCCTTGTTTCTAGCGGACCCCAGCGAATAGCTTGATGTCGTATGTCCACCTCATGTGGGGTTGACTTGTTGATCTACGACGGTAACTCTTCTACTTCTACGGATTTCCTCATTACTGATTTGATCTATGTAAATAAAAATATAAAAAATATATTATAATAAACGAATCTCCCATAAAAAGATGAACACCCTTTTTATTTTAGTACAATACCTATTTAAGGCAACCCTACTTATCAGAATATATTACAAGGCTTGGCTTCTAAAAAAATTCACATTGGTCTTCTTGTATAGGTATTCTTATCTATCAACACAAAAAAGATCTGTCTGCTCGATTTTAGGGTTTCGTGTTCAAAGAAAGAAACCTTAGAGTTCTGTTTTGCAGGGGCATGGTAAAACGTCTCAAGGAAGTAATATTGCGCGTTTTTTTAAATCTTTATTAGGTTTCGGGGAGTAAGGGGGAGACTAGTAACCAGTCAGCCTCTCGAATCGTCCACCTCACCTGCCCGTGGTGCACCCTGCTGACTTACCAACGATGCTCTGACGACCGAGTAATGACGGTATATCCATCCAATGACCGTTAGCGTCATCGGTGCGAGAGGGCCAGCACTGCGATCACCGATCCGGGTCCCAAGCGTGCTGATTATTGGGAAAAGTTATTATGGCAAATACAAAAAAAACCACAGCGTCTAACCCCCGCGGCGCCGCTATTCCTGCCACTGACACCGGATATGGTAACGATGGGGCAGGTGTGGTGTCAAGACTCTCCAGAATAGACAGATGACATCAAACGAGTCGCAGGGAGCCGCTGGTCACAAGACCAATGCCCAGCAGTGAACGTCAGTCGGTTGAAATGATGATGAAGATGATGATGTTCAGGTTTCGATGACTTAATTTTCAAAATCATAATAAAAATAGCTAAGAACCAAAGAGACCTCCTACTCTATGGTTCTTAGCTATTTAGGTATTTTGGGATAAACTTAAAATTCTATGAATGTCTGATTATTTTGGTTATGTCCTTTTTTATTCCAATACAGCTTGATTGCTTGACTGCAATCTCACCTAGAAAGTGAAAATGCAGATTTTTACTTTCGCAGACAATTTTATTTCCTTTATGCAAACTTAAAATTATAGAAAAGTGCCGAGTGTCCAAGTTTCAGGTCACTTTTTAGTTTGTAACATTCTGAAATCGAATTCTCTCATGTCACTATATTACTTATTAGTGGACAAGGACAAAGTGATTTTAAAGAATGTGTATTAAAATGAATAATACTTTGAATACACACATTTCGATTATACTTATATCAACCAGAGACGTCATTTTGGTAATCTGTTAAGAATATCTGTTCTAAATAATACAAAATAAATTCCCACAAAAAAAAGATGGCATTTTATGTAAATCTAAAATGCTAATAAGTATATAAAATAACGTGTTTGTTATCAGCAGACACAGCATTCCTCTAACGCAGCTAGGTGGAGGTGATATTATGTGTATAGTTCGTTCGCTTCAATAGTTTGCTCTTTGAAAGCCTCGCCTGCACATGCCGCATTCGCTCGTCGGCTACTACATAGGCTTGACACGTTCTATATATACACTGTGATTCAGATGACCAAACTTAGAACTTTGATTTTCCGTGTTTTATTATTGTATTCATGTAAAAAATTTAATTACACACAAAGTAAATCATGCTCCTTCAGGGAGCATCCACATTCCGTAATTGGAGATATTCTTCCGAATTTACAAGATGTATTCTACTAAAAAAAAAGATGGTGAATTTTTCTCAATTACCGTCATATTATGCTAACTATACTTCGGACTATCAGTTGATAGTCCGATGTATAATTTAGCTAGACATTAAAAGTAACTTATTACCTACTATACAAATGTTTTTATAGTGTCCTTTCGAGTTTATATTTTGTATAATTGTGCGGAACCCTCATGTAGATATCCGACTCTTACTTACTGGTCTTTTTGCCCACATTTAGATCGATGAACTTCTGATCGATTAATTTCGAATGAAGTAGAAACCACCGTGGATAAATATTTATTGACTCTCGAATGAGATCTCAGGTTTAACATGTTGCAGAGGTGTAGTTTTAGAAATGTAAATAAAGATTATTTTAATAACAGTGCTAATACTTATTTAATGCAATGCTTTATTAAAATAACACTATTATAATATCATGTATCAATGTAAATTGCTACAAATCAGGGCGGGATAGCTTATTCCGCTAAGGAATTTATTTTGTACCTAACGTAGCTACTCGTATTTTGATATCATTGAACATGACAATTCACATATAAAAGTACCTATCTTAAAATAAAAAAAAAAACTGTTCCAAATAAATATTGTTATTATTATATAATAATTTTTAACTGTCAACCCTAACTAATTGTAAAGACTTGATATCACATTACACGTGTATGTGTGTGAGTTTGAACGTATACTTCAGTACTTGTGTGTTGATAGGTTTCCCTTCCAACAAGCCTCTTTACATACGATTATCTTTGTAACTTCTTGACATATATTTTGTACATGTTATAATACACCAGGGCCTAGTTAATTATTGAAGGTAGGAGTTATAAAACTACTGGTAACTGGTAACTCTTGGTAGGCACCTGACCTACTTAACTTAACAAAATCGGAAGGAGTGAAGAATTTATTTCGTTGAATGTCTAATTTATCGAATGGAGAACTTTTGCAATTTAGCTAAAACCTATATATATGTTTATAAATGTAACACTAACTACGGACCTAATAAACATATAGGTATTTATGTACGTAGGTACCTACGTGTAATTAATACTACTGACTGGCGTTACCAACCACACCGCAAAGCAATATGTCAGTCTCTAGAATTTAAAATTAAATCTGATTGAGAAAACTAAACCGACTTTCGTGTGCCTGGATAAGCTGGAGGCACTTACGATTTAGCGTTTCGCTGGGTAAGGTAAGTGAAATCGTATTACAAAAGTGACGTTTAACGTCAGTTTGAAGAATACGTCGTCCACCACAAGTAAAACAAAAGTCCATTTAAGTATACTAAGGTCCACATGCAGCATCTATAAAAGCTTATTAATGCCTAATCTAACAGCTGCGTATAAGACCTCAGACGCAATTTAAAAACTGTCTGTCGGTATAGTGATGTGATAGAGCAACAGCCAACATGACCAAGCTTCTCTAACGTTAGGAACTTTATTGTTGATTTAGAATTTATTATACGGCTTTAAGCAGTTTTTTTCACCAATAGCTTCAAGGTACAATTTTTGTGGATTTCAACTTCAGCTTATATATGTCAATAACAGGTCACTCAACATCATTCTGATTTACGTGTGTGTGGACTACTTTAGCGGAGTTGACTTGGAGTTATTTAGTGAACTTGTTTATCCTGCAATATTTAGTTTAACATTCAGTGTCAATCAGCTGTAAGCAACAGCCTGCTACAACTGAACTTATGAAAATGACTAGAGCAAAAGATTACGCAAACTTTTATCTATTCAGATAAGATATAAGAATATAGAAAATGAAGACTATATTATATTTATTATCTGTGGCATACCTATACTTACAGACGACTTATTAGATGTGAAGGATAACGAAAAGGAGTGCTGGGCGTTGGCGCTCAGGCAGCTAATGAAACTCAATTTTTAAGGCTTGTTGCCGAACTTTTTACACGTGTAGCCTGTGGGTGACATATACTTACGCAAGGCACAATGACCTGCGCGTCCAGCATTATAATGGTTTCAGAGTGTTGATGGAGTTTCCGCGTTTCTATAGTGCCAGTGTGCCACTGGTGGAACGAGTTGATGGCACGGCTAGGAGTAAGCGGAAGTAACAGTACCTACGCTGTCGGGTGAAACCGTTTCCGTTTCAACAGTTTTATTATAAATTCGAAATGTTTTTCTGTTATTTTAATACATATAATCGCTTTGATAAAATTCAGCCCAATAATCGCTTTGATAAAATTCAGCCCAGCAATAGTTTGCATCATGGAGAGAGTCGACGGAAATCCCCTAAAAATTAATAATTTCAGAAATTTTAAAACCTTTATCTGCACAGGCGATGTAGCGGGCTTTTGCTAGTACATATATACGAGTATAATACTTTAAAGCTAATACGCTAACCCGGGGCATGATAGTTTATTAGATTTAATTGATAACCCTGATCTGACATTCCTTGTGAAGCCTTACGGGTAACCTAGCAATACCTACCGTGCTTACCCTACATCCGCTTACTTATGTATTCTAAAACGCCCCAATTAAAGAGTAGTAGAAACGCGGGGTACGAAGTCTTTATACACTGTAGCCTGTTAAGAAAGTAAGTCTTTCGGTAGGTGACGGAGAGAGCCAGATCGCTCGCAGATTCATGGAACCACTGGATTGCCAATGGTCAGATCACAAAGATCGTTGGACCATGCATGAGGTTACTAGATTATCAACCTGTACTAAATAGGATATCGTTGATTGAGCGTAAACTGAGTGTAGTCGACGAGGTTCATGAAGCTAGTGGCTGCTGGGAACTAGTGGCACAAAACCGTGGAGTAAAAGAGTGAACATCCACAGATTATAACTAATTTTTTAAACCTAGAACTGAAAGAGATGATGCGCCTACAGACTAAATTTCGTCACTGGAATCGTCCTCTATGCGTATTAATTTAAACGAAGCTTTTTGCGCACAATTATAATCAACGACACAGTTTTTAATCTCGGTTGGTGTTTAAATGAATCCTACCCTTCCAATCAGAGAATGCTACAAAATGTCATCCGCGATTGAAGCGTTCGAATATAAAAACACTTTAGCTTTATAATAATAAGTAGGATGTATAGATGAATAAGTTGTTAAGTCGTTAGCTAGTAGAGGAAATGTTGCGCAAGACTAAAATATATAAGTACTTTATACTTAATTATAATACTGAGTTGAGGTTATTTATTTTTGTTTCAATACTCAGTACTAAACCGGTTTTCGTTCGAGAATAAGATGGAGTAACTTCCATAAGTAGGTACTCATCCACCAACTAAATGTTATTGGATACAGATTTGAAATTGATAGAGGCTTCGCAGAAAAGGAAAGACAGTAGAACTAAATTATTACTCTGAGCAAATAAAGGTTTTGCATTCGGCATTAGCTACGCTAGTTTGTTTAGGATCATGAAATTACTAGTCTCAACTATTTTATTAACTTCAAACTATAATAGGTTAAGTTTATAATTGCTATGTAATTGTGAATCTACCAAAAGATAAGGAATGGATATCGTCGTTAAGTAGGTACCTAGTGTACAACGATCAATGGAAAATAATTGACTGTATGTACTTACGATCAATGATGTTCCTTCAACCGTTGTTAACTAATCGTACTTAATTAATTCATTAAGCAATGTCACGTATAATACACTTTTTTGTGTATATTTTTTTGTCTACCTTATTAATAAAATAATCTGAATTTCTTTGATATCTTGACCACTTATCTAACTATTTATACTTTAGTAATTAGTAATTGCATATGAGGTATCGAGGTCCAGAAAATGCAAAAGAAGTAACGCATATTGCCAAAAATTTTGTTTTACTTAAATTTGAAAAGGTGGCACGGCACATACGGGAAGAGCCGGATATCTATGTCTGTTTTCTAAACCCACACCCCTCAAAGCTTTTTACGCTACGCTAGTACCTTTATGGTTCACTAGCTTTGCGGCGCGGCGTTGCGTTGCAGCTGGGAAGGGTCGTTAGTTGTCCAAATGTCAGGTGATGTCGTTTACAGTTTTCAGCCTTCTCCCGATCTTGATGCTGTCTGTCTTAAGTTGGGAGAAGCTTAAATGTCATCGCATGTTGCGTCCAACAAAATCAGGGGTCCCTGTTCGCAAGGAACCAGAGTCAATCCATCAGGTCACTTACCATCATCTGGTTTATTGCCGATGGCTCAATTGGAGCAGGAATATGTAAGGGATAAGGGTGGCAAGAGTTGTTTAAATGTTAATTATTAATACGAACGAGTAGGTAAGGGTTTGGATGAAATCTTAACCTTATCTTTTAGTTACTAATATGTAAAGCTGAAAAGTTTGTTTGCTGGTCTGTTTATTTGAACGCGATGATCTATGGAACTACTGGTCACTTTAAAGCTAGGAGCATAATGAAATATGTTTCAAAATCGGGATTTTTCCCCTTTTGAGAGCTTCGGCTGCGTGCGCTGCGTAAATGGTTAAAGATAAAATCATGTATGACAAAGTATAAAATTTCTGAAGAAGTCCGCGCTAGCTAACTTAAGGTTGACTTATACGCGGAGGAAGTCGCGAAGGACCGCTAGTCTTATATATAATTAACAAGAGGAATAAAATAAAAGACATCACTCACAATTTTGGGCACGAGAGGCGTAGACTCCGTCGCTTCGGACTTGCCGGGCACCATCACTGCCTCCAATCCATTTTTCTTAGACATGTTGCTTCAACTGGTGAGCAAAATAAACACCAATCTAAACTGGGGATATCATGTCTACTTACTAATTCAATGGTACCTATACATAAACGGTGACAGCTTGTGGTGCCTTAACCACACTTACAGTCTCCATTTCGAGGTGACCGACTTCGATCCGATCTGTAATAGCCCAGTGGTACAGTGGTAAGGACTTTTGTTTCACTGTCGGGGTGCCTAAGTTAAGCGAGTTTTACGCCATCAGAATATCAATTGCTCCAACGGTACTCGAAAAAATCATGAGGAAACCCGCATGCCTGAGAGTTCTCCATAATGTTCTCAAAGGCGTGTGGAGTCCACCAAACCGCACTGAGCCAGCTTAGTGGAGCAGGTCCTAAACCCTTCACATTGTTTCAGGAGACTTGTGCTCTGTCGTGGGTAATTAATGGGTTAATAAGATCAAGAGACGATTTTTAATTTGAACAATTAGAATATCACTTGCTGTAACGGTGGAGGAAAACATTATGAGGAAAACTGTATAACTGCGAGTTCTCCATGACGTTCTCAAAGGAGTGTGATCGCCATCCCGCACTTAGCAAGCTTGGTGGGCCTATACCTTCTCCAGTAGTTTTTTGGGCCGGTAAAGGGATGACTAAGATAATTTCTGAAGCATTGAAGAAGCCAACCTACGTCACTCTCCAGTTAGCTGCCTATCTATAAGTTTACTGAATACGGAAGGTAATTATTTGAATATACTGATATAGATAGTGCCGGCATCTAGATCAAATTCAAATCATATCGAAAGCCAAACATTAACTAAGTAAACCTCATACGGTAATTTATGCCTAGGTAGGTATAGGACTACCTTTACCTACCACAGAGAGCACATATAATAATAAATCTAAGACCTTGCGGTAAAGTAAACAAGTTAATCGATATTCCAAAATAAGAAATCGGTTTACATAAACATTTAGAAACGCACGAAAAACCTAAAAATGGTTAATGGCATGAATCGATGTGTCATTGGATTAATCGAACATCATCGTTTGAGTTACGATTTCCTGCCTACGATCATCTAAATAGTTAAGAGCAAGAGGGCATTTTGACAAGCATAGCTGTATTCGGTTTAGTGTACCAAGACTGAGATAACATTAATACAAGCGGACATGTGAGTACGACCACAATTCATATAAATTAAATATATAGACTTATTTTAAAAATTGTACACTAAACAAAAAAATATGGACGTTGAAATATGGTGAAATCGTTTCTGATTTTGAGTGTTATGATTTAATTAATAACACATTCGGTATTCATATGAATTGCATGTTTATAACGTAGGACAAAACAAAAACAGAATGCTTAATTATCTATATAAATTATCCATCGAGTTATGGATATCCAAAAGTCGCTAAAGTACCTACCCTGTCGACAAGCTAAATTGTACGGCTTTAACTCACCTCGGCCACAATTCCCGAGCGACTAGGTACTGATGTAACACGGCCGCACACCGCAAGGCTTCTTGACAAACTGGATCCAGTTAAGTATGATCCAGTAGCAGTTGCTCAACGTGTCCACTTTACAAGTAATATTCTCTACTGTATCGACCGAACGAAGTATACATTTAAAATTAAAAACCTCCTACTTTCGATACCGTGTACATTATAGTACTAGTCAAGCCCTTTCATTTGATAACAATGTTGGCAGCAGGGATTAAGGGACCTATTTTTAATGAAACATAATTAATATCACTCCCGACTAATTCACCCTTCAAACAAAAAAACAAAATCAATATCGGTACATCCATCGCTACGATGCCACACACACACACACACACACACACACGCACACACACACACACACACACACACACACACACACACAAACACACGTAGTAAAATTTGGTGACGCTATGGCGTTCTTAGTTCTAATATCCCGGAGTTTTTATTGCGATGCCCGACACCTATCTCCAGATAGCAAACTGCTTATTTTCCTCACAATCGTTTTCCTCCCAAGTTAGAACTTGCCTACGGGGTGTGAATACTTTTCTTGCAGTTTGGGATTGTTGTGATATAACATAATTATTTTTGGATTCGAAACTTAAAGAATACATCGTTCTTCTAATTTTCATAAGTTCAAACATAACTTTTTGAAGTTATACTTCTTTTGGCGCGTTAGGGTAAAATGGTGGGAGTAAATTTTTACGATGCGCGCGCACACCGTTTCAAAAAACCGACACCCCGAAGTTAGCTATAAGGTTTGACAGTGTAAACTTTCAATTGTCTTTCAAAGTCTGCGGGCTCATTCCGGCGATTCAATTGTACATAGATATCAAATTTAAATTTTTAGTAATACTTGGTTGTCCGATAATGAGTCTATTAATATTCCAAATTTAATTATGTTTATTATGTCCATTTCTTTAATTATATTAATATTTTTACTGTCATATTTAAATAAATTTTATTTAACTAACTAACTAATAAACGCGAACTCTCAGGCAAAAATTATTTAAGACTATGAAAGTTTTATTATAACTTTCATAGTCTTAAATATTTTTTTTCTACAAACGTAGAATAAAGCGAAAGATATTTTTTTTTGAAAATATCTTGTTACGCCAAAGAAGTAAAACTTTTTATTGTATTGCAATTGCAATACAACTAAAAAGCAAGAAATAAATAATTTCTTCAACATTTTTAAGTCGGTGTCAGGTAAAATATACAAAGTTCCCATGTATAGATTATATACTCCGTATTCCGTATAATATAGAAGCAAGGAAAGTACCAGCAGTTACTTTTTTTCCACGCTTATAACCTTCTAAAAAATATTGCTTTTCCCGAAGCCGGGGGATGTTAATACTTAAAGAGTTCTCCCGGTACTTCACCATCATTTCCCTTATTAAGACAAGCATAAATTGTTAACCAATCATCGAATCGCAACCCATGTTATACTTATTATTGTGTAGTTTCGCTGGCCATCTGTGGTGGTCATCATCAGTTTTACTTGAGCAAACCGTTGTTTTCGATAGCTAATGCTTTATTTATTTAAAAAAATACTGAAATCGCTATAGGTGTCCATGTAATTTGAAGAGTTCCCTCAATTTATCCAGGATCCCTTGAACAGAACTTGACCTGATAAAAATGTGCCCACATGGAAAGTATACCGTCTCAAACACAAAAGAAAATCATAAATTACAGCGTTCTGAGCTAGCAAACATAAAAAAAAATAAAATACAACCGAAATGAGAACCTCTTCCTTTTTTGTAAGTCGGTTAAAAACCACAGGACTTTCACAAAACCTTTCAATGTCTATTACAAAGTTTTCTAGACACCTAATAAAGATTTTTCCCAAACAGTTTAGCAAGTAGATTCCTAAGCCAGTTTCTAAACTGTTGTCGCTTGGCTTAGTTTTAAATAATAATAAACTATATATTTGACTCATTTGACGCAGTGAGCAATGACCCTGCTTTCTGCGTCCAAGGCTTTGGGCTCGATTCCCATAGCTGGAAATTTTTCAATATTTTCATTGTCTGGGTGTTTATTTGTATATTATAGGTATTCAAGTGTATTATTCAAAAAAATCATTAGTTATCTAATACCCAAAACACAAGGTACACCACAAATTCGCAATCAATAGTAATTCGGTTAATAACTGACCGGTTTAAAATGTAAATAAATAAATTGGTTAGTAAGACAGAGATGCATATTCAACAGACGAGTTGTTTTAAATGAAGAAACCGGCATACCTAGTCGAAGAAGAAACTAAGGGTATTAAAATTGGGACATCAGCATACATGTTATACGGCTTCTTTGAAACTTCGCTTATAGTAATAATCCCCAACATATTTATATTACAGTTTATAAACCCCAAAGTGTGAAATGAAATGAAATGAAATTTATTGTTAATGAAATGAAATGAAATTTATTGTTAATGAAATGAAATGAAATTTATTGTTAATGAAATGAAATGAAATTTATTGTTAAAATATTAGTAATTAGTGTTGGGAATCCTGAAGTAAGTTTTAAAATAAAACCTACGTCTCAGGGTCCCCGCTCTCCTCCGTTTACATTTATCTATCTTAACATATAAAAACAAAGTACCTAGGTATAATCTAACATGCTAATAATAGTGTGTGTGTGTGTGTGTGTGTGTGTGTGTGTGTGTGTGTGGAGGTGTTGGTGTGTGTTTGCGTGTGTGTCGTTAGTGTGTGTGCGGTTGTGTGGTTGCGTGTATGTATAGAGTCTCTAGATAAATTGATCGACTTTTAAATTGTCTACTGGCAAATTTAGTATTACATGGAAAAGGTCTTATAACAGCGTGGTTACTTCTCCTATTTCGATGAGATTTATTATATTTATTTGACCTTTGGACTCTAACAATTGCATGAAGGATAAATAGTTGTCTAATTGTCAATATTTTTGCCGCAGTGTATAAATCATACGTTGGGTACCCTCTCAAGCTGAATAAGTTTATTTTATTTTTTTTATTTTGTTCATTTATTTGTAATCAACAGCGTTGCATACAATATAATTTTACATTTAGACTTAATGCTAAAATAAGGCCAAATAGGATTACAATCCTTAGCTTGACAATTTACTTAAATGCTATACTTAAACTACTAATTACAACAGGTTTGGAAATTTGAAGAAACTAAACAATTTAAACAAGCTTTACAATTTAACAAGATATTAATAATACAAAAGAGTAGTAAGATAATTACAAAAGTGTGTGTGTGTGTGTGTGTGTGTGTGTGTGTGTGTGTGTGTGTGTGTGTGTGTGTGTATGTGTATGTGTGTGTGTGTGTGTGTGTGTGTGTGTATGTGTGTGTGTGTGTGTGTGTGTGTGTGTGCGCGTGTGTGTGAGAGAGAGTATGCATTGATAATATGTATTTATGTACTATTATAGATATTAATATAAATATTATAACTTACACGTTATTAAGTTTCCGATGTAGGCTAGATATTTCTGTTTTTAATTGTATTTTGGATAAGTGAAAAAGATCGATATCTGAGTAAGTTTTATTATAGGTACGTGCCAGGCGTAAAAGCACGGAATTTCGAGCGTAGATTGTATTTGATTTTGGTACACGTAATAGCTGCGGTTTTCGAGGCCTAAAGGAGGAAGCATTGAGTGAAAATGCAGACAGCAGTCTAGGACAGTCAATTCGTCCAGTCAAAATAGCTTGTAGCAGTAGCATGTCACTTTGGTTTCTTCTTAGTTCCAGGGAGTCAATTTTGTAATGAGTACAGGCTTCTTTGTAACTGTTAAATTTTTTGAATTCTTTGAAGGCCAGGTACTTAAGAAATTGTTTTTGTATTGATTCAAGCCTATGAGTATGTATAATATAATAGGGTGACCAAATGTTGCATGCATATTCGAGAATACTACGAACATACGCAAAATACAAGGTTTTTATACATTCTATATTACTGAAATTACGTGTTACTCGTTTAATAAATCCTAGTTGTTTGTAGGCTTTGTCCGCCACAACTTCGACGTGGTCATTCATCGATAGTTTAGTGTCAATTTTAATACCCAGGTCTCGGACGGTTTGGACTTTAGCAATGTTTGAACCATTGATTTGATAGTCGTAAGTTATTGAGCTAGTTTTACGGGATAGAGTAATGTGGTGACATTTTTTAACGTTAACAATAATTCTATTCCTGGCATAGTACTTACTCAGCACTTATTCTTACATGCACCGCCCCACCCAGCAATACAGTATGTCAAGTTAGACTGACCTAGGGCCAAATATATGGTTTTTAATAATTTAGGTGGTACAACATGACCTAATTTCTTGAAGAACCATATAAGATTCCTTGTCCTATGTATCAAACTTTCTATTTGTTTGTGCCAATTCAGGTGTTGGTCTATTATTATTCCTAAATATTTATAGTCCATCACTTTCTCGATTTTCGGGCATTTACAACAATCAGCTACTCGCGGATTAGGACAGGAGTGGCATTTTATGTCAAGGTCACCTGGGGGTTGGGAAGGTTTTCGTATGGAGAAAGTCATGAACTTCGTTTTAGATATATTTAAGGTCAACAGGTTCCTATCCAGCCACGCTACAATCTCCATTAAGCCATTCACTGCATTATTTTTTGTTTCTTCCCACGAATGCCATTAAAAAAAGCAGTGTCATCTGCATAGGAGTACACCTTACATTTATAGCTGTTTAATAGGAAAAGGTCATTTATATATATTAAGAACAGTGTAGAAAAATAATCATTTATAAGGTTCAACGATTCATATTCTGAAGATTTTATATTTAGTACTTCAGCACTATGCTTTTTGTTTTTAGATATATTAGCAACAGATTTGATATTTTTCCATAGTTCCGCAGGATTTTTGATAGATTTCTTCATTTCGTTGCGTTCGTAGTTTCTTTTGATTTTTTTTAAAAGCTTGTTACAAAAGTTTCTATAACGTGTAAATGTGGTTTTCAGAATCATATTATCAGGATTTTTCTTTAGCTTATACTGCATATTATTTCTGTTCCGAATGCATTTCATTATACCTGGATTATACCTGGGTTAATACCCAGGTATAATCCAGGGCTTTATATTCCGTTTGTTTTTAGGTTTTTTTACTATGATAGTGTTATCTTAAGAAGGGCACCTTAGGGCAATTTCACAAGCTCTCGGGAACAGTTGGCATTTTTTTAAACTTTGCTTTTTCTGTGTTTGTGACGTGATAAAGTATAATAAACCATGGAACTCGTATTGAGGCTCTGCGTGAGATACGCACCATGGGAAATCAAACATTTATCGCAGACGAAGCTCAAACAAAGCAAACTAAGAGGAACTCCTGCTAAGAGGTAATCGCTACGGTCTTTTGTGCGACTAAACAATGAGGATACAAACACTACACGCGTAAGAGCCGCTTCTGCATTTTTTTTTACTGTCTATTATTGAGATTTATAACTTATTTAGAGACGATTCTTCAGCTAATTTTGACATGGACGTAATAAGGTACCTATTAAACGTTAGAGATACGGCTTTACGCTACTTTACACCTTACAATGAGATTAAATCACTGAACTTTATTATGGGTACAGATAATATAATAAAGTATACTGGTTTTGAATTTAATGCAGATTTAATATGTTACTATTTATAATCAAAAGCAATAAGAATATAAACCCTTGGAAATATGGCAGTACGGTTATATACCTTTGCCTTCATACAGCGGGAGAGAATTAAAAAAACATATTTTTGACACTGACATTCGCTTCTCATAGTCATAGAAAAATAAAAAATAATTCCATTACAAAACACCACGGCTGGGTGCTATTTTTACGAAACAAACCTCACTTTTGATTTCTAATGTAAAAAGTAATTGCGTTGATTAACTTGCCGCTGTAGCTTTAGCCCCGTTGTTGAATTAAGTATTATAGCTGTGTTTCTAAACATTATATAAAATGTCTACAAAAAACTAGGTTAGTGCACCAAGGTTTTAACTCCGTCCTGTTTTAGTATTTAATATTATTTATAGCCACATACTTCTGCTGCTGATCATATTCAGCATTTAAAATAACGAAGCTACTTTTATAAGGTTACAATCACAAACATTGTTTTATAAGAATATAAAATAATTAATATAATATTGCGTAAATCTGGCATCGTATCGTATCATTGGAAAAGTAATTAAAAGGCCATTAAAAAAGGGGCGTTTCTAATTTTTATAAAAGTTTTGGTACAAATTTTTTATGTTTTATATGTCTAAACATGCCAAAATATATATTGTATAAATTTTGGTCACAATATGTTTTTAAGTATATTCATTTGTTGTGTGTGGGTATGTATTTATTTAAAACTAGAAGGTCGCAATTTGCACACACAACTTTGTATCGAATTTCTTATTTTCTGTGGTAGTAATATTACAACTTGCAAAAGTCAGACATAATGAAAAAGAATGAAATGCAATTTTTAAATTAACATATAAGCTTAATAAGGGCCAGTTATTTTGAAATAATACAGGCAGGGCAATATTTTTTGCACAAATTGATGTATAATATATACATTTCATATGGCAGTAGATGACAAAGAAATCATATAACTTAAGAAGTCTAAGGGTAGTACTAAAAAAATATTTTCAAATGTTTGTATTGGAGTCTTGCCTTGGTTAATTGTGTCCAGATCTTTTTGAACTTTAAATTGCTTACCTATTAAACCATTTTAAATAAATTACCTCTTCTAATAAATTAACATCTGCTTTTCAGGAGATCGCTAATCATATAATTTTAAAATGCGGATTTCTTTTTTAGTGTGACAAAAGTATAAAAGTAAATATTATAGTTCTTTTTTGCCTTAACTTCCAACTGCTGTCAAAGGCCTCCTCTCTCATCGGGAAGACTGTTTTTGAGCAAAGACTCACCACAATGCTCCAATGGGGGTTGGTGGGCTTTAACATCTATTACCACAATTAAGTGATAAAAACATTTATAATTAGCAACTGCATTCAGAATGTAGCAAAATAATTTCAGTCAACTATTTTTACTTTGCACCTGTTGGTATAATTCTATATTGACAAAAAAGACTTTAATTGTGAATTAGAATGATATAGCCATTAGAATAGTTCACCTTATAGGTAAATCATTAGATGAACTATTCACAATGGAAGAGAGAAGAGTCAGATGAAATAAAAAAAATACAAAAAATATAAAAGATATAAAAATAGTTTTTAATACATTATATTATTCTTTGTTTTCAGAAAAATAGAATGGAGCGTTATCCTTTAAAGTCCTCTGTATCTACGCCGGGTACAACATATCAATCAGTCTACAAAAAAGTAAGTTTTGTAGTTCTTTAAACCAGTAAATTTGTTAAATTAAATTTGTTCTTACGAATATTCTAATTATGAAGTTATTTTTCGAAACAATTCCAACATGAATATACCCTCTATCTATCTCTCTTCCATTGTTGAAGAGAAATGAGACAGAGATTGTACATACATGAGTCGATGGTGGTGGTATCAGTATTTTTGGTTTTTTAATAGTTTTCTTGAAAGACTTCTCAGCGAAGAATGCAGCTACACAACCGTGGAGAGTGGAAATCCCTATTCCTATCCTAAAAATCAATGTCCAGCAATGGATGTCTGCGGGTTGAGATGATGATGCTGAAATCTATTGGACGGATTTTGGCATGACTCGTACATGGCTATCGCTTATGTTCAAGTTCATTACCCTAATGATAAGAGATGTATGTTCCTAATCAAAGATCAGATCAGCCTGCTGTTGAATTGAAAGTCTTAAGTCTTGAATTGAAACTTGAAATATGGCAGTCTGTTTGAAATCATCAAAGTCATCAGTACAACCTAATACCGGTTCACTACAGAGTCTGTTCTGAGAACGAGAAGGGTGTAGGGTAGTCCACCACGCTGGCAAAGGGCAGATTGGTGGAACTAAAACGTCTTGGGAACATTATGGAGAACTCTCAGGCGTGAAGGTATCCCTTAACAATTACTGCAATTAATAATTAATTCTTAAAACGCACATAATTTAGAAAATTATTCAGCCCGCGAAAGTGAGGCTGAAGCCCCACCCGTCAACTACCAGAGCTTGTATGTTCAAGTGGTGTTAGACTTTGTCAAACAAATATAAAGCAAGAAATCAATATTTTCTACATAAACAATTTTAAGTAGGTATATATACTCTGTATACCGTTCTGTAATCCCTTTTATATGGTAGCAAGGAAAGTACTTACCAATTAATTTTCTACGTTATACTTGGCACCGACTGCAATTATCTTAGTTATAATAGTTTAATGTTCATAACCTTTGAATAATATATTTCTCCTAAGGTGTTGGCTGATGGTTGACGAGTTCTCGCGGTACTTCACCATCACTTCCCTAATTGAGATAAATTGCTTACCAATCATATACCATAATCGAATCGCACTTACAATACTTATTCTTGTGTAGTTCCTGTGGCCATCTGTGGTGGTCTTCACTTGACCAAATGGTGCTTTTCGAATTAAGATACAAAAGTTACTTTAAAAAAAATACGCAAAACGCTACAGGTGTGTCTATAATATTTGAAGAGATGAACATGTGACCACTTGGGAAGTAAACCGTTTCAAACATAAAAAGTATTTTCAAAATTGTTTAATAAGTAACAAAGCTCTGGGGTAACAAACATAAAGAACTTAATTACGAACCTACTCCTTTTAAAAAACAACCAGTCTGTTGAAAATATACAAAAAACCGAATAAAATCTATTGAACGACGAACAGGGGTTAGATTACGCAAATAAAAAAAGTCCACAAGAAAGTTGCAAATGAAAGTTTTAATATTGAATGACGAATGTTTTGTATTATACAGGTAACGTCTTAGTTTTCTATGTTAGTACCTACACAATGTTTATCTGCTGTAAGGCACAATTTGCTTCAATTCAGAGTTAATCTATCAATTTACAAGTATCTATTTAGAGTGTATATTGCCCGTTGAATAGGGTCGTCAAAGCTAACTATCCAATTTAGATCCGCACATTGTGAACGACCGTTCAAGTCAGATGTCAGATGCACTTGGGCCTTTGTATAAAGGATATGCAATCACGTACATAATACGAATGCCAATTACCACGCTCCGCTGGGGGTACTAGTCCCATTCCCGCGACGCATATCGGCCCATTGCGCTGGTCAAGTAAGTGGTCAGAGTGGGTGCAGGCGTGCCTCGGAGAGCACTCTCAAGCCGCTTTATTCCCCAAACGCCTGTTAATCCCGAAATTCAGCAAGGTGAGTCGTATTCTATATATTTGTATCACGCAATAATAAAGATCTGTGCCGTCAATGGGTTTTATATTACGCTGCAATTTATAGGAATAACAACCCATGTATCAAATGACGGCCTTTTGAGTACTGTTGCCTTATAAATGGGAGGCCCGGGTTTAATCCTAATTCTGGAATTAATAATATCAGAATTTTCTCTGATTCTGACCGTTGGGAGTCTTCGGCCGTAGCTTTAGTTACTCTATCCACAAAGTCGTGCCGCCAAGCGTGATTCAGCGTTTCGGTGCGCTTTCGTATATTATCCGATTAGGCATATGAGTTTAACATAAATGCCATACCCTTACAGGTTAGTCCGCTACCATTTTAGACAGCATCATTACTTATCACTGGGTGAAATTGCAGTCAAGAGCAAACCAATAATAAATCTCTAGTAATAAATGTACTCTCGTAATTAAGTGATATTCGTAAACTATTATGAAACCAAATCAATTAAGCAGTAATTTGTGATGAGGTATTTAAGAGCATAGCGGTATGTTGGATCAATTAAGTTACAGCGAACAGATTGCATTAAAGTCTGCACACGTATCAGGGTCATTTAGAGGACTTCCTGAACTGTTACATCGTCGATTTACCCAACTTCAGGAGGGTAGTGCGTCTGACCGTCTATGTATGTATGCTTAGATGTTTTAGTTTTGTTACGACGTTGATGGTTTAGCACTCACAATTGTCACACTTCACAAACATCCCTCTGGTGGCCACCGACTACGCGTTTGTTAAGTTATTTTTTGTAATTTTCATTTCATTTTCATTTCATTGTTATTGATTGTGATTGACTAAAACTTTTAATAGGTACCTTCTTGTTCTCAGCTTTTATGTAGGTCAGTTTTAGATTTCTATAAAATGCTTTCCTCAGTCGGGTTTAGTTCTTGGACTTTTATTTGGATTTTACTGGATAATTGATAAATAATTATTTTCGTCTGCAGCAACTCGAAGTTGAGATTAAGGGGAAATCGTGACCTGTTGTATTCTATCTATACCTACCTTTAACTAAGTATATAGTTTCATATCGATTTTGAGAAAAAAGAATGAGGTCAGAACGGGAATAAAGAAATCCGCCACATTAAAAGTATCATATTAGTTTTTAGGAATCTTTCGATATTTAAGGTGAAAGTTTTTCGTACTTTATTGGAATCAGGCGTTAAATTTAATTCAGAATCCGCTATTCTCATCTTCAAAGAATATGTTAATAGCGAATGAGTAGGTAGGTTCCAAATTCGGTTGTATTTTGTTACCTCAGAACGTAATTTATTTACCAATTTAATTGAAACGGTGTACTTTCCAGGTGGTCTCGTTCAGCTCAGGTCAAAATCCTTCTGTGGTATCCAGAACAAATCGAGGAAAGTCACACATAAAGCGATCGGGGTATTTTTGGAAGTTACTTATGCATCTTCCTTCGGAAAGCACATTTTGGTCAAGTGAAACTGTTGATTAAACCGGAATTAAATAATAATACGACTGCTGATCAATTTATCCGAGTCGCTGACAATGAATACGAGGAAAACTTTTCATAAATTTACGTCCTTGGAACTGGAAAAGCTATATTATGTAATTACAAAGCGATTACCAGTTGACATTTGGCTTTTATAAATAAGACAATAGCAACCTTTACTAGAACTTCTTCCAGCCCACACATGTTCTGATTATTTGCAATAATTTGTGATAGGGGACAAAAAGTATATATTACGACTGTCGACAAAGGTTTTGGGAATGAAGGTGTTATATGAGGGGCGATTGTAGCTGCCAATAGCGATATTATTATTCCTGTACCATCATCATCATCATCATATCAACCCACTCTCCACTCTCTCCACTCTCCACGGCTAGCGTAAGCAGGAGACTGAAATTATATCCCCTGACGAAAAATAAAATACGTGTCCGCCTGACAAAGCACGGTAAGAGGGAATATGAGAAGTGTACCCGTTTGCTATACAAGTATACTATTGGGTATTATTTCCACACGTGCGCTAATGTTCGGAGAGTTGATAAAACTATGGGAGAAGAATAGAAGATGAAATGTTGTCCTCTCTCCTGGGAGAAGATTAGTCCACCAAGATTGTTAGAAAATTTTCGTTGTACAATACTTCGTGGGCAGAAATAAATCTTTAATGATCACACAAATCAATGCTCTTCTAAAATAATTATCATGGAAATAATTAAGCTAGAGAATTGGGCAACAAAAGCCAGTTCAGTTGAAATGCTGGTTAGAGATAGTTCAATTGAGCAAAAGTAGAAATAACTAATCGATAGAAATATAACTAGCCTTCCAAACTAAGACCTTTTAACCTCGTTTAGCAGCACTCAGCACCATAATAGCGTGTAATTATTTAATAAAACAATAATGAACCTCGCCCAAAACACCTCGCCAAAACCTTAAAAAAAAGTTAAAATCAAACAAAAATACGGAGACACCGCGCACAGATAATATTTATTGCGTGCGCCATTTTTTTGCTTTCATTGTAGAGGAACCCCAGAGGGTGTTCGGAGTGTTGTTTGTATTTGGGGACACTAAGGCTAGCTTCCCTTGCTGTGCAATACTATGGCAAAGCGAATTAGTAATGCATCCATTTATTAATAGCATGTGCCCCCCTAGTATTACTATACTACTTAGTACAATAGTTTACTTTTTATTAGACACTAGCGACCCACCCCGGCATCGCATGGGTGCAATACTAATGCGGTTAAGATTAAAATATGATTATGATTAGTCGTAAACTTTTTAAAGGCACGCTTTTTAAAACGTTGCCAACCTGGGCAACGTTCGGCCCGCCAAGCGCCAGCGTTTCCACCTTCTCTTTTTTAATCTGTTACATCCTCTAAAATATTCATTTGATGCATATGCTGTACAGGATAATTTTGGTCTACATAAAAAATACAGGAAGTACCTAATCTATTAAATTAAACAAGGAACATACTGTAGTGTTTAAAATAGCTTAGTAAATAACCCATAATTTTTCCGGAAAACGTAAAAGATAAAAATGGTTACTGTGGGTCATTTTTATACATCCTTATATACAATTACGCAGTACATTGATTTAAACTATCTCGTAAGGTTTAGCCAGCGTTTGTAATGTAAGCGCAAAAAATAGGTTTGTTGCTACATACAAATCTTTGAGTTTCTCGGCTTTTCTCGGCTTTTCTCTTGCATAATATATATGTATACTTAATATAAACCTTTGTCTTGAACTACTCTAACTATTGCTGAAAACTGAGTTAAAATACTTTGCGAACTTTAAAAGATCTCAGCTTACCAAGCGCGGGAATAACTTTGTTTTACACAATATATAGTATATTAAGTAAAATTTCACTTTATGATAAAGCAATTTTTTCCTAAACATATTGACGTTTTGCCATATGTAAAAAAAAATCATAAGAATTTTCACTCAATAGATTTCGACGGTATGTGTATAAGTAATACTACTCGTAATTTCCCTTTAATCATTTGTTCAAATTTTGTTGGTTGCGCTGTAAGAAATAAACACAATGCTTTTTTTAGCTTTTTAAAAGATTTAAACGATTTCGAAAAATTAGATAGACTATTGTATGGTAGAGCTCCATCAACATGTATAGTTTTACTGCCACACTTACTTCTAGTCTTGAGTAATCTTAATTCATGCCTATTTTGTGTATTTAGATGTGATTTTGTTTTAAAAGTTATTCATGCATGTACGGTTTCGGAAAGTACTTTCCTCACTAATATAGATATACAACGTTTTAAAGGTCGTTTTATAGGTAGGTCGTAGTAGGTGAAGAATTACACCTCTCCGGTTAGCCCCAAAGTACCGATGCTATTTATGTAAATAAAAAATAACAAAGAACCCCCGGTCAAATAAAATGACCCCCGGAAGAACACCACAAACAATATCTATTGGATAACTTTTAAAACTTTAAATTTTTACTTTCGTTGTCTATTTGTTAACTAGGATTCAAATAAGGGTCAAATAGGTCCCGTGATAACTATATTTTTCAACTTTTTTATAAAATAGGGTGCCACACCGTGTCATAAGCCCTTTTTAAATCAATAAAAATACCTAAAACTCGATTATTTTTATCCATATAAAATTTTATATTGGTTATCAGATGAACTGTTTGCTGAAATTGTATAAATTAGTACCTGGTAGATAATTATTTAGACGTATACACAAAACTCGTTCAAAAACTTTTGACCTGACAGGCTTGTTAGCCATAGGTAGTTTTCTACCTGCTTTATAAATAGGGTTGACTTTAGTACTACACAAAGTTAAAATTTCACCGAGAGAAATGGTTATGCCATGCATAGGTAACCAGTACTATTTTTTATAATGCCGCGTGTAGTTTTTATCAGCAGCTTATCCGGGTTTTATTTTGTCCAATGTCCATCTCCAGCTACACATGTGCCAAATTTCATCAAGATCGGTTCACCAACAACATAGGGGTCAAACAAACAGAGAGACACACTGGCATTTATAACATGAGTATGGATTTCGTTACTAGAAGTCTAGGTCAAGTTGAAATCTCCACCAATCAAATAATCTTTTAGCACTACTAAACATTTATTTCCATTGTAGGAAAGAGACAGTTAAAATTTTTCGTAATTGTTAAAATGTTTTGGGCATTTACAGCCCCTTAAAGTTTAAATTTCCAATAAAAATTTACTTTGGTGATTTTATTTGTCAAACAATTAAATGGATTTAGCCGCCGAAATAACAAGACAAGAAAAGACAAGATTTTTGACAATTCCTTGGTAGGAACACGTTCTAAACAAAAATAATGGTTATTTTAGAATTTGAAAGGGTATTAAGTTATTTATATCTGGGTCAATATTTTGATTGAGGTCTCCGAAGATTTCTTGCAGAACTCAATACATCAACAACAGATACACGCGATCAAGTAGGTGCAACAATTTTTCTATGTTTTATTTTTAATTACGTTACTAAAGAAGTTTTGGCGTTTAAAGTGTGCGTCAAAACTGTAACTTTTGCATTATAGACCACTAGACAAACAGAAAATATGGGTAGGTATATTGCATGTAGACCACTCACGACGTAGGTTATCTACTAGTAAAAATATAAATAACATTCGTGTGGTGCTTAACCCTGCGTTGTGTTCTTACGACTGTAAAATGATTAATTCCAGAAAAATAATCTGCCGGTTTTCCGAACCGAGAAAATCGAAAATCGGTAGAATTGCTTTTTGATTGCCGATATATTATTATAATGCACTTTTAAGTATATAAATTAAGTTAAAAAAATAAATATGATCTAAGCCTACCCTATTACTTTAACGAGATTTTAAACCCTGCTTTAAAAATAAAGTATACCATAGCATAACCACAGATCACCGGAAATATCTACTATTTTCACAAAAACGTTTAATATAAACAATATTAAAAATCCAAACATGAATTAATATTGATGTTTCCGCAGTTAATATCGTATAGATTATTTCACTACAATGTATAAGATTGGGAACATATTTTCATATAGCGCTGCGTCCGCTGTGAGCGTACACCGTACCGTAGGCAGTCTGTGTCGCGAGATCCACCGCAGTATTGATTTTTCCCAAGCTCCAGCCATTTGTACCCGGTTGACTACGGTGATGGTCAGCTCGCTCGCGATTTAACCAGAGTTAGTAATAATAAGACTTTTACTGATAGCTGGGACACTGAGTGTGTTTAATTGAGTTTCTGTGCTTTCTTTGCAAGTCGGAGGATCTGGGTATGCTTGAAATGTGAGTAAAATTATTTAATACGCAGTAGGCAAGCAAGGCTATAAATAACTACATACATCCGCATTTTTTTTTTTTTAATGATCTCTTTCACGAACATTTATTTGTTTTTTTTAATATAATTGTTAAAATGAGATAAAAATATTTGTGGATTAAAAAAGATAGATTATTATTTAAAATAAGTACCTAATAATTCATTGAGTGTTAAAGTAATAATTGCAATTTTTTTTATCGTTTACACTAAATTTGTTTATTTTAAATTAAAATACAAGAAAATTCGATGTACTTTTCTACGTATTACGTATACCTTTTTTCAAAGACCTCTTTCTTCTCTATCTGACCTTTATGCGCAATGAATGGAAAAAATAGTCAAATATAGGGTAAAAATAAGGACAAAGTAATGTCAAAAATCACAATAATAAATAACAAAAGCGTAATATCATCAATAAGTAAAGCGTAAATTCAAAAGAGCTGCGTCTATTCAAAATGGTTGCCACCTCGCCTCCATTCGTATGTAAAAGTATAAAGCTAATACCTACGTGGTATCTTTATTATATGCCAGAATAAACGCATAAATAACTTTAATTAAATAACATAATAACAAAATAGGATAATAACGATTAAAACTAAATAGATTTATAGAACCTGTACAAAAATATCAGCACAAAAACAACGTAGGCAAATCAAGAATCGGAAGCGTTGTAAAACTAGCTCATCCCATTTCTGAAGTAAGAATAGCTGATCAGTTTTCAAGATGACAATATTTAATATACCTAAAGAATCTATTCCACGTTGTTCCTGCGGTTTCACCTGAATTTATTTTGGTGCGGGGCTAACTGTTAAATAGTCTATAAAAACTCATAAATTGGCATACAAAATGCAAAAAAATAATAGTTTGCAATACGAATGGTACTGATAGCGCGTTTAAACAGAAAATTAAGAAACTCCAGCTCTATTATATTGTAATAAGTAATAAGTAGGTAATTCATTCTGCCATTAGGCAGAGAAAAGCCGCGTGATAACGTTACACCTGCCAAAAAAAGTTGAAAAAAGTTCGTACGCTAACATTGTACATTTCAACGAAGTGTCCTCAGGGGTCCTTGCTTAGTTCACATGGCAATCGACATCGGTCGTTAAACGAGTATCCAATAAAGTTCATGTTGCACGTACGGGGTCACAGAAGGTGTATCGGGGCGCTCTTAATTATTGATGTCAGTGTCAATACACAAACTTAGATCACGCGAATCTACGTGAAAAATTTAAAGAAATAGGTATACTTACAGTGGCTTTGCAATATATTTATAACAATTGAATCTTTGTAAAACAAAATATAATTCTTTATAAAAAAAAAGTGGATATAAACAATCGACTTACTAGAAACGGTCGTAAATTAGTGATATCAGCATATTTGTCTTAGTAAATTACAGAAAACCTTTATGCGGCTGAGTACCGAAGGTAAAACATACGTTTAAAGAATGTGTGAAAACACATTTAATACATCCAGGTTACTATACTATGAATTTCTTTCTTATGACAAGGTTGCCCGGAAGCTAGCCGCTCCGCTTTCATCTGACACAAGATAGAACATTGGTTGTTAAATTGTAAAAAGATGTTAGAAAAGAGCAAGTGCTGAGGTTCTTGCCGGCCTACTTGAAATAAACGAATTTTGATGACACACCATAAGCCGCGTTAGCTTTTAGTTCTCTGGATTGCATATTAGACTAAGCTCGATTGGTTATTACAAAGTCATGCATTGTTCCGTACCCAAAGGGTAAAACGGGACCCTTTTATTAAGACTCCGTTTTTTGTCCGTCTGTCACCAGGCTTTATATCAGCTGTCTCATGAACCGTGATAGTTAGACAGTTGAAATGTTTACAGATGTATTTCTTATGCTACTAAAAAGACAGAATAAAACAATACTCCCATACAAAAAACATAATTTTTTTGCCGCTTTTATAGATAATAAAAAACAATACTCCCACTTCCCCCCGATGTCGTCGAGCCCTGGGGCTTTTCTCATAGCGAGCGCTCACCCTACTCCCCCGGTGACGCCGTAGCAACCCCTCAGGTTATTTGCAAAGTGTCCATCCGAAAATCGAATCGTAAAACTTTTAGTTTACTGACGTTAATTTAATGGCTGAGTTAAATATGAAGTAAAGAACGCTATCAAATAAATCATAATGTAGATCTGTCCTATGATGGCGATGGGGGTCATTTGCAAGACAATGCGCCCAAAAACCTGTCTCAGGAATTAGGAACTAACTTAAATCATTGCCGCCGTATCCGAAATAGATCGGGAGGAACCTATATATTAAATTAACCATAATACTTTATTGTATTTGAATCTCTGTGTTTGTTTTCTGTGGTGTGCAAGAAAGTGCATTCATTCATTCATATTTCGGCGATACTTACGCGTATTTTATTTGAGTTTCAATAATATGTATATGTATATAAATCTACCATGTTTATGTATAGTGAAGATCTGTTGACAATTTCTGAGCGGAGTTTACCGACGGTCCATTAAAGCAACAAGCTTCTCTGAGCAAACAGTTTAAATTTTCTTTCACTCCTGTAAAAATAGCACAATGCTATTCGGTGTTTTATTCTTTCGATTCCTGTTGTTATGAGCCAGATCATCCTCCGATTGTATATTAACATACATTAGAATTATAAAAGAGCGGCGGAAATCGGGTCGGGAGTCAAAGCAGTTTGTTGTCCTACAAATGTTTTGGAACAAATCATGTTTAACCCCCGACGCAAAAACAACTGTGTATAATAAGTTTGACGTGTCTGTGTGTTTTTGAGGCTTAGTATTTTTCGTTTCGATCGATTTTGATTTTGTTTATTTTTCGGTTACAAGGTGAATTAGCCGGGAGTGATCTTAGCTATGTTTGATGAAAGTCGGTCGATGGAAAGATGGCCGCCGCCGCAAAATGGCGGATTACACGTTTTTTTACAACTTCCAAAGTTATCTAGCTTGGCTATTAGAATACTAAACACTATGATAAATTTGAAATCCAAGATGGCCGCCACCGCAAAATAGGGAATTACATTTTTTTTCTTTGTTGGTATCATATGTAAGGGCTTGACTACAATATTGTAGGTAAACTACATTGAAAGTCGAGGGTTTCTTAAATGTCTAATTTACATACATACTTAATAATTATCATTACGCTTATATTATGTGCTTACACGTTTTAGTCAGTGAGGGTCATATTTTCCATGCTCGTGTACACAAATCATTACCATAATCATATCAATCTATAGGCCTACTACCCATGCAGTCGGGCCGATATCGGGTCTCCTCGCACAATGAGGAGGGGTAAAGGCCGTAGTCCACCACACTGGCCCAGTGCGGATTGGTGAATTTTACAAACCTTTGAGAACATTATTTATTTATTCCCCATATTACATTTTTGTCATTACTGGAAAAGTTATCCTAATACGACAATGCAGCATGTTATGTAAATTTAAATAATATATATAACTATAATGTATATGATAAAATCCAAATTGCTATATTTGTGAGTTCACTCAGAGTGCAACAAAATAAATCCGTCTTCTGAGCTATCATATTAGAGGGTACGGAGTGCGCGCGTCAGTGGCGCTTCCTTCAGTAGCTTGGTGCGCCCGTTCGGCACCGCCAGCAGCGATGGCCGGTGCCTCCGCCAAACATACCGGTCCGGCGCACGCAGGCTTACCAGGCGTAACACATCAGCATTACATATTTGCCCCCTCAGTAGTCTAACAACATACGTTACGAGTGTAAGCTCTCTCCTTACCCTAAGCTCGTTGTATCCTACCATGCCCAGAACAAATAATGTTGGGTACATCAATGGGTAGTAGGGGTACACTCCATAAAGCTTCATGTACAAGTACCTTACAAATTTGTTCTGAAGCTAAATATAGTCTCATGCTGGAGCGGGTTGCTCCAGCATGAGACTATATTTAGCTTCACGTGGAGCCCATATGACTGCGTTACCTTCTAGGTGACTCCTAACCAATGCATTATACAAGGCGATTACAGCACTTATATTCGTGAAACCACGAACCGTGCGTAGCAAAAATCCTAAATTCCTGTAGGATTTATTATGGAAAAAGAGAGTACCTGAGAAAAGAGGAAACCTGTATACCTTACAGGTTTCCTCACGATGTTTTATCGTCCGGGAGGTATACAACGGGTTCCCCGGGCGTCTTACAAAGCCAACAAGAGGGACATGCCGTGGTGGTTTTTAGTTTTGGGTTACCCCTTTAGAGGAGGGAGTCCCACACAACCTCCGTCCTGTCCGAGGGTCGGAGGTAGCAATAAAGCTTTTCCACCAAGCTGCAAGGTTATAACAAACTATGCACTTATTTCTACCGCAAATCAGTTTTTTTGAAATGCTGTGTTCCATTGTAAAGGGCGTGGTTGCCGGCGTAATTACAGGCACACCTACGCCTCAGGTGGATGGACACTGCGCTCTGTTTATTGGCCGTACTAATTCAGTTTTTGTTCCAGGCTACAAGCGCAAGCAACGGGCGCAGTGGCCAAACCATGGAGGAAGACATGGTAGAGATCACGCCGGGGCCCGCTCGTGCGCCCGACGCCACGCCCACCAGCCACGGAACCTTCCAGCTGTACGAGCACGGCGGTAGGAACAGCAGCGCCAGCGCCAGCTGTGAGTACCAACACTGCTCATAACATCCTGATCACCACGTCCTTAGTCGAAATGGCACACCTCCAGCACGGCTAGCATGGGCAAAAGACAATTGTATCCCCGGGGAAAGCATATAAATTTATCTTCTCCCACAGCTTTATCAATTCTCAGAACACTGGCGCACAAGTGGAAATAATATCTAAACAATATGTGTAATAATAAAGGGGGCACGTTAATTATATCCCCTCACAGGGGATATATTCCGGGATATAATGTTTGTCTCCTGCCTAGCCCTGCAGTACCAGTAAAAGCATTAAAAGTTCCTTTCGCCAGTTGAAGTATGAGAATCAATTTATTTTTTTGTATGTAAGAATAGTAATAAAAAAAAACATACACCGAATATCTTAATTAGCAAGCTCCAAGCAAGAAAAGACTGAGCCATTCAAACCTGTCATCAAGTATTTCCAATACAGCCATATATACAACTTTAATGTTATACGAGGGCGCCAGGACCATAATTCTGTAGCTATGAGTGCACGGGGTTGTGAGAAGATGGATAAAAAACGAAAAATAAGTTTCAAATTGTAGATACAGTCTTCACCATTACGTACTTGGTTCCGATAGATACTGCATTACCAATTCGTTATCATTAATTGTGATCTGATACCAATCCAGCGTCTATATATAGTTAACTCGAAGAAAATAGGTACTAAGGAAGGTAGGTCTACTAACTAATTGTATTAATTTTATCTACTTTTACACCAGATTTTCCCGAAAGCGACAGTATATTATTGTTTTTGTTTAAAGCATACATCGCTCAGTACTTCAACACTGCAGCCGGTAAGAGCAACCGGGGATGCGTTAGTGTTTTTTTTTAACTATTTCCTGACTTACAACATAATAGCATTGGCTTTCAGAGGAACACTGTCATAATTGATCACACACTGCCGCAATAGGCACAAGATCCGCAACCAACTAATCTTTCGCTTATATGTGAACCACGTCTGCAGCAGTAGCGTGCATAGAGGGTATGCAGATGGTATAAAATTAAGATAATCTCCAGTACGAGTTATAAAAAGCTTAAGGATAGGCTTTGTAAGAGTAGTAAAAAGCCTACCCTTAAGTATTTATAACTCGCACTGATGATTTTCTTCATTTTATATCATCTTCATACCCTGTGCAAAACCTTTATGCCCGATACTGGCTCAGCAGTATAAGTATTTCGCGTAAGACAAGCTAAAAAAAAACTCTGTAGGTTTATTATTAATTTGGATCATCTCAGATTGATGCGGAGCGTATGCGACAGAATGCGATCAACTTTTACGTGCACCTTAAATTTTGCTTCCGTGAATTAACAAAGATTATTATATTCTTTAATAAATCCACCTGTTTCTTGTTTATGTATGTGCATAAGCATTTTGAAAGTCATGCATTACAGTAGACTATGAAAATAAAAGAGGTAATAAATCAAATAGGCATTTTATACTATCTTAGTTTCATGCCTGTGCTCTTACTATCATGTCACTATCAATTTATTATGAAAATTTATAGCTCACTGTTGCAAGAACCACATAAGAGCCCCATAATAACACATTTGTATACACTTCTTACTGTTCTTGCAGCAGTCAGTGATCAACTAACCCTGTAATTCAGTTCATCATATTAAAACTTTACAACTTTATTACAAAATTTCTAAAAGACGTCTTTGAGAGAGAAGCCTTTGTAGCTAAGACGTCTTACGTTCACGTGGAGCTCTTTGTTTAATATACTGACGACAAGTAATAGATTTTCTATAATTAATAAGCTGAGACCGGATATTTACTCTCAACGTTTCCGCTTGCCGGAGCGAACTAACGGGAAGACTAACTAGCGTCTGTTTTCTCTCGATACTAAGAAATTTTTCCGCAGTAAAAGGTAAATTGTGTTATTGAATAATCTACGAGCCCCGTTCTAAATAAACCTGCAAAACTTTACCGAGTGACAAATTAGTAGAATCGTTGTTTTATTACTTTACAACTTAGGGCTTTAAATTAAATAGGAAACCAGTTGCTAAATTAATTAAGGAACCTGTAGAAGATTTTGTGTAGTTGATTTTGAACTGTAAATATATGGTTTTCTATACTTAAAGAAATTTACTAAGCCTTGAGCATCAAAATTGTGTTTGAACGGTTTAACCAAAAAGAGACGTTTTTCATTGAATCTAGTTAATCTGAACAGGCGTGAACCAGTTATGGCATCGTACCATGATCCAATCCAATTCAAAATAAAATTTTAAATTGTTCAGAATGTGAAATACGGGAAATCTATCACATCCTCTTAGTATGGGTTACCAAGTTCCATTTAGAATGTATGCATATTGGCGAATACAGTGACAAACCGGTTTCACAGAGAGTTCAAATGTTAGTTTATGGTTGGGGTTCTCGTATTGGGGTTGCTGGCTTAGATTATATGATGTAACTGATATAATAAAAATTACTACTATGAGTTCAGTAACATATAGTGGCACTAGAAGTAAATGCCTGTGTGCTCATTACATCGTCGCGCGAATTTATCGGATGCCCTCGTATCCTGTGGATCAAGACTGACTCATCGGTTTAACCATATCGACAGAATACAGACAGAATGTTATTGCGGATTGTTATAACGTGACTGAGCCCTTAATTTTCGAAGCAATCTAAAAAAACATATCCACTAAGATAAGATAAAATATGAACGTGTGATTAAAAAAGTTTGTAGTCATGAGCAACGTTCGGGTTTTGGTTATACGCACAACATAATGATTTATTGCTTGATTTGTAAAATAAAGTGTTAATATGGATTCCGTGGCTGCCACTGAAGTAGACGACACAGAACCGCTTGTTGACCATGGCTATGTAGGTAAAGTTGTGGATACGTTAATAAGATTGACTAATTGTGTACATGTAGGAGAGTTTCCTAGTAAAATATATGTACGATTATTATTTATCATAGATATGTTATGCATTAAACTAATCGTATTAAAAAGTACATATTGATTGACTAGTATTACGTATCCTACTGACGCTTACTAGAAAAACAATGATAAACATAAACCTACTCTTCAGAAAATATTCCACCATAGAAGTTCAGATCTCAATGTTTTTATTTGCATTTTCCCTTTTAAAATATTTATATCGCCCGTCACATTCGCCATGTTGGATTTGTCATGAAGTAATTTCGCCTAAAACAACTCGAGCAATATGTGTGACCGATATTAGGAACAATGACAGTGCACACGTAAGATAGTTGGGAAGACTCCTCTAGAAGGGGATTAATATTTCACGGGCGTATATATGTATACAGTATATTTCTGTGAAAATATTGCAGTATTTTGACACGAGTAAGTTTTAGAATAGAATAGAATAGAAAAACTTTATTGCAACACAACAAAAAAAAAGGAAAATACAAGGAAAACAGTAATAGTACTTAGTGCTAGGGTGCAAAGGCGGCCTTATCACTAAAAGTGATCTTTTAAAGGCAACCTGAGCGTACGAAGCCGATAAAAGAGTGGAAAATGGATGGTGCATAAAGTAAGTTACAAAAAAAAACAAAAAAAAAAGAAATGTAATATAAACTTACATGAACATACATACTACATTTACATATTAACTACACAAATACCAACATAAATTTATATATACTATGATAGATATATGTGATATATATTTATTATTATATTATTATTATTTATTATTTTTGTTTAGTATTTGATGTTTGAGAACTAACGATGAAGCGCTAATACGTACTATATCTACCTGTAATAAATATTATAGTTTGCTAAAACATAGACAAACCGCAGACCTTAATCTGTAGTGCCATAATTATATTGTCCTACTGTGAGTGACAATGATCATCATCGTCATATTATATTTAAAATACGTCTTAGAAAACCAAATACAAAGTAATCAATCAGTAAATATAATTTTGCATGATCAATATTGAATAATTTTGCTATCTGATCAACACCATAAAAAATGGTAGATTTAAACTGTTGAGCATGGCAACACTAATACGAGACATTTGCAAATACATGGTTTATTATTGAAAGTCATTGTCAAAGTGACAACTGACGTTTATCACATTTATTTATGCCTTGACGTTAGGGACTTGATACGTAGCTGTGTTATTTTTTACTTTTGAGTTTACTTATTTATCTTTTTGGTTGCTTTCACAACTTTATCTTTGCTTTCAAAACTATTTCGTAGTTTAATGTGCCTCGAACACAGTACTAAGCTTCCACCAACAGACTACTTAGACGAAAAGCAATGCTGAAATCAATGTAGCAATTAATATAGTGCAGTTTGGTGTTTTAAATTACAAACTCATTTTCAGGGGACGCAGTTATATTCTCCGGAATGCAAGGTACGTATCGTATTTAGTTCGATAATACCTAATTTACGTTTAGTACCTACGTTGTGCAATAATCATACAATTAGCTTACATTGAAACCCGTTTCTCGAGACCCTAAGTATGTACAGTAATAACGTAAGTTATAGCAATTACTTTATGAGGAACGAATTAATGAGAGCGACGTTTCCGAAAAAGTAAGCGTCACGCCTTTCAGAAGTGTGGTTTTTTCCTTCATCAACATTTGTTCATCTAACATTTGCATAGTGCATCCAACAGGCAATATTTATTGAAGAAATATGACAAACCAGCTTTATATCACCATCAATAGCCTCTAACAGTCCACTGCTAGACTGAAGGACTCTGTCAAGGGGACTGTTTACTCATAATTGCTACACGGGGAAGACGGGTTGGTAATAGCCAGTGTTGTGCATAGAGGGTATGCACAGGGTATGCAGATGATATAAAATGAAGAAAATCTCCAGTATGAGTTATATACTTAAGGGTAGGCTTTTATAACTCTTACAATGCCTATCCTTATGTTTTTTAAAACTCATACTGGAGATTTTCTTCATTTTATATCATATGCCATTATAAATAATTCATTTCTACTCCAATTGACCCATCTGTATCTAAGAGTTGTCTCTTGATGTTGCCTTTAACCTCTTCAAGAATTAAACTGTCAAGTAATTTAGAAAAAAACTAACTCTACTGGCAGTTCTAGAGATAAGTGCATTAAAAATAATTTACTATTTTATTACTATGGATAAGGGTGTCATAGCTAGATGGTAAAAAAGTTTGAGGTCTGAATTTGCAGTTTGCTATACCTCAGGAAGCAAGTTGTTGATCCTCTGATTATTGTCACATCGGAACTGAACACATAAAGAATTTAAAATTTCACAACCCAAAACCCCCAAATATTTGGCCAGTATATTTAAGCTCTATATCTTTATTCTAGTATAAAAGATGAAGTCGGTGGCCAGCAGTGTGACATACAGAGTCAAGTCTCTGGCAAAAAAATACAAAATTAATTCACTAATAAAATTTTATTGTGAGATGAGGCTGATGTGGCCCATAAACTTGACTAAGTTGACCACATACATGGACCAGCTAAAATATCTTTTAAAAACAGTTTGTTATTTAGTTGCACCCAGTTTTAAAATAAAAGTTAGTGAAAAGAAAATGATAACTAAAATATAAACCAGCTAAGTTTTTGTGGGCTACATCTTTGACGTCTCTTTTTATAACGCATCAATACTGTAATAAAGAAATATTTGACTTGGACTAAAATTCATTCAATTAAATAAAATTCATTTAATTGGAATAAAAGTCATATCATTGTTCAGGTAATGAACAACATGATATGTTACTATAGGAATTATTTGTTTTTTCATAACTAAAGTTAAAGAGTAATATAAAATATTTCAACTATTTGAAAATCTAGTCATCTAGTCATTAGCAATGATTCTGTTTAACCATGCTCATATGAGCATGGTTAAACAGAATCATTGCTAATTCTGGAAACCCCATAGCCTTAACCAACAAGCATGTTTATGTTGGCAACCATTATGTATTCAAATTATTGACCTAAGTATTAATGAAATATATCGGTATTATCTTTACAATGTTCTAATAACGCTAACGCCCAATAACGCTGGTTGGGTTGAACCAAAATGGTAGCTGCCAGATAACAGTTTACACCATTTGCCCAGTCTAACTCATTGCCAAATTGTTGTACCACCATTTCTGAGTAAACTTGCCCGTCCCCTGTGCCTGTTAAGAAGTTATGCGAGTGAGGTTGTCTATTAATACTGAATTGAAAGTAGTATGGGATAGGAAAGAGAGTGTATCTTAGTCACAGGTGGTAACATAGCAAATAATCATTGCAGTCCTATAAAACACTGGCAAAAGCACTGTAATAAATAGGTCTATTTGAATAAATAAATAAATTGATGTCAATAGAACTTGTTGCTGACAATTAAAAATAGTATAGGGTAGTCTTATAGAAGCATAAAATACTAATCAATTACCTAATAATACCTGCCAGGCAACCATCCACAATAAGTGCATACTTATGATTGAAAATGAAGTAGTTATTGCACATGCAATATATTTTAGTAAAAAAAAAATAACTCAAGTCTCTGATTTTAGACTTAGTGGTCACAGATTCCTTCAAAACACTTTCATACTAACAATCTCTGTTAAAATTGTAAATTTGAAGATAATTTCGTTTGTCCGGCAACCTTCTCATACCCAAGCAAAATCTGTTTGATATTGCATCATGAGGAAGAACTATTTCACTCAAGAATCAAAGAATGTTACCTACAGCTATTAGAAAATGAGAAAATTAGCTGAAAACAACACCTGGCTTGCCTGGTGTGGGTACTAACAAAGATAATGTTAAATATAACTAGAATGTAATAAAACAAGATTGAGACACAATTATTGATTAGGATATTTTCTTAAAAACATTCATTGTTTAAACAATCTCCCAATGGTGAGTACAGGCTTCCTTACCCCTTGGTAAAGGGATATGGAGCTGAGACCCACATAGACTTGTAGTGAAGCAATTAACTAGTTTGCTTTGAATGCAAAAATAACTAGCTAGATTCAAGAACACTGCTTTGCTTTTAGATGTTTTCGCTTGACTTGTTCTTTTTTGGCTTTGTTATCATAATTTGTTTAAAGTGTCGTAAGCTATTACTGATTAACAATTTATCGGTCAGTTTATTATAAGGATCTTCACAAAAGGCAGACATGACCAAGTAATGGAAAAGACAGAGAGGTTAAGGTTGGACGATTTTCGTATTCGTAAAATGTGAAAAATCGATTCATATGCAAATGCGCAGTCTTTGCTGTTAGGTCTCTTAAATAAGTAAGCCGATTCATAGCTGATTTGATCTTCACATCGCTTTCTTATGGAAAAATTAACATAAACTTAATAAAAAACATAACGAGAGTAAGTACTTCAGTACTCTCAGTATCTGCAGTAGACACCTAGTGGATATACTATGTCTATACTAAAGTGGATTTTATCATGACGACAGATAAGCATACAATGCCTTTGGCACCTCACTAAATAGAAGATAAAAATAACAATACATGACGAAATTACTTACACGATTATATTACTTAGACTTACGCTTATTTTAGCAAACCATCGGTAAAAAATAGATGCATTCTGACCTGTTATCCACAATCCTTTATTGTTTTCCTCTCACTGATATATCCACTTAATTATATTAAAAACAAAACAACGACTGCACGTACAAAACACGTACGAATGCATATCGATGTTGACACCCGGGAAACTGTGGGAGCAAGGCTTCAAAAGGGACATGCACAGATAGCAAACAAATCAATAGGAAAACAGGCAATGGCGGGAACTGGGGTCATTTATCGAAAGTGCCGCCACTCGTACAATTATTTACAAAATCGTCAATGTTTCCGTTCCGTTTAAAATAATTGCATTAAATAGTTGGTGTGTAATGAAAAACATTTTTAAGTCCTATTTTTTGCATTCTCATAGTGATAAAATATTTAATGTCAGCCTAATTAATGTCCCAATACTGGGTTGTTCCCAGTCCACTCTTATAAGCGAGAAGGATATAGAGCTTAGACCCGCCACTCCAATGCTACTTCAATGTCATTTAGACAACCATTACAACAGGTGTAAGTGATTATAACCGAGACCGCCGTCTAAACGTGGTTACTGAGATTTGAAGGCTAATTTCGGATCTCGAAAATCGTTTACCCGACAGATCGCACGAACTTACTTTGTGGGGCTAAAGTTGGCTCTCTGAGATATTTGCGCAAGTACTTACCATGTAGACAGTCACAATTAAATTCCCAAGAACTTTCTTACACTTATGACTTGTCCGGACTTAGATCACAGATACCGTTTATTTCACGCTGGCCTTGAGAGCTGATAGGTTAATATTAAGGAGTTTGAAATATTATTTACGCTGACCGGCCAGCGCTGATGATCAGCTTGAGAAGAAAACCAGACTAACTGGGTATTATCTAGCTTTAATTATGGTAACACAATGGTAACAATTCGAAATGGTAACACTTGTCACTCCTCTCAGGCGACGCAGATGAAATCCCAGGTATCGGCCAGTACGATGACTTCCACACTATCGATTGGCAGCGCGACATCGCCCGAGATCGAATGCGGCACCGGTACATCGTGAAGAAACGACAGGACTCCATATGGGACCTGATCAAGGTAGCTTTTTTTACATGTTGTTAATAATTTATTTATCTAGCAAGCCTCTTGATTACGTTTTTTGTGAGGAAAACTGTTTGATGTCATTCGATTTTGAATTTTAAAACGCATCGTGTCGAATATCCCAGTAGCCATAATTATAGTTGAAAGAAAGCGTGACAGGTCGTGTTTAAGTGAACAAAAATAACTTTGACGATGTAAATATTTTTGTTGTTTAAGTTCCGAACTGTTAGATTTACATTAAATTTATCGTTGCATCTAATAACATTTAAAAAAATGTGTTCAATGCAATTAAAAAAAATATATTCTAACTTTAGATTGACTGTTTGTAGTGTTAGAAAACTAATGACCCCTCTTGCTGCTTTCGTTTAACCGACTTCAAAAAGGAGGAGGTGCTTTTAAAAATGTATTTACGGATATAACCACTTCGTGTATATAAATGGATTTGATTTATTTGGGTTTAACCCACAGACAACGGAACCAAATCTTCAAAAAAGCAGCAATTGAAACGCGATTGCCGCTTCCGTATTAATATGCATTATTTACGCAATCACACATCATAACAGCACGTCTGTACACTGTAAATAGATAAGCGTATATTTATATTCAATGTATACCAACATTATATATCAAAGTTAGTAGTAGTTGCATATAATTTCGGAAGCGAAAGCTAGTTGTATAAAAAAAATATATTTACTTAAACAGTTAGTAACATTTCATATATAACATATTGATATAATATATAACATATTGACGGCCGATTGGTGCAGTCTGCAGTGACCCTGCTTTCTGAGCCTAAGGCGGGTTCGATTCCCACAACTGGAAAATGTGTGTGATGAGCATGAATATTTTTCAGTGCTGGGTGATTATATGTTTATTCTAAGTATTTATGTATATTACTCATAAACATATTCATCAGTCATCTTAATTCCCATAACACAAGCTAAGCTTACTTTGGGGCTATTGTGTGTGTATTGTCGTAATATATTTATTCATAATATTAAATTCAGCAGTCAGTCCTTTTTTTGTTTAAATTTTTTCCCTCGTTATTTTATGTGATTTTTTGCAGGGTGCCCACGACGCGTGGTCCGGGTGGGTGTGCGTGCTACTGGTGGGGGTGTGCACCGGCGTGGTGGCGGGCGTGATAGATATCGGCGCGTCCTGGATGACGGACCTCAAGTTCGGCATCTGTCCACAGGCGTTCTGGTTCAATAGGGAACAGTGCTGCTGGTCCAACGACGAGATCACCTTCGACCACGGCAATTGCTCGCAGGTAGGTTCTTTTACAACAATACCAAAGAAATATTAATACTAAATATCGTAGTTGAAACCCCAAAAGTAAAACATTTGCTCTTAAAGTCAAGTAAAGATCAAAGCGACATCTTTCTGCATCCAGTGGTCAGAATGTGCCGCCTTTATAACGAGTTTGATTCCTCCTGTGTTTTGACATCTGTAATCATAAATCTGTTAATGTCATTAAATCTCTGTATAGCTGTAGAACTCTGCTTGACATTATGTAAACTTTTCTTTTTTAAATTTACTTTGTTTTTGTGCGAAAAATATCCTAGTAAGTAAGCTCGTCACATTTATTTGTAAACGCATGTGGTGGAAAGTGACTAGTTTTATTTAGTGGTTATTGTAATTATGTTTTTGCTAGGTCATGATCTGAGTTGTGTGTAAAAAAAAAAATATCAAAATATCCAAAAAACTGCAGGAGCTTATAACCAAAACGTTGCTTCAATGCAGGTTGGTGGGCTTTTTAATTTTATTATCACATGCTTATTGGTAATAACAGAGACCTCTGAGAAAAAGAGTAAAATTGATATTGGAAATCAGGGATAACAGCCTTTTGAGGAAGTGGTATGACATGAGTGGCAGTGAAGACATTGGAACATTAATTTAAGATGAGAGTGTTGAAGGCAGTAACGCCCTAAGAAACAAGCATATGACGGCTAATATCATCGCTGTCGACAGCATTGGTTGCAGTATTTTCTTCTTAACACCATGAACTGTAAACTGACTAAACTTAAAGATATGAACTGAACTATAAAAGTTAGAATATAAATTTAAAGGAATCAACACTAGGATTAGAATTTATGAATGATTTATTTCGTCTAACAGTTTCAAGACACTTCCAAACGTACTTTTTCCCCTCGTATTGGAGGGGAATTTTTCCATTTTATGCCATGTAGCTGCTTTATGCATACCCTGGTTATCGAGCTTCAATGCCAACCTTTGGTGAAGAACTGTGAGGCCACACTAATAAATTTTGGATATCTTGCTGAGGCCACAAACAAAAAGCATCATCCAGAAATCCAAACTTTATTTCGTGGCCGACCAACGAGATAGTACTGCTTCAAAGCACCTCCAGATATCTCAGACGAAGCAATAAGGTACCCCAAAATACCTGCACAGCTCAGGGCTGGATTCTCACTGCCCCGAAAGGAAACATCGTTCTCCGTGTCGTTACTCAGTTTCTCCCAAGGCAATAAGTTGACTGTCAAGTCATCTTATTGGCTGGGGAGAAGCAGGAGTTGCAGCTCCAGGCTTTCAAGTGCCGAAAAACCGAAACACCGAACTGTGCATTAACTGAACGATGGCTGGCAGACCCCTGGCGGATGACTGCACTTCTTGAAAGGGATAAAAGTCAAAGTCAAAAAAATATCTTGATCGAAGTAGGCCCATAGGTGGCACTTTTGATGCGTACATCACATGAGAAATCCACGGTAGTGAGATGATGGCGATAACCGTATTTGTAAACTTAAAAGTTAAAACTAAAGCTACGAAGTATCCAAACGCGTCCTGGTCTAAGAAGAAGCCCTCTACAAACTTAGCCGGGCAGTTTTTTTATTGTTATCACCATCTCAAATTTCATTTAAAATTATTAGAAGAGCAACCTGGTTAGAGCAATATTTCACACCCAAGCTTTTTTATCGATTACGTAGTCCTTTATATATCTTTCTAATAATTTAAAATGACAATGTGCGATGGTGATACCAAAAAAACAACCGAATTTGTCTTGGGCTACTTTTAGACCAGGGCGCGTTTGAAACCCTCGTAGCTGTAGTTTTAAGTTTACGAATATTGTTATCGCCATCAACTCACTACTATGTACATATTTTAAATGTAACGTGCGCATCAAATGTTCATATTTGAATAAAGAAATATTTGATTATTTATATTATATTAAAAATTTCAAAACACAGGAGTAATTGAAATAAAATTTTATTTTTCCGGGTTAAAAAGGAGCTGATCTATCTCCGAGATCAAGCTAGCCAAAACTAAGTCTAGACAGTGCTGAGAATAGATATACTAGTCGAAGGAGATAGAATAGATATACTCAAATTTAAACTATGTTGAGAAAAGTCCCTTTTAAATGTGTTATTGACGGCTGTACTCACGTGAACTTACGTCGGAGATTGCCATACCAGTTTTGTGTGAGTGTAGCGCCGCGTCGCGTGTGCTGGCTCATCACTTATAGCCCCGAATGGGCTCGCAACTAGTCTGGCAATCTTCAGCGAAAATGCACGTGAGTTCCCCCGTCAATAACACATTTAAAAAGGGTAATGTCTTTGCAGTGGATGACTTGGCCGCAGCTGTTCGGTGAATCTCGAGAAGGTGTAGGCGCTTACATTATCAGCTACCTGTTCTACATCGTGTGGGCGTTGCTCTTCGCCGCACTGTCCGCTTCTTTAGTGCGGATGTTCGCGCCGTACGCGTGCGGATCAGGTAAATCCTCTTTCGTGTGCCCAGTACTGGCAAGCCGTTCAAACTCTTTTTTAACTTGCGAGAAGAAAAACATTACACTTTTGTAATGTTTTTCTTAATTGTAAAGCTTCACAGTTCAAGAATCAACACAAAAAGCTTGCATTGTAAGCAGAACAGTATTTTTATCGTTATGTTACAATTTAGAAATTACTATTCATTTGAATTTTTTGTATTTGAAAGTTATAGTTGCTATTCTATTTAAAACACATTTTTTATATGCCATACATTAAAACTCGAACTCAAACACGTATTTTCATAAAACATTTAACTTCACGCGATAGAATAAGTAAACGTTGGTAGGGAATCTCAAACTAGGCTCCCTGTTAGAAAGTGCCTGTTTGCTTGGTAATGTAATAACAAGGGATATATGCATTTCTTGTCAGGTATACCAGAGATCAAGACCATTCTGAGCGGCTTCATCATTCGAGGCTATCTGGGAAAGTGGACCCTGATCATCAAGGTTGTCGGACTCATACTGTCAGTCTCATCGGGCCTTTCCCTCGGAAAAGAGGGGCCCATGGTCCATATAGCGAGTTGCCTAGGTAAGAATCATTATCACTATAATTATCAAACTTCTATCAGCGGGGCAGGGGTTTTTTCTCATAATGAGGAGGGTCATCTTTTTTCTCTGGGCAGTTACCGCACGTGAGCACGTCGCTTGTTGTGCGTTCGGCCGTAGTGGCCAATTGGCGTAATGTTCTCGAAGTTGTGTAGAGGAAACGAAGCGGCACGGCTAGCATAGGCAATGGACAATTATATAATTGTCCATTGCCTATGGAAAGGATTTAAATGTATCGTCTCCCACAGCTTTATGAACTCTCGGAGCACTGAAGTACAATTGGAAGTAATAACCAATATATATGTAAACGGGGGTAAACTTCTCCTATCTATATTCCTTTACTTTAACAGGGGGACACGTTATTTATATCCCTTTGCTTTGGCAGGTGGAAACGTAATTTGTATCCCTTTTCAAAATATAAATTATAAATAAAAACCATTATTCGTTCTTTGTTTGATGAAGCTTTTGTTCGTCACAGGTAACATCCTGTCGTACTTGTTCCCGAAATACGGGCGGAACGAGGCGAAGAAAAGGGAGATCCTATCGGCCGCGGCCGCCGCCGGCGTTTCCGTCGCGTTCGGCGCGCCCATTGGCGGAGTACTGTTCAGTCTAGAGGAGGTAAGATCGTTATTAACCAACCGATAACTGTATCTGCTTTTTTGCGGAATTTCCATTATCCCCTTTCATATGGAACTAGCATAGTAAACATTCAAAGTCGTTCTTTTTATTCGTCGTCGTTCGTCCTTCATAAAGGAGGAAGATATTATTTCGGTCGTGTTTTTTATATGTATGTTCGGGTATAACTTATTCGTCATTATATTTATAGATGGACTTGCAAAATTGTTTATTCCGAAATGTTCCTATAGATCTGATGAAGAGTTCCGGAAACAGGCAGCGGAATTCTTTAAATAAATGACAGCAAATCAACCGCCATGCTTCAACATAAATATGCATTGTTTACGCAATGCCTCAACATAACACCATGCCTGTACACTCGAAAGAGAAGATTTCACGCAATAAGGCTCTGAGCTACACAAATTTTTCCGAGAATTTGTGTGATTAAATCAAGATATAGGGACAATCTTATCACAAACGCCCATAAACTAACGTTACTTTGACATATCCTCGAACAACATTAATTGCAATCTTTTTCAGGTTTCCTACTACTTCCCACTGAAAACCTTGTGGCGATCATTCTTCTGCGCCCTGATAGCAGCGTTCATTCTGCGGTCCATCAACCCATTCGGTAACGAGCATTCTGTTCTCTTCTTCGTGGAGTACAACAAGCCATGGATTTTCTTCGAGCTGATCCCTTTCGTGGGACTGGGGATCATTGGAGTGAGTATCTATTGCAATAATACTTATATAAACTATTAATCAACAATGTTTCTTAAGATGTTGGTATCATCGTGGAGCTTGATTTGAATACGGTTTTCTTAATGCGAAAGAGTACTGAATCACGATGGTTCGTAGCCATCATCCACATCAAAATCGAAGGACGTCGTCTTTTGGACACAAGTCTCGTATGGATGTCCACGCTACACGCTACGGTTATGAGCTTGTAGCCATGGACTCCCCGCGGCTGGTTTAAAATCGTTTGCCCGACGATTTTAAGCCAACCGCGTGGGGTCTAATAACGCCGATCTAAAAGCAAGATGAGTTGCAGTGGAATGGCCGAGTTTGGGCGGCAACTAGAACGGAGTTCGCGTAAAATTAGTCTTCAACTGTTCAGCACGGCGATAAAAACTGGGTGTGGTGGTGTTCATTGCGGAATTCTTATGTTGCTCATAGGCCTGCCACAATGAGCCCCACCCTGCCGCAGTGGACGTCCCAAGGGTGGCACGAGGCCACGTAGTCGCGGTGCTGATGGATGCGCTATTAGCTCAAGAGTGTCAGTGAGGCCAGATTTCCACTAGGGTTGTGCGAGGTAGCTGAGAAACTGTGACCTTTTACACGAATGCTAAGCGGTCTAACTGAGACGGTGAAATGTGCGAGGAAGATATGCAAAGTCTAGAGCTATTGTGTACCAAAGACGATAAAGCGCTCATTCCGATCACGTATCCTGAACTCTCTTCCAAAAGGCTCATACCACGGAATAAAATTCCTAAGGGCACAGTAGTAGGCAGAAGTACTTGCACAGACAATTCCTAAACGCAGGTCTAGCGCGCAGGTCCCGAACAATAGGTACATCCATCCATGCTCAAACCTTCAGCACACATCCCAAAAATATGACCCGAGCGCACATCCTGAGCACACATCCCAAGCGTACCTACATCCCGAGAGCACATCCCAAGCGAAGACACCATTCAAAGCACACAAAACATATGTGTGTGAGTGTGTGTGAAACGTTTCGTCTTTAGACACAAATACTTAGCTTTGCTTTTTTGGAAAATGTCACTATTTTGTAATACATTCAGATTTGAGTAGTAGATTCGCTGAATGCGAAATTCACCCATTCTGAAAGGTCTGAGCTTAAGCATTTGCTATGGGCACGAAGCTAGAAACGCTGTCTAGCATTGATCCTATACTGATTGGCGCTAACAGTTACGTAGCTATTTTAGGTGCAAAGACATGTCTACGATTGAAATCTTTGTCATCGATTCAAAATTTACTTCGCCACCTCAATACGCTTAGCTAGCTCGCACACTCCGTATTAATTAATATTTCAAGAACCTAATTATTGATTTACTAATAGTGTTGTACGAAATGTGTAAAAGTAAATTTTCTATTATCTATTAACATTTGTATTTATGGTATTTACATTACAGTTCAGTTTAAATGACTACCGAAATTTGCATTATATGTTGCCTTTTCTAATTCTGACGAAATGTATATGAATCTATTAAGTAGACAGTGGAACTATTTAAATTATTTTATGTTTTGGATTAATATAATGTTTGTTATATTATTTATTCAGAATGAACAATTCCAAATCTCCGTATCTTGGTGGATGTTTATGTTTTTTTAACTGAATATGACTGCTCTTCCAAAGCTCCTATAAACATTTAGTTTTAAATTCTTTATCTGCGTTTTATGTGGTATTCTTTAACCGACGAACCGTTTTATTTGTGGTAAACTGAACTTTTTTTGAATGTACAAATGAAGTCTTCACCTAATAATAAACAGTTACCCTATTTTGAATTTTTCCAATTTGAGCAACATACTTTTTACATCTAAACTTAAAACGACTACACATTACGGTCCCATCATATCGCGCTTACTTTGTGTACAGGAGTATTTACACACTTGTTTACGTTTCTTAGTACGAGTGTCGAATTGCACATTCTGACGAGTAATTTTAAATATTATTATCCTAAGATATATTCAAATAACATGTATGCATGTAAATAGTAGAAAAAGTAAACTCTCACTCGCTTTCTCACTCTCCATCTCTCTCCGTCCCTCTCACTATCTCTTTCACTTGACTTGGTTCCGTCTCTCCCGCTCTGTCCTTCTCTATTTCTTTCTCTCTCATAGCATGTAACTTTTGTTACAGTGAGTGGTATTTGAATCAATATGTATATATTATAAGTGTGCAAATTAGACATAAATAATTCATTAATACAATTATAATACATTGTTGTTCATTAAAATAAAATAATGTATTGTATTTTAGATAATATATAAATGTATTTTAATTTGTGGTGAAAATAAACATTTTCCTATAATTGTACCGAGAGCTATGCACTTCACGCTGTATTTTCTTACACTAAGACCAAAATTCACTGACCCTTGAACTAAGACTATGCAATACAAAAAGTCGTTCGCTTGCTCTTTGAAAAACAATAACAAATTGTTCCACGAGAACCGTACATTTTTCGGATAAAAAGTAGTCTTAAGTGCTAAGCTAGACTATAATCTATGTCTGTGCTGAATTATATCCATATCTGTTCACCCGTTTTAGCGTGATTGTATTACAAAAGATCCATGCAAAGTTTTATATTGTCCCGCCCAGGAAAATAAAAAGTTTAGAAATAAAGGTATTGAATTCGATCAGTTTTTTTCCACCCAAATACTCTGTCAAGTGCAAATGTGGCCTCTTTGTTTTTATTGTCCTGATGAAACTTTAAGAATATTTATGTATGCTACAGTGTCTAATGTTTTGTGTGCAGGGTGTAATAGCGGCCATATTCATCAAGGCCAACATCTACTGGTGCCGATACCGCAAGTTCTCCAAGCTGGGCCAGTACCCGGTCACCGAGGTGCTGGTGGTGACGCTGGTGACGGCCGTGATCGCGTACCCCAACCCCTACACCAGGATGAACACTAGCCAGCTGATTTACCTGCTGTTCAACCAGTGCGGGATATCCAACTCCGACCCGCTGTGGTGAGTAGGCTTTTTTTTATTATGAATATAATATAATATAAATATAAGACGACAATACACACATCGCCATCTAGCCCCAAAGTAAACGTAGCTTGTGTTATGGGTACTGAGATGACTGGTGAATATTTTTATGAATAATGTGCATAAATACTTATAATTTATAAATATTAAGTATGTCCTAGAAAAATTTGCCAAGGTTTTAATAAACATCGTACGAAAAGTGCGATCCAAGATGGCCTCCACTACAAAATGGCGAATGCCCTTTCTACACGCTTTATTTACATCTTTTTCAACATGGACATCAAATGAATTCGAGAATAGAATAATGTATGTTATATTTAAAGGGAATGAGGAACATTAAGTACTAATAAATAGAGTTAGGGGGTTTTTAAATATTTTATTTAATTTATTTGCAAGTTTCTGTGCATTTTAGTGTTTCCATACTGTAACCACTACATTGAAATAAGCATATAATAATGCCTGAATGAGGCACTTGCCTCATTCAGGCATTATTATATGCAGTGCATTGTGTCCAAAATAGTGAAAATTCGCGGAATGTTGCTAGCTCAAAACTTTTCAATTTTTTTCATTTTATGGTGAACATTTAGAACATTAGAGGTGAAATAAATATTGTCAACTGCTGAATGGGCCAGCGTGGTGTACTACGGCCTTACCCCCTTCTCATCGTGGAAGGAGACCCGTGCACTGTAGTGGGCCGGTAATGCGTCGATATGATGATGATGACTCGGTTTCTGTATGTTCTTAATTCTGTGACCACACTGCGCTAGGCAATAGCACTGTTTATATTGTGTACCGTCGGTCGCAGCCGCTACAACCGCAACTTCACGGACGTGAACTCGGCGATCGAGCGCGCCGCCGCCACCACGGAGGTGTACAACGCCATGGGGCTGTTATTCCTCGCGCTGCTGCTCAAACTGGTGATGACCGTGTTCACGTTCGGCATCAAGGTGCCCTGCGGACTCTTCATTCCCAGTCTGGCGCTCGGCGCCATTGCGGGCCGCATCGTGGGCATCGGTGAGTGCCGTACTAATATCAATAAAAAGACAACAGAAATGCAGACCACTTACTAAGTATAGTTTTAACTAAAAAAAAAACTGAAATATAATTGTTACATCTTGTAACAAGTACATAAATTTTATTCCTTTTTATCTATAAGCAATGTACTATGTCCTATAACTAGCTTTCAGATGAGAAAAAATATGCAAAAACTTCGATAGAGAATTCGGTATAACGTGCTTTTTGTTGTTTTAAAAAGCATATTTATGACAAAGTAGTAATCGCGGTTGATTTTCTGTCATTATTTCAAGATTGCCAATGTCTATCTCCGGAAATAGTTAATTCACTACTTGGTTATATCTGTCAATAATTAGTATATTTTTTTATTAAACGTTGGCTTTTAGAAACCATTTTGTCCACCAATTTTTCTGCTACTTCTGGTGGTTTTCACCGTTTGGGAATTGTAGTTCGATAATCCACCTTCAACCTTCCCATTTAGTTGCCTTTCTAGTGAATCTGTAGATTGAAGGGCCTCAAAACCCTACTGCACTAATGACCGAACTAGAAATGGAAAGCAAGGAAAACACCCAAAAGCTATGAGAACAACTGCATCAGGTGACCAGATGATTAGGATATTACTTTTGACGTGAACTCCTTTATGACGCCTCATAAAAGCAGTTTCATGAATCTGGTTTCCTCAGTTACTTCTATAGTGAAGCATGCCTGTGGAACATCCGTTGAATTGCGAATAATGTTTGCTCGTCAGGTATGGAGCAGCTGGCCTACAACTACCAGAACATCTGGATCTTTTCGGGCGAGTGCTCCACGGGCGACGACTGCATCACTCCGGGACTGTACGCGATGGTGGGCGCCGCGGCAGTGCTGGGAGGGGTCACCAGGATGACTGGTTAGTTTCATGTCGCATACATACTATTTCGCTGTGTGGTCTCATATCTTATGCCTCGCACAAACTCCCTCCCCGGCGCAGTGGTGAGCGTTGTGGTTGATCCTCAGGTATGGTGGGAAATAGAAATTGCAGTCAAGGGCTGTGGGGGTCACGCTTTACCATAGTTTACCTGTAGAGCCGACTTTTAATTTTACCCTTTTTCCTAGAATATGCCTATATGCTTTAAATTGTGAGACTCAATGTGGGTACCACTCAGTGGTGGTACTCCCGCGATGAGATGGATTTGTTTTATGATAATTTTCATAAGAAATTGTGAAATTGAAGTTAGACAATCGTTAACTGGAGTACCAAGAAATGTGTGTGTGCATTTGAAAATATGTAGTAATTTTAATTTTACTTAACTTTTTCTCCAACTTGTTCGTTATTATATATTAAAATCTTTAATATAATTATATATTAAAATATTAAATATTTTATCTAGTACCTCTGAGTGGAGTTACAATATCACTTAAATAATGAACGGGATATAAATATATATAGAAATAATAAACCCACGATCATTAAAAGACTGTTGAGGGTTTTGCACTCCGTGTGCTTGAAACTTTAAATTAAATTTACTCATACGAGATACGAGACTCGAATTACCAAAGGACCACAGCAGATCCTGCAATAGCGTTAACTAAAAACTAGTTCCGTCCGCAGACGGCTCTACAGGTGCGAGCGAGCGCACCACCCTGAGAGAGCGAGAGATACGAGATAAAGTTTGTGCAAATAAACGCACCGCGTCACACTTATTGTTATTATTATTTACCTCGTATGTAATCGTTTTAGCTTGTTTGTTGGAACCTGGCGGTGCTTTTGTTAAATGGATAATCGTCTCGTGCAGTGTCGCTGGTGGTGATTATGTTCGAGCTGACGGGCGGCGTGCGCTACATAGTGCCGCTGATGGCGGCCGCCATGGCGTCCAAGTGGGTGGGCGACGCGCTGGGCCGCCAGGGCATTTACGACGCGCACATCGCGCTAAACGGCTACCCCTTCCTCGACAGCAAGGACGAGTTTCAGCACACCTCGCTCGCCGCCGACGTCATGCAGCCCAAGTGAGTTGACAGCTCTAGAGATTTATGACCCATAAGCGAAACCCTTGCTTACTTGCGCTTAATGTCTTGTGATGCCCTCTCATGGCCTAGCTACATCCTATTGGCGTATTGGTCAGCGCTCAGATCTTATAAGTGGATCCCGAGTACGATTACTACACAGATTACTACACAGTATTATATTTAGAGGCAATTTTGCATGGATTATTGATAGTATTTTCATTCACATATGAATTCCTGTGCAACTTAATACACACCGAACTTTTGACATCGCACAATAAGCTAGCGTTTAGTGGAAATAACTGCTAAAGTACGAGCTTTATTGATAATGTATTTTTAATACTATGTGCATTTATTTATTGCTCTGCTGACTTATGATATATCAGTCTCATTCGGGGAGACTTCTCGAAACTTGAATCTTGAACTTGAACTTGAACTTGAATAAATGTTTGTTTTGTAAACTAAACTAAAAAGCTTCAAGACTTGCAACACAATTAATTCAATTACAGGAATAAGTTGTCCATGTTTCATTAAATTTGGAAAAATACCCATATCAACACATTAAAAATTATGGATAAGTAAGGGGCAATTGTGTCTATGAAATATAATCTTTATAATATCGGATGCAGATATATGTTTGAATTCAAAAAAAATTCTTGCACTCTTTAACGTTGTTAATTAATAAACTCTTGAGCTGCTGTGGGTGTGGAATTTATAGGAAAATACTAATTTGGTATTTTCAATGTTCATTCAGTATTTTTCTCTTTTTTGGCACAAAGGCCTAAAAGGGATACCTATGGTATCTTTACAGGAGTTTAAATGAGTAAGTTAAGTAAAAACTAAAGAACTTATTTTGCACAAAAATGCATATATCTACTCAAGTTGGTACATTGTATAGATGTTGTTTTTTTATAAGTAAATGTTGTCTGAGACATTTTATATTATGCTTCGACTTCACTTCCACTTATTAGTCAAGTAAAGCAAGAATGATTTTCTCTATATGGTAGCAATGTATTCATTATATGGGTTATTTTTATTTGTGTTGTTGTTGTGCTAGTTTAGTTAACAAGGAAAATAAAAGTAATACTCCCCTGGTTAATTCCTTGGACGTAAACTGTGCGCCGTTAGTCGTTAGATTTCGAATTCTCCTACGGAAACCTCCTGTCAGTTGGATTATTTCGATTTTCGTGGTCACTGAGTTATGTTGGTACACTTTTAGTACGATTTATATTAGAAATTAAAGTTCTTCATCAACTAACTTTCTATGAATACGCAGTTAAAATACTTTAATCTTAAAATTAGATTCTTTAAATACGAGCAGCTGATTTCACAACATGTCAGCTTGACAGCGACCACCTAATATAATGTAAGCCAACGGCTAGGTCTAGCAATTCAAAGGGGCAATAGCGCCAGCATTTTGGTTACCATGCCCATAAGTGAACAGTTAGACGGCTTATATTTATTGTCAATATTAATTTTAGTCTGTAATTATTATAACTTATAACTTAAAATCTGATATTGAATAAAGAAAAGGACTTAAAAAAAAAATTTAACCTCCTGGAAGTAACTCTTTTTTTTCTTGCCGCTTTCGCGTAGCTATCAGCAAAGGCACTGGAGATAGCGTTATTAAGAGCTTGTCGTTTTAAATATGTGCATTGCTTATATAAACACAAAATATCATAAGAGTCAGCCACTAAAACATGTCACTGCTTATGATATTTTTTGTGACACTGTCTGCATTGCCATAATCTTCGCCACCCTTATCGCTGTGTGCTTCTTCTTGTATTACTATAACCCTTTTGCTCACTGCTAGCGTTATTATGTTCTGCTGCAAACAAAGTAACTACACTCTTGCAAAGCAATGTAAATGTTTTAAGTCTGCTAGCGTGAAAGTTTTTTGGCCTTGTATACCCTTGTTTCAAGAAAAGATCTGCGATTATTTGATTGCCCAGCTAAGGCGGAAATATATACTTTGTACTGCAAAAGCTTAGTTGCAAATTCCAATATAAGCAACTTTTTAATTGTTTTGCGATAAATTCTGCTTTTGTTTCTGCTTATACCGATATTAGCTATATGGTTGTATAGGACTGAAATATCTTCCGTTACATCATCAATAACGTTGTATCATTAAATTACTGTTAAATATATGAGAAATTCTATGCCAGCCGGTTGGCGCAGTGCTCAGCGACCCTGCTTTCTGCATCTAATGCCGTGGGTTCGATTCCCAAAACTTGAATAAAATTTGTGTGATAAACATGAATGTTTTTCAGTGTCTGCGTGTGTATCTGTATATTATAAGTATTTATGTGTATTATATTTATAAAAATATTCATCAGCCATCTCAGTACCCATAACACAAGCTACGCTTACTTTGGGGCTAGATGGCGATGTGTGTATTGTCGTAGTATATTTATTTTATTTATTTATGGCTTAGCGAAAATTTGATTGGTTGAACGCAACGTTGAAATTAGATACCTTATACAGTGTGTATCGCAAAGTAGCACGCAACTCGTATGTGACCTTAAATATACCATATAGCTAGGACGTTGCGTTTACCTGGCCAAATTTGTTGAATAGAGATCTCTACTAACTGTTGTTAGTAGAGATCTCTATTCTATAATTTCTATGTGCTCGTTGTGACTCTTTTTATTCTTTAACTAGCTTTTGCCCGCCGCTCCGCTCGCTAAGTTCGCTTTTTGATTTGGTAAATTTTAACTACAAAGGTTTAAAAAAAGTCTTGCTGCTAATAAAAAAATATGAACGTAAATTACTTAAACAATTAGAAACTTCCATATAAATTTTCACCTATTTGATGCCTTTGGTGTTGGAATTTTTAAAACTTGTGTAACACGTATTTCTCGATTTTATACAGACTTTCATTAACATTCTTAGAGTTTTCAAAAACCTTTCTTCGCGAATGCCTACTGTGTGCAAAATTTCTGCCCGATCCGTCAAGTGGTTAGAGCTGTGCGTTGATACATCAGTCAGTCAGTCAGTCAGTCATATTATATATATATATATATATATATATATATATATATATATATATATGTATATATATATATATATATATATAGATATTTTCACAACAATCGTTACAGTAAAATTAATTTGAAAGATTATTTACATGACAAGACATGTAAGAAAAAGTAGAGTGTTAATAATTTGTGGTTATTTTTCTTTTCTCCGTTTTTTTTAATCACTGTCAGTGCACACTAAGCAATAGCCATACGTATACTAAAATTGGAAATGGAACTTTCCAGACGCAACGAGACCCTGGCAGTCATCACGCAAGACTCGATGACGGTGGACGATGTGGAGACGCTGCTGAAGGAGACTGAGCACAACGGATACCCGGTCGTGGTCTCCAAGGAGTCGCAGTACCTGGTCGGCTTCGTGCTACGCAGGGACCTCAACTTGGCAATAGGTAAACAACGCGAACTCCTCAAATATGAGGTCTACAGGTCTTGTGGTTGCTTTGTTAGGATGCGAAGGTAGGACTATATTTGGTGTGATAACAAGAATGCTCCTTTAGTCCCACCCTAGCGAATTTGATGTTTTCCAGGACCAAAAATCTGGTACTTTCGACCAACCAGTCACGTAATTTTGCTTTATTATGTATATATTTAATTAATTCACTTGCGAGTATCGAACAGCTCAACGCCGCAACAGAGCGTCATGCCGTTGGCTGTGACGGCACAGGGGTCTATTTAACAGCAATCTTTGACATAAGCTTCGAATATAAGTTAGCCCTCGACTGCAATCTAACTTAATAGCTAAGGGCTGACCTGTTAGGAGTGTGGCAGTTATATTGAACCCATATTCCTTATCGGCTTCTATGTGGCATCGTATCGGAAAGCTTAATCCGTTGGGATGGTAACTAGCCATGGTATATTATTCATTAAAATATTCACGAGTCATCTTAGTACCCGTAACACAATCTACGCTTACTTTGGGGCTAGATGGCGATTTTTGTACTTTCGTAGTCGATTTATTTATATATTTACGTGTGCGTGCTCCCCAGCGAACGCGCGGCGCACGTTGGACGGCATCACGGGCCAGTCAGTGGTGGTGTTCGGAGGACAGCCATCGCCCCCGACCGCCGGCTGCCTGCCACTCAACCGCATCCTGGACATGGCGCCCATCACCGTCACCGACCAAACGCCCATGGAGACCGTGGTGGACATGTTTCGCAAGCTCGGCCTTCGACAGACGCTCGTCACGCACAACGGGTGAGCGCTAGCAACTGACGTTTATTAACCGACTCCCTTCGAAAAGAAGAAAGTTATCAATTCGGATGTTTTTTTTAACTTATTTTTGGGTGATCAAAAATCATAGAACTCGCACGCTTCTCTATAGCTATTTTATGTACACCGTATATACAACGTGTAAATGAAAACCGAAATAATACATCAGAGGCTTCAGAGGTACATTATTTACTGTCTTTGAGACTTATCTGTGAAACTGACACGCTTATAGTTTTTAAGTAAACCATTGACATAATAATTTTTTGAAACATTATTTCAGTCATAATACTTTATGATATAAATACGATTTTAAGTTGTTTTCTAGTCATTTTGTTTCGCTCGCAGGCGGCTGCTCGGAGTAATAACGAAGAAAGATGTCCTTCGGCACGTGAAGCAGATGGACAACGAAGATCCCAATTCCGTGTTGTTCAACTAACTAGGAAGGATGGGCTCCCACTGCGCCGACGACGGATCACGCGTGTCCGTCTAAACACAGACGGATCCGGGGAACACACGACTATTTGATTACGGTCCTTTGCAAAACCAGCGTTTAATGTGCGGTAACGTGTGAAAGCTTACAGCCACGGTAACGATTACCGTGCGTGCGTCAAACTGTGCTGTGTGCAACTACGTGTGCCCCGACCCCGTCTAGCGTAGTGGGAACCCGCAGGGTGATTACGTATCTCGCGACAGCAATGCGACAGGCGTAAATCTTGCAATCACTGCTGTCAAACGTCACTTAATAAACAAAAGTGACGTTTGACAGCAGTGATTGCAAGATCTACGCCTGTCGCATTGCTGTCGCGAGATACGTAATCACCTTGCCGCTCCATGTGAGCTCCAAACGAGATCTTTCGTTATAGTGTTATACCCAAATACGTCGAAATGTCAAAAAGATGTGCTAGTGTTTTTCGCGTATGTATACATATATATATATATATAAAAGTTCCCAATTTTTAGTTAATCACTTCTTTACTTCGGGATAGTCGGAATCGATTATTATCTATTCTGGTTTTTTAAATATATAGTTTATTATATTTATTAATAAAATATATATTTAACGTAAAAAAAAATTTATTTATTTATTTATTCTGTTTCATTAGAAACTTATTATGTAATAATTGCACACTTATTTTGCTACATCTGCCGCAATTGTTTGTTATACTGATACATTTTCCCTGTATTTAAATTGTCGCAAGTTTTTATAAAGTATTGTTATGATTTTGGCCAGCTTCTAATGAAACAGACTTTTTTATATATTTAGGAAATCAGGTGTAAACATTGTAACTATTTATTCTATATCGTAAAAATGTAAGTTTTAATAACTATAGGCTAAGAATATTATTACAATCTAATATAATTTTAAGTTTTATTTTTTTTTATTTTAGAGAATTTCTTTTTAATGTATTATTAAATTACGATTCATCTCAACTCTCAACTTTTCCAAGTTGTAATTTTTATATTTGACATTATTTTATTAGTTCATCGACATACATTCTACTGAGTCATCTAATTTACACTTACCTGAATGAAATTTTTATATGTATTATTTTTCTTATATTAATTTTATTTGGAATGATGAAATTTACTTGAAATTTTGATTTAAATAGGAAAAGGTGGCAATCGGCTGAATGCAGTAGATGTATAGAATTAAGAACTAAATGTTAGGCAAGTTTCTATATCACAATAGCTTGTAGAAATAAATTTGAATCTTATGGAATCAAAACAAAAGCCGAAACTGTATTGCATCGATACGGTGTCTTGTCGTTTCTACTGTGTATTAGAACATATTAAAATAAGAAACAAGTGCATAAGCACTAAAGCAAAAGAACATAGGGAGTGAATTTTCTTCATATTGTATATTGTGTATTGGTCAAAATTAAATCACTGACTTGACCACCTTTTGAAGATGATAATTTAAAAACATTTAGAAATTCAGTCTAAACGCCAGCCATGTGATTGGGGTTCCAGCTAAAATCACCGGGGCATGCTCTGTTGGTATAACGCCAGAATGCTCAGTACATGTTCGCTTGCATGCGAGGAGTCGTTTTCGAAATTAAAATTCCGTATTGTCAGAGTAAAATCAACCTAATGACACTCAATTTATTCGCAAAGCCCTTGCTAAAGAATATTAGAAAGTAAACACAAACAAATTTGAGCTTTAGCCTAATTCCAATAGGATCAATTTTACTCCAATGTTCAAGTATTTGTATACTCGAAAACGTCTCTTCGATTGCGACGATTGTTTCGAAAGTTCGATCGGCACACGCGGTCGATCGCCGATTTCGTATTTACTGCTGACGACGCGTGCTATTCGATCGACTACTATACTGATCACCTTCGTTTGCCCGCGTTCTTTTAGGTTATTATAGGAATTGATCTGGAAACTTGTAGATTGCGTCACTTATACCAAACTATACACCGGCATATTTATTTCATGATCGTCTGTGAAGTTAAGCACTCGGTTAGCAAAAGACACATTTCACTATAGGGATTCTTTCATTATAAAATTGCGTCACAAGAACGCACCGAAAATGGGTGCGGTGCGATGTGTGGAGTGCGGTCAGCGGAATCTTGCGTCAATTATGGGTGTGTGTTCACGCTCAGCTGGCGGCAGTGACTAGTTCATGAGAAAATAATGCCTTTGGATCTGATACCATCAGAAATGGACAAAGGAAGTTAACAGCCATCGGTGATATAATAGTCCACCAATCCGCACTTGGCAAGCGTGGTAGACAATGGACTACCCTTCTCATTTTGTATTGATGTATAGCATATTGTATTCGTTTTTCTATTTTTTTTGATTGATTGAGTTTAATAGAATAGCGGGTGTGATCGCAGTCGCTGTCGCAAGTATACGTGAACAAGCTCTGCCTTAATGATATTATGAAATAGCGGGTAGATAAACAGAGGAGGAAAATCTACACATTCCTTAAGAGATTATTATTTTATCGCAATTAAGAAGATTTTCTCGATTCTACCATATTACTTATTTGAGATTTTGTCAACTGATCGACTAGATTTTTGAAACCTAACGTGAAGAAAAGTTTATCATCATACAAGCTTTAAATTTTTTCTAAACATAACGTTCAACCAGGGTTTGGCAGCCTTTTATTTTTTATTAAGAACATAAAGACCTGTTTCATTCGCTTTAGCCGGCAAACAATCTCAACGGTGAGCGTTGACTGGGTTGATTGACACTTGCCAGCTTGTGTTCGATCTAGCACGCAATGCGCAGGCATCCCTTCCTTTATGTTTCAAGCTTTGGTTAAAAAAAGTGGTCGATCTAGGCGACAATATTAGATCTATTTTTTTTACTTGTCTTATGCAACATTACAATTCTTTTAGGTACTTTTCTTTTCTTCAAGTTCTTTTTTTTAATGTATTTTAACACACTTTTTTGTCTCTTATAAAGGAATAAAAATATTGTAAAAAACAATGAAATATAATTGTAGGGTGAGAAAAGTCGGTTGTCACTGCGTAAGTTTTATGGTGTCACGTGCACGGGCACTAAGCGGGACACTTATGAATGTTAAAACAAATTAAGGTCTCTCTCTCTTAGATACAATTTTAGCTCTAATAAATTAAAAGAAGGAATGTACATAATTAAAAACTGCGTTAAATTATATTTTTGTAATAAAAAGCGCAATTAAAAAATTATAAAAATTATTTTGGTGTTTAGGCCCCCTAGCACTGAAATCTTCAAAGCAATGGGGTATTTATTGAAATCGATTTTGTATATATGAAATGTTCTAAAATTGTGCAAGAATCCGTTTGTTGTCTACACTGTACGTCGTCGTACGCGATTATGATATATGAGTTCATATTTTCAATACAGTCAAATACCCTATAATTGCTATTAATATTGGCTGTAGTAGATTTATTGGCCATTCGATCATTAATCTACTAGTTGTTTAGTCTCATACGAAATCTAAGCACAAAAGTTCTTACCTTTTAAACAAGATTAGGGGTATGACTACCATACTCCCTAACAGGTTAGCCCGCTACCATCTTAGACTGCATCATCTCTTAACACCAGGTGAGTTTCTAGTCAAGGGCTAACTTGTACAGGAATAAAAAAAAAAAGATTGTTTCACCTTAATTTCTGTCACTTTTTTTACACATTAGTTTTCTTACCATCAATTATTAATTTACTTATTAGTTTTCTTAACTTATGAAAACAGGTTCCCGACTCCCATGGAAACTTTGACGACTGACATCACTTCTATTAAATTATTGATCGAATTTGCTTGGTAGAGGTTGAGTTTGGATGGAACAGTTTTGAGTATTAGGGGGCTTTTATCGCCGTGGTGCCGTAGGAGGCATTGACTCCCTCCAGTGCGGGAACAGGCCTATCTGAACTGCTTTGAATGTCTTTAGAGTATTATAGTCATAGATTTATGTGTACACTCCATTTTTTCGAACTTGTCTTCTAATGTTAACTATCTTGTCATTACTTTTTAGTGTAAAGTATGAATTAAAAATATTAAAGAAATATATATGCGACAAAAGAAAACAAAAAAAGCACAATAGGATGAGGTTTTTGTTGTTCTGGTGAGCTTCTTCTGATTCATAAAAAGATTGTATACACAGACAAGGAAGGAAAAATAGACTTTAATGGCGAGCACAACGTGCTGTCACGCGCGCCAAAATATTAAAAAGTCTCTATATTAACATATAACGAAAAAAATGATATAATATGTTGGTCGGCACACACCGGCGATGCCAAGGCAGACATTACTACAAATTCCCAATGTTAATTCATTCGCGATGGATGGCGAATTCTCTTGAAGCCTCGGGGTCAATCCCAACTTTCACCAGTGTGCGCTTGCCGTTAATTAGTGTCATTTTCACGAGCCGTCCGCCCGGTCCTTACGCCATAATATATACTTCAATGATTATAATGCATACAACAGCAAAGACAAGTACTCTTAATAGCGATTGGCAGCTGTGCGAGAGCGAGATAGATGCATAATAATATTTATTTTCACTTGTTATATGAATTAACATTAGATAAGATAACAAATAATGATCGTATACCTTCTATTGATTCTATTTTTATATAATATATCATTTATAAAGGCATAATATTATGTGATTACGTATTTAATGTGCAAACGTTTTATTAGAGCATATGTATACTGTCGCACGTTATAATATTGAAATTTGTAAAATAATACGATGAATCTACTTTGATTTGTTGTCCGAGGGTATAATTATCCATTACAGTAGATCTTTATCACGAAGACCGCTTGGCTAAGGTTGTAGTAACACGTTGTATTACGCGGTATCTTTTAGCTTGTTATTACATTACGTTTGACGCGTTGAAGTAGAAAAAAGTTATTGGAACTATTCGTAAATCGTCACTGTCTTAAGTTTGGGATATCATGTATTCGTCAAATGTAAGCTACACAAATACACTGCACTACTACAGCCGAGGCGCAAGGGTCTCTTTTAGCTATAAACTATTTACCTTCTATGTATATAATGTAATGTCATAAGATATTAAAATGTATTTTAATAACTATCTCAATGGAATCATACAATATATGTGTTTTAATTTTCATTTGTCGTAACATATGTTATCAATGAATTGTTAATAATAAGTATTGGTGTTCTCCGTAGTTATCGGTGTATAGTGCACATATCACCCTGTATCTGTATTAAAAAAAAAAATAACACGTATTCATTAGTGTAACCATGTTGTAAGTATGTATTGTGTAAATGTATAAGATACAACCATTCTTGATTTATAAAAATGAATGAATGATGATATAATCTGCGCCATTAATCGATGATCGATGATCTATATCGAGCTATCTCTTTCGCACGAAGATTGCGGGAAAAGAATATTTCAGGAATAACACAAACCCCTTTAATGAATTATTAAGGCACATGTGACTTGGTGTCGTGATGCGTAGCTGAAAATCTTGTATAACGATGAAAATACGTTTTCGTGAACTATTGAAAGATTGAAACAAAATGTTGCTTTTACTTGGCAAAGAAGTACCTGTGGAAATTTCTTTATTTTGTAACTCAAATGCGCTATATCAGTTACAAAATAAATAACTATAGGTATTTCAGGAAAATGATATCACTGTATTAGTCTCATACGAGCCTCGTACAGGAAATTCCTCGTTTAGGAATTTCAGGACATACATTTCTTCATTTCCCCGCAACAATATATAACAAAGATATAGGTATAATTATTTTTATTTTAGAAAGTAATGGTTGTATCTTAAAAAATAACTGGTTTTCATTTATTTTATCATACGGACGTATTATTGTGATTGATGAGAACGGAATGTCTGACACATTTTGTTTCGGAAACATCCAAGTGATGTATCCGAACGTTTGTGTATAACTAGTGAAGGCTTAATCGTGTTTTAATAATATTCTGTTATCTAGACGTAAGCTATAGTCGAGTAATCCTTAGCTATTTACCCCATTTGCTACTCTATAAGTTATTATCCCATGAACACGTGCACGGCACTTTGATTTCTTGTCTGATACACGCCGAATATATCTAGAAAATTCCTTTCTTCATTTTCCCCGAAAGTAGAATTAAATTTGTTTTGTATACAACAGTAAAATGAAATAACACAAAAATTAGAAATCGGAAGGTGTAAATGCATACTCATGCCAAATAACATCAGAACAACTATAGTTCCATGTGTTCCGAAGGTAGGATTTTTTCACTCATAGAGCTATTTTTGAGTATCGTTCAAAATCGAACCAAACATGTCTCGTTTTCAAGTCGCGATTCAATAACAACCGTTCTTAGAAAGCGCTCGCTTATTATTTATTGTAGTAGTCCATTTTTACTTACCGGTCTGGCAAAGTAAATTAATTTTCCGATGCTATTTAAAAAAATAAATAAGAAAGCTTATTTGTTTTTTAGCTACAATGTTTTTGTGGTCCGAAGATGCTATATTACATAGCGTGCGTTTACAATTAATTTAATTTTTTAATAGAGAAAAACAATTGCATTAAAAAATACCTATACAAATAATAAAATTACAATATGTCTTTTTATAGTAACATAAAAAAATGGACTAAGGAACAATTTGACGAGACGTGAATAACATTTGTTTATTTCTAATTCTCGAACTGAGGTATCAACAATCAAATCGCCAATCAGTGTTCTAACTTCTGTCTGTATCCACTTCTATTGTCATCTTATTTACGTTCATAGATTTATTATTTACATAACTTTTCTGAAACCCTGCCCCGCAGCACCAAATTAATGAAAACTGTGTTTCAGCTGATTCATTTATAAACGTTTGGGTCAGCCCTTGAAATGCGTTCCACTCCGATCTTGATCGATTCAACGATTTTATTTTGAAGCCATGCTATCATAGAAAAACTATTTCATGATTTTGGTTTAAACTTCACGTTGAGTAAATGTGATAACAATATTTAAAATACAAGGTTATGTTAAATTATTCTTATTGTTTTATATGTCCAACTTCATACTTTCGGTTTCCGATTTATAATAAATTCCAAAAGGAACCAAATAAAATAATAATCATCATCATCATCTCAACCAATTGACGTCCACTGCTGGACATAGGTCTTTTGTAGGGAGTTCCACAATGCACGGTCCTGGGCCGCTTGCCTCCAATAAAATAATAAAATAATAGTAATATTGCAATAAAATAATAGTAATATCTTATTTCACAAACGATTCCTACTGATACAAAAGTTAGTCCTTAAAATGGCATATTCGTTCTTGAAAAACATGAAAGTTTGGTGCTGGGGTCGCCAGGCAGCTTTAGCAACCCGTGCAATATATTTTATGTGATCCTTTCTTCCGAATCGTGTTTAAGAATCCACAAACCTTTTACAATTTACTTGTTCTATACCTTTTTAACTAAGTATACAAATATTTTGAATGTATTATATTATAGTCATGTTATAAAAACATGCGTTATTTATTAATAAAAAGAAAACCTAATAGAAAACTGATAGCCATAAAAGTTGGTCGCACATTGGCGCAATTACAAAAAATCCGAATGTAAAGCGCCTAAGCCAAGGTATAGTCTTAATGAATAGCAAATCCTTTTCTGGTAGCGAGATTCCATGTACTAAACTAAATAATTATAAAATAAATTTGAAAGCAAGCTTTTTACATTCTTCTGTGCAATTCTTTCATTTGATATTCAATATAGTGCACTTTTAATGGTAACAGCCCCGTTACCATTAAAAGTGCACTATATTGAATTTAGAATGATATCACGTTGGTTACACGCATTGCCTGTTGGGGGTAATTGTTTTTTAACAGTTGCAACAATTGGCCTAAACGAACTAAAATACAATCATTGTAAGAGGATATTTTCGTTCTGAAATATACGTTTGTCTCTTGGGCCTCGTCATCTTGCGGTTGTTGTGAAAATATGCGATCGACTTTGTAGTAACTGCTAAGACTTAAGGCATAGAATTAAAAACACACAGAACCCTCATTCAGCCATTATTGCATGAAGTGCAAAAACTGAAATCGCACCGCGCACGTCTTACTTCACATCTGGGGCAACATTCCCCTAGCTCCCAAAGTTTCTTATTTTCACATTTTATGGTCAAAGTTTCGAACAGACGTAAAATAATTACAAGAGCACTACTAAAGTGGAGTGGTTTTTGATGCTTATTATGTAAGTGGTTTCTGTCTGTTCTAAATTCTGTGAATTAAGCTATGTATCGCTGTAACTATGGACTGATGAACCAATGTTTAGATGTGTAAATAAATAGTCCATATTTTCTCACTAGTCTTATAATGTAAACTATATATAGTTTATTTTTAGTGTAAAGTATGTTTTAGAAAAATAACATACATACAGATATAGGAAATCTATTTTTGTTATTTGCATTTATTTACTTTAACACCATTTGAATTCCTATTCTTAAAACATATTTTTCACCAAAAAATAATGAAAAGATATCCTACATTATAAGGCCGGTTAGAAAAAATAGAGTATACTTTAAGAGTAACTACATTGATATATATATATATATGCGCGTAGATGTTATACCGCTCGCACTATAAGGATGTTGCTCATTTCTTAAGAAAAAAATTTAAAAATCATTACAGACTCAAGTACTTATATTTAAAGTTTAACATATTTACAATAACAAGAAACGCATTCTGTGAATACAATCTTATTTTTTTCTGCGCAAGGATTGCGAATTTTTTATTTGACGTAAGTACACATGACTGTAATGTTACGTTATTTTACTAATTATATGAAATGATTTAAAAGGATCTACAATTATGTTGATCTGCACGTATTTAGCCCCAGAAGCTAAATAACAGCCGTGCCTATTAACAAACTCATACTGGTATTATCTATGATTTTTGTTCATATAGACTTGCGTGCGTTAAGGAATCACTGAAACATATTATATATTCATAGCTATGTATAAATTTTACTTCGGTCTATCTTCGTCGGTGAAGATAGACCGAAAGATTGTTGGAAATGCAATGCTTATAGTGCGGGTCAAGAGTTAAAGTAGCGCATTTTTAGAGATATAAATGTAACCAGTGAGTGCTAAAAAACTTATGATCAAAATAGGTATAGCGTAACGCTCACGGAGGTCGGAGACTCGCTGCTCGTGTTTGATGATGTATTAAGATCTTATTATTCAATATTCATAAAGAATAAATGGAAATCTTTAAAATTTTTGTTTTCATTCCAATTAACCTTTGCCCCTTAGATGCATGTAAACAAAACCATATCGCGGTAGGCAATTATTTCAATGTTAGATTTTTGAAGTTAGACGACTCCAAATTTTACGCTAAGCTGGCTAATTTCATCATCGTAATGAATGGATATAGGTTATTTATATGAAGTTCAGTTGAAGTTCCTCTCAGGATATCCTCATTCCTGATTTGATAACGTAGAGTTTTGAGTTTAATAATTGGTATCAGCCTATCCGCGTGTGAGTTAACTACCTATGCAAAGCTTCACTCGCGGCTGATTGTTGTGACGACATAGATGACAAATATAGAAACTTCTTGGCTTGTGTATTTTAGTTATTTTCGCGGCTTTTTATTGTGGGGTAATGATGTTGTTATAGATTATTTTTTCGTCCTGCAGAAAAGGGTGGGCGTGCAAGATATAAAATGGGCCCAAGAGAGTCTTTGAGGGATAAATTTAAAAAAGTTAAAATAATGGCGAGACATATTAATAAAAATATAACAATATTAGATAAAAGAAAATGACTAACAATAAGTATTAATATTAGAAGTAAAAATAAACTCGTGCAGTTTATACTACATAACATTGCTAATTCATTCAAGCGCAATTGTATATTATTTTATAACAATTTACCGAATGAAATCTTTGAGATCTCTCTCAATAAGTTTAAAGTTTATATAAACCGTATGCTTACAGAAAAATCCTATAACTGATATAGGTACATACATTAGTTAAGGATGATGATAGAAAAAAAATACCCGGCTAAATTTTTTGTGGGCTCTTAGACCAGGTCGCGTTTGGAACCCTCGTTGCTTTAGTTTTAAGTTGACGAACGAAGTTATCACCATCCCCTTACAATTATGTAAACATATATGTATGAACGCTTCATAAGTGCCTGTGATAGTCCTACATGAATAAAGAAATTTTGAATTTGAATTTATATTCTAATCGGACTGTACCATGCCCTGATATGAATAATAAAGGTTTGACGAGGTAATTGCAATCGACACTCGAATGTCCTATTTAAATAACTTTGAGCTCGAGTCGATCGGTTAATTTACCTTTCACCTTGCCTTGGATAGCATTTTAAGCCACCTTTGATACCGATCATGTTTACTAACTCCAGCTCCGAATTGAAGCAGTGTAATGGATGCAGTCGAGACAAAGGTACTCTACGGGGAGAGGATAAGCTCAACAGTGCCGTGGCACATCATCTAAGATCATAATATGACACTTGGTTTAACACCGTTCGAGCTAAATCAGGGTAGTAGAAACAAAACACGATAAGATTTCATTATTTATTTATTTCAAATACAACTAGTTACAAACATTAGTATTTTATATCGCATTAGTACGCACATGGCGCGATTACAAAGTAAAAATAACAATAAATATTGTACTAATTAATTAGTAAAAAAAAAAAAGAAAACGTAAGTAGGTATATCACAAGAAGCATTGAGTATGTAGGCTGATTAAAATATAAAACAAAATTATGCATTATTTGGTACACCACGATCGAGTAGAAATGAAAATAATTTTCTAGGAAACATGTCTATGATCACGGTAACAAATGAGTAGATCCTAAAACGAAGTACAAATTTATTTATATCTTATGCAAGTATTACTAAGCAAGATCGTGAATGAACTTAAGATGAAACGTGACACTTTATGTTATGCTTACTAATATTTGCTTGACTTCACGTACCAATAACTCATTACATTCAAATCATACTTATAACCAATATTATTGAGTTCAAAATTTTCGGACCCTTGATGAGATTTAAGAGGTTTCGTAATTTACATCGCAATCATCAAATGCATTATTTTTAATAGCGTACCCCCGCGCCCGCTTCGCCGGGCTAGATTTTGCTTTATTTTTTTTAAACAATAAACTTACATTCAGTTCATCAGTGTAGTCTCAATAATATATTAAATCATTTATTTACCTCCGTATTAATTCTCTTCTATTCTCTTCTCGAGAGGGTGAAGATCATTATCTACACCCATGTACACCCAACAATAGAATATCATCATAGTATAGTAAATAAAAGCTGTATTTGACAGTTTAACAGTTCAAAAATAGGAGTGCTCCGATCGTCACCAAACTTTACAGGATTACTCGCCAGGTCAATACAAAGATTTCCTGAAAGTTTCATTGAAATCGGTCCAGCCGTTTCGGAGCCCATACGGAACATACCCACGCACTTTCTCTTTTATATTTATAGATAGATTAGGTACTTGTGCAATTTCCATGACATAAAGAGTCAGCCACACTTTATCACTATGCAAAATGGGTTCAAAAGCGGTAATTTTCCGGTTATGTTTCTTAGTAACAATTCACCTTAGGTTTCCTTAAGAGGTAAAGCCAGCGCAGATTGCACTGAGCGATCGAGTAACACATTTTGCTGCAAACTGCATTAAATATTAAATGCACCGGACTAATTTTAAAGAGCTGGGAGATTAGTTATCCGCACTATAGAGCATTATAGAGCAGCGTGGTGGGTGTAAGCTCTATATAAACCTCTTGTGAGGGACGTTGAAGAGGATGCATTACGGCTGTTAATTAATCGTGTGAAATGTACGCAGGCTTCGATCACGCATAAAAAAATTAAAGTAGAATATTTGATTGGATGCACGCGCTATTGTTTTTGTAACAATATGTCACAATATGTCGAAGCTTTCATTAGTGGTCGTAACAGAGCGCAACCAGGGTGGGCGCTCTGTTACGGCCACAAATACTGAAAGCTTCGATACGTTATATAGGGGTTTCTAAAGAACCAAACGATAGCGCGACATACTTGTGTGCGATATACTTTTGCCGCTATCTATCGCCACCTCCAGCAACTTATACGTACGAATGTAAAAATGTAAAACAAAATGGTTTAAACAGTAGATTTAAAATTGTTTTCTGTGTCCCTAGCTTATTCAAAAAATTTAGCTGATACACTTTTGATATATTAAGATATATGCTAGCTTAGCGAACAATACTTTTAATGACAAATTAGTATCGCTTTAAACAGTTCTATATATATGACCCATGCCCACTTCATTAGGCGTTAAACATTTTACTTTTATTCAAATTATGACTGTGCTTCGTTTAATACTGAGTGCTATTTATTTATTTCCTGACTTCCAAAAGGAGGTTTATGCTTTAAGTACATATGTGCGTATGTAATTGCATGTCAATTTGGCTATATTACCAGGAGTTACAAATGAGTAAAAGAAATGATTATGATTGTATAATAAATGTTATTTTTATTATTCAAAATTTCTCAATTCTTTTCTCTTATTGTTCAAGATTCTTCTGCTTTTCGCGGAGATAAGCAAATTAAGCTAAATTTTCATAATATATCATGTAATTCCGCTTCTATCCAATATGTTAATAGTTAGTTAAATAACTTCATTTTGTAACTTTATTAATTTCTAACAAATAAGCCATTCGACAAGGACCTCATGTCTGTCTCTCTTATGCGCACACTTTCAGAACCGACGAGTACAAACACTACCTTACGGTACAAAAGTGAAATTTCACCAATGACGTGTTTACTCTATTGATTTTTCTAAAGCCCATTTTGCCAGTCTTTACTAGGAGATCATAAATATTTGAGAGGTGCGTAACTCACAAGGTGTACTTTTCACTCCTTTGGCTTCATACAAAAGTGGCCTGTTTGTTTTGTTGACAATCCCAAATTGCCTTGCATCTTAGAGTCCCTAGAGCACCAAAAATATATTAGCTCCCTTTGTGTGTTCTATTTTTTCATATTTTCCCCGCGCTTAAACTTTCTTTTTACTTCAAATAATATTTCAAGACATAAATTACCTAAATAGGTATAACCGTTCTCGACTTTTGTTTGAGACTAACGGATCGTATAAGTACACAAGTTTGTAATTTAGACTTCTCAATTATAAAAAAATTATAAAAAATAAAATCTAAAAAAAATTTAATTTCAGTATATTTTAGTATCTTTTTTTAGTGATAACAAAAGTCGTAAAATATATTGACTTGGATGTTGTTGTAGGAAGACAAGGACCTACATAAATATAATCTTTCTGTCACTAGTAGTTGGCAGTATACATATTGTCATTGTCCTCATGGAAATGGATCAATTTTTTAAATATATCATTTTTGATTGTTCTGCGTGTACATAAAATGCAGTCTTTTAAATTATAATATTCATTTTCAGTCAAATTAATTAATTAATAACAGGCAAATGAGCTTATTATTGAAGCGGTGATAGCCCAGTGGGTAGGACTTCATCTTCACTGTCGGGGGCTGAGTTCGAATCCCAGCACACAACCCTAACTTTTGTAAGTTATGTGCGTTTTAAGCAATTCAAATATTTCTAGCTTCAACAGTGAAAGAAAACTCCTTAAGGAAACCTGCAAGCCTGAGAGTTCTCCATAATTTTTTAAGGGTGTGTGGATTCTACCAGTCCGAACTCCGAACTGGGTCAACGTGGTGGGTCTTACCCCTTCTCATTATGGAAGGAGACCCGTGCCATGTAGTGCCCGTAATAGGGTGATATGATGATAACTTAAGGGATTATAAATTTAAGTATTTATTTTTTTGTTTCAACTTTAATTATATTTTTATTGTTTGTTTAATTGAATTCCATGTTGTGTACACACACATACTTTGGGTTTTAGCATAGAACTAAATTTGTTTTTACTTATATTTAAATCTATCTTTAGTTCACCTGTTTTGTGTACCCAATAACAATAAATAAATAAATAAACAGCAGACATCCTGCCAAAAAAAGCAGGGCCGCGTTAAATTTGATCCTTAAATCAAATTTGGTGACACACTGACAGCAGAGCCACCTGCCGGGTCAAATAGTGTAATGAAATCATCCAAGAATCTACTGAAATATACACACATAGTTTCACCCCAATCGGTCTCGGCTTAAGAAGTAGGTATGAGTATGGTAACAAACACACGTACAGAAAAATTATAATTATACTAGATGTGCCCTGCGGCTTCGCCCGCGTAATTTTGGGAGGCAGTCTACACCTATAGTCATATATGAGATTTTGAGATTTTTTCACATTTTTTATCTTACGTAATTTTTATTTCAATGAGAAGTATACTATTTCATTTGTAATACCCATAAGAATATGTATAAAAAGTTTCATGAAGATCGGTTCAGTAGTTTTCGCGTGAAAGCGTAACAAACAAACTTACATTCACATTTATAATATTAGTAGCGATAATTAGTTTAATAAACAAAAAAAAACTAGTTCGTTTCTTTTTATGTTGATACCTCCACTAAACTTTCAATTTCAATCTAATTTTCACATTTTCTGAAAAGTTTTGGGTTTTGGAATTGTGGTAGAAATGTATGAAAGAAACTAGAAAAAAATTGACCGGTCTACGAGAAAGAAAAGTTAGGGAACCTCTTATCTAGATCGAGGACAGAATGGGCAGGTATTTGAAGTTTAAAGAAAGTCATTATACTTACATAAAACCACCTACCCTAGCCCACAATCAAATATATATACCTACATGATATATACATTTCTCGACTAAGACTGGAAAGGTCGCAGTATCGATTATTAGCGAGTATGACGCAGTTAAAAGCTTCATTGCACAATTGCACATGCGCGGTGCATTTCCGAGCGGAGAGCGCCCGGCGGGCAAGATGGCGGGGGGGTTGCGAGGACTGCAAATATCAGAAGTTCAAGGACATCGGACTCAGCATGATATCACAACTGCACACGCGCAGTGCATTCCCGAGCTACCGAGTTTGTTTGAATGCGCATTGGGGGCGTGCCGGGGCGAGGACTGCCGAGGACCAATCACCAAAGGCTCCGCCTCTTTTTTATTGCTGCATTGCTGAATTTCACATGCGCTGTGCAATTTCGAGTGCAACGCGCATGTGCAATATGCGGGCGGATGGAGAGCAGGTCAGAGGGGAAAGGGGGTCAGCTTACCCACGCAAGTGGAGCGGCCGAGGAGGAATGGGAAGGGTAGGGGTAAGGGGGCAAACGAAGCGTGGGAGCAAGCGTGCCTCCCTGTTTCAGCATCACAGTGGGAAGAGGGCGAAAGGTCAAAAGTTCAAGGGCGTCACCATCCGCTTTTTTATATTATTATTCTGTAATTATTGCGTAATTAAAGCATATTAGGATAAGCTAAAATCTGTTTCTATGTCGTGCGACACCATTCAAACGCAAACCTGGCACTTTTATTATGCTTTGTCTAATATGCGATGGTAACAATGGCAGATGCACGCCCATAAAGATTCGTGTTCTTCTCCGGTGAAACATAATAATGATAATGTCGTAGGTATGACAAGGACGGGTATCGCCCACAAAGAGAGTGCCACGCACAAACAAGAACTAGGTATAGAATATCGAAATCGGTTTTGAAATAAAATAAATCGAACATTCACTCTACACAACTATCTCAGAATATTATTATTTTTGTAAATATTAAAGAAGTTATTTGCGATTATTTGTTTAAGAGAAACTACTAGGTACATACATACTATTTTAGCTTTATAATTCGATATAATTACATATGCTTATTATTGTAGAATGATATTTAATTGTTGATAGGACGGATTTTATCAAAATAGAAATTAATTATGAAATGTTTTGATCCTAAATTATTATCTGACTATACAATAGTGCCATCAAACTATTGACACCGAGTTCTATGAAAAGAAGAATAGATAATCGAATAGATATATTAACGATTTTACAATACCTCTTCCCTACTGTGAGCTGTCCAAATTATCATCCTAAATTCTACCCAAATTAGACGAAGGCATAGTTCAGGAATTGAAGTTCTGTTTCGTAAGCGTATTTAAATTTGGAGATAATTTATTAAATTTAGTGTGTCCAGAAAAAGAGGTAGCATAACGCAGAAGACACTCGAAATTATGTTTAATAAACAAAAACCTTTTCGACGGTGATTCTAGAAATGATAATGAATTAAACAAATTCAATTTATTTTAGTTGAGATGAAAAAAAAAAACATCGAATCATCTTAATTTTTTTTTTTAAACAAACAATTTGGTTTGATTTAACGACTAACCAATAAAAAAAATTCTGGTGAACATTTTACGATTATGTTGCCATAATTAAAACTATTGATAATATTAATTTTGGATTCAGTGCATTTTTTCCATTAGTTACGAATAATCCCCTGTCCCTCGAGTAAGTACATTCATTTATTCATTTCATATTTCCTTAAAATCGTAGGCTTTTTTGCGTTCGGAAAAATACCCACTCTAACTTATTAGAAATTGTTGGTATTTGAATTTGTAAGAGTTTCGCATATATCAGCGATTTTATCGAAGCAAATCTGGAAATCATTGCGCAATCATCGTCACTAATTTAACTACCCTTTTAGTAGTCGTTAATTTTCAATCTACTTCCAAACAAACTCGAAATTAAGTAATTAAAATGAACAAAAACCTTTTCGGCTGTAATTATTAAAATAAAACTCAATTATTTTTTTGTCTTACACAAACTACACACACTTCGTAGTCACAAAAAATCACTTGAAGAGGTTGTATCACTGAAACACACACACAAGCACACAGCCAACGGTTTAATTTGAATTAACGATCAACCAACGTCGAAATTAGTTTCAAGCCCGTTACAATAGATCCCATTTGATTTTCATTTTTGTATATTTCCGTAAAATATGTAGGATTTTTTTTAGTTCGAAAAATATCACGTATAGTCAAAACCCTTTGAATTTGAAAGATATTGGAATTACGAAGGAAGTCATACAGGCAAAGCAGCAAATCTTTCCGTAATCAGTGTACTAGTTTAGTAACCTACCCCTCCAGAAGTAGTCGTAGTCGTTTATTTCCAACCTATTTCAAAACGAACTCGAAATTATGGAATATATATAAACGAAAAACTTTTTGTCAGTGATTTTCGAAATGATCTTTATTTAAATAAAACGCAATATTTTTTTTAGTCACACTCACTTCCGGGTCACAGCGTATCGAGATTAAACCAAATGTTTTTGTACCACGTTCAAGCAAAATCGAATAAATAAAAAGAAATATGTTACTAACAAACTTTTTTTTTTAAATCCACAAACCGATCTACCAAGCTCGAAATAAATGTCAAGCCCGTCATTATAGTAATTTATCTTATCTACTGAAAATTTTACGACTATCTTGCCACGATTAAAACTATTCGCTGCATTTATTTGCTATTACTTCAATTTTAATTTTTCCATTAGTTCCGAATAATCCCCTGTCTCTCGAATATATCCAATTTTCTTTACCTTTTGGCGACCTACTGTAAATCTCCGTAAAACCTATAGTGTTTTTTTTATTTGTTTCGACATAATATACCCATTTGAATTTGGAAGATTTTTGGAATATGTATATCATCAACGCAAAGCAGCAAATCCGCCCGCAATCAGTGTACCAGTTTAGTAAACTACCCCTCCAGAAGTAGTGGTAGTCGTTCATTTTCTACCAACTTCCAAGCAAATGCAGGGGTTCTGGATTCGTAACCTATTTTCATCTACGCCGCAGTTTTGGTATTGATTGGATGTGCACAAGCGCGTTGCGTTTACGTGCACGGTTGCCGGGCCGAATGAAGGCCGTCAGCGCGCGCCGCCCGCAAGCTGTATATGTGAACTATACAGATTCCATGCATTTTCGAGCGGGTGATTTGAACTTTGGAAAAATGCCTTGACACAATATATCATGTCTTTAAAATAATAATGATGAATATCAAGCGATAAATTAAACTTAGTCCAGTATTCATAGAAATATAAGCCTTTAGAAATACACTTCTTCCGGGCTTCTTACGGGCGGTTTATTGTAGGTGGAATTTCGGTTTTAAATATTAAGTACCTAGTCCAGAATGAGGTGCAAACAACATAATTTAAATTTCTCACAGCAAAAATAGCTATGGTCATACGCTCGACCGTAACAATAGGAAGATCTTCCTCCGAGCGGGTGATCGCGTTCGGCATTCTTAGTGAACACTTCGCTAGCGCGATGCAGGATTTTTGTGACGCCATCTAGTTTTGTAATGTGGAGACCGCTACATTGACCTTATTCTGACTAAATGCTTATCCTGTATAGCTCTATGCTTAATACGAAGTGTTCGTTTTAAGAACTTTTGTTAAAAGCATACAAAGCATTATATAAAAGAATAGGAAAACATTTAAAAAATTAAACCTTATGTTGCGTCGTCGTGGTTCACCTCTTCAGCTCTGTGCTTCAGAACCATGGCAGTAGCTATATTCCAAGGAATACAGCAGCGCTGGGTAGGTAATTCTCAGTAGGGATCTAATTTTTCTCACTCTTTCTTGTCAAGACGTACTGGTAGAAATGACTACCTTGTGGCGTTCATGTACATCATTATCATATCGACCCATTACCGGCCTACTACAGCGCACGTGTCTCCTCTCACAATGAGAAGGGGTTAAAGCCGTAGTCCACGCTGGCCCAATGCGGATTGGTGGACTCCACACACGTTTGGGAACAATATGGGGACCACTCAAGCATGCAGGATGTTTTCCTTTCAAAGTTCGACACCAGCGAATCAATTAATTCCTAAGGTATATAAAATAATGTTTACTCGGGAGTTTAAAATTAAAGTGAAAATTTTTAATTTCATTCACAAAAGAGCAGGTTATCAATTCAGATTTTTTTTAGTGTAAAAGTTTTGTTGTGGTTAAAACGGTAAAAAATAAAATAATATTGAACAAAACAATCAATGTGACACGGTGTAGTACAGGCGCTTTATTTCATGTAATCATAAATATCGGTGACGCTTATCAAAAGTGGGTTAGTAAACTGGCTGTACTGTAGGCGCACATGCAGTGGCTACCTTACAGCCAGCGTTTTATTTTGTATGCTTTCCAGTTAACAAACGTAAAACGGCGCATGGCTGTTTTTCCACCAGAAATGTTCTTAAGACCATTTTTTTTATCGCACATTTTTTAGAACTTACACTATTAATGAAGTTCTTTACAATGAATAAACGATATGTTACTGTTGACTACATTACTGACTGAATTTCAAAAACATTTATTTTATTAAATTTACACGAAATTTGTTATTACATATATTTTCTTATTTATTTAGAAAAAAAACTTAAAATATTAAATACTACATTATAATATGTAGACATTACTGAGTATTTTGCTGTTTTAAATTTCGTGATCATATTTCCTCCAAATACTTTATTATAAATTAAAAAAGAATTATACAATCAATGACTCCTCTTGCGAGGATTGGTATAGAGGTTAGCAAAGCTAGTTTTTATGTAAGAGATGTGAGCAAGGGACGCTCTTGAGAACTTGGCATTATTAGAAACGGTCGAATAGCACCGTCCGATACGTTTAGTAGCCTAGCTTCGACCTCACCCACTGCTTAGCCGGCCAAAATATCTCTGGTGGAAAAACAGCCTAAGCGTCTGTCATTTCATATGGGCGGCGAAAGCTAATTTGACAGCACAACGTATCGCCATTCGCACGTTTCTTTCTTGGAGAGCTTCAATTGGAAACTTACAAAAGACCGATATCGACAAGCATTATATTCTAATGAGTGGTTTCTCGTAAAACGGCCTACAATGGCCTAAAATGTAAGGACATCAAAAGGCTTGGCAGACGGCTGATTTAAAGGATTAAACAAGAACATTTGATGATTTTCATCAAATTGGATCAAAATGATGATTTTAATTTAAATATATATATGTATAAGTGTAAATGAAATCCGAAATAATACTTCACAGGCTTCGGTAACTTAATTTTTTACAGAAAGAAATCAGATACAGCCCTAACATCACATGCTAAATCAAAAGCATGTGACTCTTGTCACTTTATTAGGTACGCGTCGCTTAGCATAGGTACTATGCGCGGGACAGTCTTTTATCTTCAATGAGGTTGTCATAAGAAAACATTTAGAATGTTTACAGGGTGATTCCTTACGAAACATACTTAGGCATCCTACAATATTATTTCGTAATTCTGTTACACGTTGTAAATTCAAAGCGGAATGATTTGAAACGCATGTATGAATTGCACGATAGAATAGAAATGAAAATCTAAATAATTGAAAAGTTATAATTTTACTATATTAGTTTTAATTAATTTGTAATCTTTATACTTTGGGAATTGCAAGTTTTATCTCACTTTCGCAATTTATATTACATTAGTAACATTTGAGATCAAAAATTGCGAGATTTACGTCCGTCGCAAGTCTGTCGTGTGATAATTATATATTTTTTAAATGCCTTCCATTTAATATTGTGTGTGCATGAAAGCAAATCCATTATATACATAACAGATCTACAATATATAAAATAGTTTCGGTAGAACGACCGCTCGCTGTATGCCAAGCCCTCACAAACAAATAGTATTAAAATACAGTTACATAGACACTGAATCCGGTATTAGCATCTTATTCATAGTAGGATAGGTTCATTAAAATCTGTTTACTCTTAATAATTATAATATCATATAGATGAGAGCTAAACGAGACATGTAGAAATTAACATCGACTATTATTAAGTTATTAGGTACACAAGGGCTAAAAATCGTTAAATTGAATGAATTAATTTAATTTAATAATAAACTATCGTGAATGAAATTAATTTTTACTATTTAATAGACGTCTGAAATCATGAGAATTTTCATCGTACATTGCCTGTCTAGTTTCGAAAATATTCGGGGCTCTTAGTCATTAATAAAATGAAAAAAAAAAAAAAAAAAAGGAGAAAAGAGAGAGAAGAAAGGAGATAAAATTGTATAGAGTAAGTATATTGACGTGACACGACACTGCGTCAGTTTAGTCAGGCAATCTCCGAAAAAAAATCACGTTAGTTCAGCCGTCTATTAAACAGTAAAAAAGGAATTAATTCTATTAGACACACAACATATAAGACGTGATTTGTTTATGGCTAAAATGCGATAAATGAACATGATTTTTTCCATGTTCACAGAGGAGTGTTTTGTTATAGCACACTTAAAATCTTTCAGCGTTCCCACTAGACGGTAATTACTCGCTAAGTGAATTAAAATCTCAGCGGTTACCTTCCTCGGTGTGTACGAGCCCTTACATTCACTTAACAATAGTGTATGTGTACATGTTAACATTAGATTTGTGTTCGTTAAAGGTGATAGCACATCTCAACAAACCGCACGCTCTAACGGCGATGCAAAGAATTTAAAAACTCAACGGATGCGATGCGCTTGTGTCATGTACCATCAGCCTCACTAGCCTATTTATTTAGACTAAATATTTCTTAAAGTACAGATATAAACATATAAAGCGTATAAATGGTGATACAGACATTGCAGATTGAATGTCATGCACTGACTACGTCACACTAAATTTGAGTATCAGATTTCGGTGGCTACATATTTATTTTCATTAAACTAAAAGATGATGTAATCTAAGATGGTATCGCGTTAATTTGGGTATGGCAGTTATATTAAAACTATATCCCCAATTGGGTTTCTGCTCAGCATCGTACCGAAACTATAAATCTTTGTCGGCAAAGCCCAAAATATTCCCCGCCGGGTATCGAACGAGGGACTTCCTCCCTCCCTATTTTTGAAAAATAGGTGTTGCTTACTTAAATATTTTATAGCACTGCTTACATGTTCGAACGTAAAGCAAATTATTCTAACAGATTTAAAAAATATATATTTAAACACAAATGCATGCCATTAAAATGGTATCACCGTGCCATTTCGTGTGACGTAATATGTGTATAACTGTATAATTGTATATATCTAACATACATTTATTATTTTATAAAATGACTAAAATACATAGAATTATTTGATAACTGTGATACAGACACCGATAATGTTTTTAATATAAAGTATTATCATAGCGAAAACAACTAATCGAGCCGAAACTTGCTCGAGAAAGAACTGCTTACAATTGGATTGCCTTGTCGCACACAAAGAAAAAAAGTCTGAATCCGAAGTATAAGGCGAGAATTAAAAAAAAATATTTTCTATTTTTGGGGCATTGCCAACCTTTTTTGTCACATTATCTCTCGAGTAAGAGAGGATACAAACATAGGTTTGTTTTTTTATAATTCTTACGTTCGCAATCGAATATAATGCTGCTTCTGACAAGTAATGAAAGGTTTTGATATGTTCTATACAATGTCACTTACTCTATAACCTCTAAAAATCACACGCCACACGCTAAAAAGCGAGTTCAAATAAGCAAGGCACACCCATACGCATGTAGTTGTAGCGTTCTTTAATAGTGACACTATACCACTACACAAGTTTTAAATATCATATCTATAGCTACTAATAATAAAGCTGGACAGTTTGTTTGAACGATTGTCATTTATTTTTGCGTTCGATAGCCTAATTTTGCGAAATGTTTGGCTATATAATGGTCCTTAGAAGTCGAGTAAATGAAAACGCGAAAAGAAACAGTTACGCGGGCAGTCGATGCGACGCGGTGGATCGGGGTATTTTGTTCAGGATAGCGAGTGTGTATGAGAACATTAACTCATCATAAGTTGAATAAAGACGAAGTCGCGGGGAACCGCTAGTGCTAATATAAATACTTACGTATACACTTACTGGAGATATACAATTTTTGGTTTAATAATACATGTCAAGTCAGGGGTCCGTTAATATATTATTTGTAATGTCTGCAACCCGGACTCGTTTGATAAAATGTTACCTTTAGATGTGAGATCGATTCATTAATAACAGAATTTTTGACGAAAAAGAATAAAATATAAAATAATAGGAACTAATTTGAATACATCTGAATCTAAAGAAGAAAAATTGTTATAGAAAAAAAATCCTCTGTTACGTTAATATATGCGAGAATTTTCCTGCTTAATTTTGGCTTTCTAGGGGAAATTCATTAAATATTTAATTAGTTTCCACAATTACATATCAAATTAATAAGATATTTTCAATAATTGTTGTCGTAAAACTAAATTATAATTAACTATCGTTTTTAAGACGAAAAGATTATTAAATCAACAAGAATTTTAACTTGTTCCAAGCTATTAAAATAGCTATTTATGAATTGGATAAAACTGGTTGCATATTACCAGACCTACCTTCATTATTTGTTGAGAGGCCCAATTCAGAAGTAGATTATAACAGTTAGCAGATTTAAATATTTACGCATGCTTTTTCGAGTATGATCAAATTATACGTGAGCAAAACTACGCCCAAAAGTTGTTTATAATTATTTATTTCTTGGATAAAGCCTTGCAATTATTTAAATATTTAATATTGTAAGACAATATCTTAAAGTCACAAATGTAGATTTAAGATCCAAGTAGGACATAAGTATTACACTAGAGCCCACAATACCCCTCCTATAATTCGAATTTCGCGTTACCGAAGCGTATTCAAATTATAAATTCAGCATTAGAGCTCGCCGCTTGTGGTGACTCGGATGTAATGTGCAATAAGAATAAATTAGTTTATTTTTTCTTACTTATATTTTAATGTAAACAAAATGATTTAATATCTTATTAAATTTTTAACAAAATAATAAAAACACACTTACATGAAGTAAGTATCTTTTTATTTTGTTTGTTTTTATTTATATTATTGCACTTGTTTTTTTATATTTTTTAAAAATAATTTACACTAAAAAGTAATGAAAGATTGTTTACATTACAAAACAAGTTAGAAAAAATGTAATGTGAAATATGCTAAACTATAGTCGTAAAAATGTAATAGGCCCGTTTTGACATTTGTCATCGCGACGTAACTAGTTATGGAACCATAAGACTCTGTACTCGATACTCACGATAAATCAATTCAAGTTTGTATCAGTACTTGATTTATATTATTATGTATTGTAAAGTGTTCGTTCGTTCAAAGTATTCCTTTAACTTCACAACCAATACGCGTGACTGGCTGTTGATTATACGTCCACTTTTCAACATGTTGAAACAGAGTTAGTACTATATAACAACAAACACAAAAATCGAGTCAAATCACTATGTTTAATTTAATGTCCAAAATAAAAGAGCCAAAGTTAACGTAATAGTAAACAATTTATATCAAACTTAAACGAGCGCACAGTCAACTTTACAAGATGAGGAACGAAAAACTGCGCAGTGCGCGCGGGGACGCTTCAGTCATGTGCCGCTTGGTCAGATACATTATCTCAGACTCATTATTTAGAACCCATTTTGAGAACCAAGCTTATTCTTTGCAGTAAAGATAACTACACAATATTTAATTTCGATATTCAGTAAAAAAATGGTTACAGCTCTAGTATAAAAAAAAAAAAGACTGAGAACGTAACTGTTTTCGGAACGTTTCGCAACAATTATAAATTGCATGCTACTATGAAGTAAGCGCAAAAAGAATACTCGCGATATATTCTTTCATATTATTTAACGTCCCAAAAAAATTTACGTATTTTTTAAAACACTGTATGTAATTGATTTTTATTTTTTTGTTTCTTTCAGTTTCGTTCCAAGTTACATTCTATGGTCTTGCACAAATGTCAAAACGGGCCTATTACATTTTTCCGACTATAGTTGTGATTGTTCGTGAACTCCCAACATGAGGGTGATGTAATAAGTTTGAAAGGGGACGGAAGTACGTATTCCAGAAAAAATATAGGCAGTGCTTCAGCAGGAATAGGGGATGTAGAGGCGATGTAAAAACTAATTCCTACATTCATTTTGATGGGACTTCTTAGAATACGCAATAAATGATACTTTGTATTGAAGAGAAGATCAAAGACAAACAAGAATCATCAGGTGTTTCTATACCAAATTTTCGAATCCAAGAACGTAAAAATATTGATATTTATGAATATATATATATATATATATATATATAACAGTGTGATTGAAAGTATGTGATGTAAACTGTATTGAAAAACCATTTCACATACAATTTATATGCTAATATAAGAGTGTAAATTCCGAAACAAACGTTAGCAATATAAGAATGATACTGCTTTAAGCGACAGTAGTGCAACCCCCGTACCCCATTAACTAAAGCCTTCAAACGGACCGCCTGGATCGAGCGAGAAAATAAAAAGAATACCAATAAATAACAAATTCATAGGAACGGGAGCGATTTAACTTAGATAAATTTTAATACTAGATAGTGATGTATTAATATTAATATTTCGATAAAACATTTAATTGTGTTCAAAATTCGTAGATAACATCGTTAAAAACCCATTTTAAAATTTTACTTTCGTTTTAAAAGCTGGGCAGAACGAATGTGTCAATATAAACTTCGTATGACGTAAGCTGGGAAGGTCATATAAACAGTAATAGTTTGAACAAACCTTAAGTAATTAATGCTAATCTGAATTAAATTAATAAACTACCGGTTTTTTCTGCTCCAGAAATTGTTAATTTTTAAAAAGTAAGGCAGTAAGTTTATTGCCACTAATTTTGTCAAATCGTACAACATTCCAGTACATGCATCAATTCCTGTTTCGAAATTATAATAATGTAACGTGACTTACTTTTTATTAAAATCGAATAAATTATAAAAGAAAATGCACAAAAAGGGTAAAAAAAGAATCATAAAGCTTATCACATAAAAAGTGCACGCTATCATTATAATATGAGACGTTGTACGTCTGGCGACCTCATTTTCCGCACAAAATTTAAAAGGATTTATTTCTGTGTCTCTGTCGAATATAATATCGTCATAGCCGAAGGTATCGACATCTAAATAGTTTTAATAAACATACACCAAAATAGCAGAACCGGCGGGATTCCAACCCGTATATGTCTGGCATTAGCGGCTTTTTTGAGCCATTACTCCCACCGATGTCAAATTGTCGATATGACATCTTTAGGGATGCGGATTCAAATCTTACCGGTTCTCCATTTTTTGTACTCATTAAAAATGTATTTAGATATCTCGTCCAATATATGTGTTGCCAGCCATCCTAAAACCGGACGAATATCTATGAACAATTCGTCCGACCTTCGGAGCGTCATTGTTATTGTGTCGCAGTGGCCATAGTATAACCTATAGAATACAACATCACTCGTACAAATTGATTCGCGAAATGCGTCCATACACAACTGTTGTGTGCTACAGGTAATCAATTTTGTTGGACACGGATCTTAAACTGAACTAAAGTCGAAAAATAGTGCTATCCCTTTTAACGAGAAACATTGTGAAAAGGACAGCAGAACTTTTCAACTAATCAAGTTTAATTTAGAGATGAACGCGCAACAGAAATACCACCATTAAAAATTATATTGTTTGAGCGTGACGATTCAATTTTCAATACAAGTTCGGAACGCACGACGTCACTTTGTACTGAGACAGTGCTTGTAGCACAATGCCCTGTTGCTTCGAGCACTAAGTTGTGTTGTTGGTGGTGTTGTCGGTGGTGGTGGGGTTGGTGGTGGCGGTGGTGGCGAGTGGTAACTAGTAGCGCGGACGTCGCCGGGGCGCGAGAGTCGCGGCCGCGCGGCGCGCGCGGCGTCAGCCGAACTCTTGCCGCTGCAACGACACGGACACCTTGTACAGGCTCTCCATCATGAAGGACAGGTTCTGCGACAGCTCGTTGACGGGCCGCGTGATGGCCACCATGTCTGAAACACCACACCATGCCATTATGGCCTTCGCACTAGAAGGAGTAGAGTTTTTTGTGACGGAGCTTGTCTAGGGAACTACTACGCCATGCTCATATTTTATCCCTTCTAAAGGGAACAATTTGTAGGCCGTGTTCCTGACATCTGTTTTGAAATTTTGTTGTTGATGTTGGATGGGCGATGGTTGTCCATATACCGCTATGCCATCGGCTTGGTCCGTAAATTAATACTATAAAAACTATATCGACTGCACTCTACTATTTGACTGTATAATCGCTTGCACTTAATTTTTCTAAAAAAAACAAGAACGCTTTATTACTGGTTCAATGTCTGAAGGCGAGGAATTAGCTTTTGACGATATAAACAACTGTCTTGGTAAAGCAGTGCAATGGTTTAACGCTATTAATTGAGTTAATTGGTCCTTTATATTATTTATATCTTTGTTATGAACTCTTGGTCAAGTAAATCCACGTTCTCATTTCTCGTCGTAGGACCATTGAAAAAAAATCAAGGGAATGAAATTAAAAATAAATTCACAACAGCTATTACATAAAAGAATACATGCTTATTCACTATTGGAGACAAAATCAAACACTAGCCGTGCTAGCCGTGCTGTGGTGGGCACGTGGGCACTAACCGGGCTGCGCCTGCGCAAGTCCCCTGCAGTACACGTGAAGCAGGCTAGTGACGTCATCCTCCGGTAGTTCCCCTCGCTCGAGGATGCGCTCCGCGTTGCGGTCCCGCACCAGCGCCAGTGCCGCGCCCCACCTGTGCACGTGCCACCATAGTAGTCACGACATGGATTACATGAGCAAACCGGGTAAGGCAAAGTCCAAACCAAATAATATTATAAAAGTGAAAGTTTGTTTCTTTGTTTTTCCTTACTTACGCCTTAACTAAGCAACCATTTAACTTGATTTTTGCCATATCAGTTAGTAGAGTGAGTAGTGATAAGGCCGCCTTTGTTACACAAATTTAAATGACTTGTACCTTTGTTCTCTTTTATTTATTTCTTGTGTGCAACAAAGTATTTTTGATTGATTGATTGATTAGATTAACAGAGGCTACTCTGCATACAAAAGCTCCCACGAGATTGGAGACAAAAATTGATATAGCGGACGGATGTCGTGGGCAACCGATAGTGTTTCATCAAATTCAAAAGTCTTTATTTAAGTAGGCCCGTAGGTGGATATTTTGATGCGTACACCATTTGAGAAGTACACGGTAGTGAGATTATGGCGATAACCATATACGTAAACTTAAACCTAAAGCTACTTGTGTTCCAAGCGCGTCCTGGTCTAAAAAGAAGCCCACAACAAACTAACCCGGGTGTTCTTTTTTGTTATCATCATCTCACATTGTCATTTCACATAATTAGAAGAGCAACCTTGTTAGAGGGATTATACACACAAAAGCTTTTTATCCTTTTTATGTAATCCTTCATACTGTAACTGGACTTATCTATAAGCTTACGTTTAATACAAACTTAAAACTTTTTAAGAGCTATCTCCAAGATGTCAATGGGTAGTTTATTGTAGAATTGTGCTTTAAACATCTTTATTCTAAATTCTAACTTCTAATTGTTCTACGTAAAAGTACTACTTATGTTTTCACATATCCACTTTGATGGTTATTGTTAATAATGGTCTTCCCTTATTTACATTATCAGTCAATAATATGTGTTTTATACATATTCTAAAGTTTCATAATTAAGTTATAAGTTTGCTGTCAATTTTAATGTATTCGTTAGATTTATTAGCGGCTACTTAATTGGTGTATGTGTTATTTTCTTTGTACTAATTTTAAGTATTAAGTATACTTTTTGGGCCTTAATAAATAAAATAAAATAAAGGAATCATGAATTGTATGTAACCTGTTATATTGCAGTTATACCTATTATTATATGGTAGCGTGGGTTGAAGTATATCTGGCAAATTAAATTAATTAAAGAACTATCTAGTAAGCTGCCTCCACAATGACGTCAATCGAAAGGCTTCCCCCCTTTCGATTGACGTCATTGTGGGGGCAACAAAACTGCCCAGCTCTTCGACCAATGGGAGAAGCTTGCGCTATCCGAGATGGCTGTGATTGGTCGCGAGGGCAATTATCGCAGCGGGTAACCAAGGTAACACGGCCTCGCCGCAAGTGTGCATCCGCTCTATTTCAGTAGCACGGATCGATATCACAGTTCCGCATAACGGCTAACAATCGGGAGCCTGACATTTAAATTCACCTCGCACAAGTAAACGGGACGAATACTTTATTGCATTGAATTCTGTTCCAGTCCAGTATTACAATAATGCTATTATTGTAATACTGGGGAAGCGGCGATAGCCCAGTGGTTAGGACTTTGGCTTCACTATCCGAGTTCGAATCCCAGCGCGCGCCACTAATTTTTCAAAGTTATGTGAAACATCGTAAGGAAAGCTGCATGCCTGAGAGTTCTCCGTAATGTTATCAAAGGGGTGTGAAGCCCACTAAACCGCACTGGGCCAGAGTGGTCTACTACAGTCTAAACCCTATTTATGGGAGGAGACCTGTTCACTGTAGTGGGCCGGTTATGGATTGATAAATAAGTCTAGTTCTATATTATATAATAATATATTTAAATCAAGCCCAGTATTTCTAAAAATCACAGTTTTTTTTAATTCCAAGTTAGCCATTGACTTGCTGGTAAGTGATCATGCAGTCTAAGATGGTAACGAGCTTAGGAGTATGGTAGTTATATTAAATCCGAACCTCTACTAGGTTTATAAGTAACAACGTACAAGTACGCTACATCTCCTACTAGAACAGAGAAAATTCGGAAGATGTAAATGCCAAATTTCTCCTGCCGGGGAGCGAACCCGGGACTTCCATGTTATAAGTCAACAACGCATACCATTGCGACAGGTAGGGCGTCAATATCCCACGTCACCTACATATGAATATAAACAAATAATTATTATAACTCTTTTTCATCATAGCAGTTAATGTTTGTTTTCGAACTCTCAAAATGACACACAGACGCTAAGATTCAGTTAGTAAAGCGATTGGATTTAGTCCCAAGTTCCCAAGTTTCTATTAAATTAAGTTCAAAAACGAATAAATGAGGATCGTTTTTAATTTTTTTTAGTTTAGAACTGTAGGCGAAGTAACTTATTTATTTATTTATTTAAAACCATTATATACAATAACAATATATATAAATAAATAAATATAAACACGTAATTCGAATATTTCAAAAGGCTTCTGTGTACCATTGTCACACGTACACAATAAACTTCATATCGTGTGCAATGTTATATATGCGTGTTGCGTCGTATGAGTTTGCTATATAATGCAACGTGTTTGTTGTGTGATAGGCGTACGTTGTGCGACAAGTGTGTCGTTTTTGACGGCCGACTGGCGGCCGTGGGATCGATTCATATAACTGGAACATGTATTGTGAGATTTATTTGTGTGTATTATTCATAAAAATATTCATCAGTTATCTTAGTATCCATAATACTAGATGGTGATGTGTGTATTGTGGTAGTACATTTATTATTAGTTATTTATTTGGTGGATTGTACTATGCGCTTGTGTTGTTGGTCGGACGTCGTTATCAGTGCGTGTCATCCGCATTTGTCCGGTGCGTATGTGCTTTTGATGCGCGTGTACTGTACCTTTGTCTCTGCATGAGCAGCAGAAGGCGCGCGTCGTCGTGCGGCGCGGGCGAGTGCTCGGCCCACGAGTCGCTGAGGTGCGCGGCCAGCGCGGCGCGGACTGTGAGCACGGCGCCGCTCATCTCAACGCCCTGGAACACGAAATCACACCGTCAGCGCTGAACGTACCCTGGCGGGGCAGGGGATGGCAGCTGCCCCCACCTAAAAATCTCGCAGATAATGTATGAACTCTCTTAAAATATATATGGCGGTCAAGAAACAAACAGACGGACAGACGAAACTGAAAACATAATAACACAGTTTTGGCTTCAGTATCGATTATGGAGCGCCCTATAAAAAAAAAAACACAAAACAGCCGCGGCCGAGCTGACCTAAATATCTCACCTGCCACCCTCACCCCCCACCCGCCCCATACCAGAAGCCGGCTACGCCCATGACGTCAGCGTATGTGCTGCCACAGCCGTGCACGTACGTAAACATTTATAATATAGCAATAATATTATAAATTTGTCCGGAGGCTGCGGGCGTGGCTAGTGACCTGGTAGGGTGACGACATCGCGTACAAACCGGTTAGGGGTCTGGGTCTAATACAACTGCCATACCCCTAACAGGTTAGCCCGTTGTCATCTTAGACTGCATCATTACTTACGAGCATGCGAGATTGCAGTCAAGGGCTAACTTGTAGTTGAATAATATAAAAAAAAGGTGGAGATTGTTAAATTTTTTGAGCGAGGGATTGGCTTTAGTCTGTTGAGAAGACCCGTCCTTAGTCTCGAATTTAAGTGAACCTAACTGGCACATACTAAAAATTCAAACAAACAATGTCTGACCTTCAAATTTGAAAAAAAAAAGTATCATTGGTTATTTCAATGTGACGACAAAGAATCAACTTATAGCGCAATAATAATATTCATAGTTAAAGTTGTGTGCTTGCAGGCGAGAGGGCGGTCAAGGGCTAGTTTGTAATGGAAATAAAAGGCAAAAGCTAGTTTCTTTATTTGTTTTTGTTCATAGTTCCTTCCAGCCCTAAATATAAATATAATCGTTTTTTTCTTTGTTTTTCCATTAAAAGTTTTCGAAAATATCTAATAAGATTCGTAGGTGGTGCTCCGCAGGACAAGTCTGAAAGTCAGTTTTAGCAAAATGTCAAAATATTGTCTTCGTCATTAGCACTGCAGAATTATATTGTAATGCGATTCCGGTAACCGAACACGCTGGGATTTGGTTGCCTAAACAAACGTCACAGGGCATTGTCTAAGAAGGCTGCATCACCAGTCGCGAGTAGTAAAGATATTTCCGCTAGATATCAATCGATTTCAATGTTTTTCTTCATGTAAATGGAGGTCATTTTGAACGACATCGGATCTTTGGAACGGTGCAGTACCTCTAACAAAAGCATATCATATCAACTCAGCATACTAGCGTCCCACAGCTGGGCATAGACTAACACCCACCACGCTGCCCCAATGTGAGTTTATCAGGACATACCAAAAAAAATTTTTTTATTTATTTCAAAATAGAACCTTTCCGTTTACAGAAACTTGTATATAAACTAACGTAACAGTGCAAACGCTACGTTAGCTGAATATTATGTATCAAATCACAGTGCCAATATCGATGCGATTTTATTAGTCACGTAAGGGACCCCTCCCTTGTTGCAAACAGCGAACTCGATATTCTGTTCAAATAGGTGGGTCATGACGTACATGCAATGGGATATAGCCTAGACCTAATAACCTAATAGAGGGAGCGCTGCTTTGGTAACGTATTTAGGTTACTGGAACGAAAATATTAAGGTTAATAGGTCATCAGCACTCAGGGGCATCTGGAATACATGACGCACATGGCAATACCCAAACAAAGAAGATTGCTAGGCATACATTTAACAAGCACCAATCAAGTTTACTAGGCACCTCATATCACCAAACTTGTCTATGGCCTTTGCCACTAGAAACCAATTAGCGATATGGGTTTAACATGCTTGTGAACATTATTGAGAACATTATCAGGCATGCAGGTTTCCTCACGATGTTTTCCTTTACCGTTGAAGCAAGTGATATTTTAATTACTCAAAACGCACATAACTTAGTCAGAGGTGCGTGCTGGGATTCGAACTCGACCGAAAACCCGAAAGTGAAATCGAGCTAGTACCCTATGCGCTATCACAGCTTCTTAGGGTTCTCCAGTTCGAGGGAAGCCAAGGTCCAAGCTGGTAGTCGGCGGCCTGAATCAGATGAGATTCGTAAAGAATTTATCCTCTCCATGCTCAGTCCACTTGCACTGGCGCGTTCAAATCGATTTAAGCTGAACAATTATCTATTCAAAATGGTATATAAAGCTGTATGTAGTAGCTTAAACCCTCGGCGAACGTTAGGGAAGGTTTTGGTTAGGGGTTTATATGATGATGATGATGATGAATCAAAACAATAGATTAAAAACTTCTCCTTGTTCTGTATTAATTAAATTTCATTTCAATCCAAACAATAGGAAGCGTATAAAATTTCACTCGCATCAAAGCAAAAAGCTGTAAGTAGAAAATGTAAAAGCTGAAGTAATTTAATTCCAATTAGTACCCACCCTTTTGTCGATGAAAACTAGTGCGCAGATACGCAGACTAAATAACAATAGACGGAGAATACGGCAATGTCTTTGTTAACGTCTAGTTATCCAGTTTAGGTGCGCATAACCGCATTTTACATAAGCGTGCTAGTTTGCAGGTTACAGAAATTTGCTCGTATGTTCATATGAGCATGAGTCGAATAAATAAAAATAAACATTTATATTTATTTTATTTATTTCACTTTCAGTTAGAGCTTGACTGCAATCTCCCAAGTTGGTAAGTGATAATGCAATCTAATGTGGTAGCGGGCGAATCTGTTAGAGGTATGACAGTTATATTAAACCCTACCGGGACACTAAACCGTTTAGCGGTACTTCTCTGTCGGTAGGGTTACTAGCTAAGATCGAAGCCTCCCACCCGACCAGACCAGTGAAAAAAAAGTCACCTGCGAGGTTTATTTTTTTTTAACTATAATAGAGTAGCGCTCGACCACAATCGCACCTGATGGAAAGTGTAGATTCGGAGCGTTCCGAACCCCAGCCATGCGTATAAGAAAAGAAGACGCAAATCGCTCTTTGCGAGTTTTTGGGATGTTAACAATATAGGTGGTTAAACAAAGTCAGTCAGTAGTCAGTAAGTATGCGACCTTATATTTTCTATTGTGTTAGCAAAGTTCTATTGTGCCGTCGATGGAGCTGAGGTTCTAAATTATTCGTATCAATAAAACTTCCGATTAGAAATAATCCGTTTGAGAGGTATCGATAACAATAATTGTGGTATCACTGAACTGATCTGGGAAATTGTAGAAATTCTTATAACATTCAGCAGGGCATTCGCGTTCGAGGCTAATTTCCTTTCTTTGTAATAAACGAAATTCTGATATTTAATGTTTAAAATTGCTTGTTTTAAAAACAGTACCCATCATACGATTATGCTATTTGTTGCCTGGAAGAAATCGCTATGAATCGATACGGCCGCCAAATTGTATACGTTGTTTTGTTATACTTTTCTTTGTTATGTAGTTTAGGTGGTGTGCAATAAAAGTATATTTATTCTTTCATTCATTATGTATGATTAAAAGTGCAAAGATTATGTGCCTCCTCTTCACTTTTTTTTATGGTCTGTATTCGATCTATCTTTTCCTTTAGTTTGCGGTAGGAATATTCTAGAATCCAGTTCATTATGTAACGAGGGGGGGGGGGGATTACAGGCAGCGCCGTGGGGTGAGTAAGGGGGTTTGTAGGCAAGGAGGGGCGATGAGGGAGGCTCTTTGTTTGCACCAGGGATGCAACGCGCATGTGCAAGGTGCAGGGTGCGATCGATAAAGCTACCTAACTGCGTAGTTGACTGTGACCATCAACTTTTCTGGGGCATAATATAAAATCTTCCATAGCTTGATAATTGCAATTATTTAATTTCTCATTTTAAAACGTGGAATTACGAAAATCTTTACTGATCAAAAGTCAAGTATATCAATACCCATCATAGAAAAAAATTGTATATACACAAAGTACTAGGTACCGTAATAGGCACATTTAATTCAAGACAATTGGAATTTGGTACTTAGGTCTGCACTAAGACAAGTTGTTAAAAATGAAATGTTAACGACATGTGATAAGATAGTAGCTAGTGGCTGAGCCCAAACTTATACTTATACTTGAATAATCAAGAAGAAGAAGAAACGGTGATAGCGCATCGGGTAGTAGTTCGACTTCACTTTCCGGCGGGCCGAGTTCTAATCCCAGCACGCACTTCTAACTTTTTTAAGTTATGTGCGTTGTAAGTTATTAAAATATCACTTGCTTCAACTCTGAAGCAAAACGTAGTGAGGAAACCTGCATGCCTAAAAGATCAACATAATGTTCTCAAATGATGTTCTTAATGACAAGGTTGCTTGGAAGCATCCGGCTCCGCTTTCAGCTCTCACAAGATAGAAAAATGAATGTTAAAATGTAAAATGTAAATTTTTGATGTTGGAAAAGAGCAACTGATGAGTTTCTTGATGGCTTCTTCTCGGTAGAATCTGCCTTCCAAACCGGTGGTAGTCAATACAAACAGACAGATTTGACGTTTCAAAAGTGCTTATATTAGGCCTACTTGAAATAAATGAATTTTGAATTTTGAATTTTTGAATTTCAAAGGTTAGTGGAGTCCGGTCTTAACCCTTTCTCATTGTGGAAGGAGAGTAAGGCTGCTGACGTGTGAGAATCCGTTGACCCGAGTAAATAGGAAATGTAGGGAAATATGTTCGTAAAATGCGGAGGGAAGTTACGAGTAGATGAAATTAGTAGTCACTTGACTGAAACGACGAAGACGTTTCAAGAGAACACAAAATCTCATTCACTCTCATACTGAAGAAAATGTAATAGGTACGATCACGAAATATAAAAAAAAACACGGACGATGTTCACGCAACTTATGTTTCATCGTCCGAAATCCCTAGGTGCCTGAAGACCGAAGTAACAGGAATAAATAATGCCTTTGAAACGTAAACGCTTACTATGGTCCTCATAACAAAGCACAGAGTTACGAACGATTGCACAGTAAAGTGAGCGAGCGATCGAGAGGCTATACCTACTTTGATTTTCTCTACGTGCTCATCTGAGACCTGAGGAGAGCCGTAGATGAATTAGAATCACCGACATAGTCAACGAGTCGCGAAGCTAAAGTAGCAATGGGCGGGGCTATATATCGGACAACCGATGAAGGTTTGGGCACTAACTAAACTCCCATCTAGGTGGACAGGCGATGACTTCCCTAGCGCAACGGTGAGCGCTGTGAATTTAAGTAGGAAGATCCGGATTCGATTCCCGGTTCAATTCGGAATTTATAATTTCTGATTTTTCTCTGGTCTGGTCTGGTGGGAGGCTTTGGCCGGGGCTAGTTACACCGATAAAGAGGTGCCGCTAAGCGATTTAGTGTTCTGGTGCGATGTCGCGTAGAAACCGATTAAGGGTATGACTACCATACCTACAGGTTAGCCCGCTACCATCTTAGACTGCATCATCACTTATCACCAGGTGATGCAGTCAAGGGCTAATTTAGCGTACTCAAACTCAGTCTAACTTGTAGTGGAATAAAAAGACAAAAAGGCGACATCAAGATTGTTAGATTAAGAGCGAGAGATTGGTTTCAGTCTATTGAGAAGTCCCGTCCGTTCCGTTTCGAATGGCAGTATTAAATTTAGATGAACCTAATTGGCACATACTTAAAAATTCAAACAAACAATGTCTGACCCCTTAAAATTTAAGAAAAAGACTAACATAATAATATAAAAAGACAATAAAATAAACTTGTAGCGCAATAATAATATTCAAAGTTTAAGTTGTGTGCTCGCAATCATGGAAAAAAAAGGTAAGAACTTTTTATTAGAGCGTGCAAGCAGCCTTCAATACATATGGGAAAGAGTTCTTTCTAAGTTTCGGACGAATAAAAATCCTTCGAAACAAGTTCTAATTTGATATGAGATATAGCAGTGATATTATCACCTAAAAAACAATACGAGTTAAATTTAAACCATACTCCTTTTTATATGAAGTTGGTATATAAGTAGGGCGATTTGTGAAATCGATTCCCGTTCACTATATACCCGTATATTACTTCCACTAAACTGCCAACCCCTTTGGCCTTGACCCCATCGAACGTACGCCAGTAGGGTTGTCACACACAGCTTTATTTTATTTTATTTAGAAAACTTTATTGCACTAACTTTGAAACAATACAAGAAAAAAACAAGTAAAAGAAAAATATATAATAAAAAAGTGATTGAAAACATGAAAGTAAGACAGTGCAAACAATGAAACATAAATACGCGATAAAAACTACAATAGAAATAGAAATAAGTACACATTATATATTTATAGTGCTAATTTAAGCAAATTATCTCTAGTTTAATTTAGGATCATGGACTCTAAGCACCAATAGTTTCAGTCTTTCACTTCTTTTACTTCACTCGCGTTGTAAGTGAAGTGATCGCGAGAATTGCACTGAGTTTCTCAAAAGAATCAAAAGATTTTCGCAAGAAATATGTGCAATATTTTTTCTGACTCGAAATCGCCTGGGAAGTGCATAGCCTTCAGCAATGTCATTTTATTAAAATTACTCGAATCCGAGACAGTACAGAAAAAAATACAGATGCCTTTTTTTAAAATTCCAGACATGTAGTAACCCTAGCTTCAAGGCCAGACCAACGCCCCCATCTCAATATTCACCATCCGTTTATTTATTCAACAAGCCTAACCTACTGCACTCATTTCTTTTGGCCCATACTTCGGTTATAGGAATTGGTGTTTACTACGCATACGGTAGGCGTCTCGTAATAAATCGAAACGGTTACGGTTACGGCTAGTGGGTACGGTTTCGGCTTTCCTATAGTGGAGACCGAGTTCGAATCCCGGGACGCACCTCTAACATTTTGGAGTTACGTGCGTTTTTAGTTAAATCAATTAAACCACTTGAGTTATGTGTATTCTAATTTAAGAAATTTACATATCACTTTCTTTAAACGGTTAAGAAAATCATCATGAGGAAACCTGCATGCCTGAGAGTTCTCCATATTTTTTTCGACGGCGTGTGAAGTCCACCGATCCGCACTTAGCCAGTGTCGTAGACTACGGCCCAAAACCTTCTCATTCTGAGAGAAGACCCGTGCCCTGTAGTGGGCCGGTAATGGGTCGATATGATGACGATGATGACGTATACGGTTTCACCGTTCTTTATATTTCGTGAAATATATTCAAACATAACAATATATTAATTACATTACTACAGACGTATGTTCTAAAGCCTAACTCCTGAGATAAGTACCATGTGCCCAGCGATGAGACGTTAATAGCCTGAAAATTATAGTGCAGTAAGGTAAGGTAAAATGCCATATACCTATATAGCGATCTCTCACAGGCAACCAAAGGAGTGAAATGAAAACGCTGTATGTGCAACAGAGTTTGTGCTTAAAATAAGAATAGAAACAGAAGTAACATATCACCATCACCATCCTTATGACATTAACACAACCCCGCTGGATACAGGACTCGTCTTTTATCACAGCGAGGGTTTCAGAGCATAGACCGACCACGCTGCTCAAATGCCGGGAGTTTTATGTTTACTATCGCATGTTGGTGACAATAAACTTTAGTCAGAAGTATGGATACATAGTAAATCGAAGAAAACAATTCTAAATGTAGGTATTTATACGTAACACAGGGAACTAGTAAAACTGTGAAATAAAACCTTGGCACGGTTAATAAAAGCACTGAATTAAAATTGGGCTTGAATAAATAATAAAGACAAAAAAACAATTGGATTTACTTACGCGATTGTCAAGCGCGGCGTGGTAGACTGCGACCACCATCTTGTTGTTTGTTTCCAGCAGTAACAGAAGTTGGAAGATCAACTTGTACAGACAGCGGCCTGCTTCCTCTGCGCTTCGGGAAAGCTCCAGCGTCTGCGGAAAAAAACAATGCTTTATACCCTATCGGACGTGACGTCAACAATTATTTTAATGAAGAAGAAGAGTACCCAAAAGGTTTTTGTAAAGACTTAAAATCTCAAGGTTCAACTACCTTAATGGTTTTCCCACAGGACTCAATTTTGGACCCCTTTCTATTTTTGGTATGTATGTTTGTAAATGCCATTTAAATTGTACAATGTGCAGATACATCTCTAATTTTTAAGACTGATGGGAATATAAATTCTGACACACTGGTCGTGTCGCACTGGTTTAATTTCAGCTAGCGGATGCCCCCCACTTTGTCTGCGAGGGTTTTTTAAATTCTTGTGAGTAAAAAGTGTTTTTGTCGAGCCATCGCGGGCAGAAGCTGTCTGCTCGCGGCTTAGCTCGTAAACAATTCTCAACTTTTTCTCGGGAACTATTTAAGGAATCGGGATAAGAGGTATCCTATGTTCTTTTCCATGTCAAAGGCTATATGCATGCCAAAAATATGTTGAACCAAACGTAAAGAGAGTGCCTTGAATCTTTCAGAAATGTCCACTGTTTATTTGCGAGTGACCCCATATTTTAAGCTTTAGTAGGTAATCACTAGCGGGTAAACTCAGCTCAGCTGTCTACGCAATCAGAAAAAATATATAAATTTAAAATTAAAAAGAACCCTCGACATTCTGTTTAATGTACACTATTCAATACACATACACACAAACGCGCATACACACACACACACACACACAAACACCTTAAACTTAAACAACCCGTCGTTTTTTCGAGGCGGTTAAAAAATTAGGCAGTTTATCGATAATGGTTTAAACATTTAGAGAACTTTAATAGCATGTCCTATGAGACATTTTACCTCATATTTACCTACCCTACACCTGGGATCTGGGACCTACAAATTTCTTAAGGCTGCCCGCACAGTTGACAGTATTTAAAAGCAATACTTAAAGAAAAAAAAAACAAACATGGCTATTCATGTATCACAGGCATTTGTAAAGAGTTCTTACATATAATAAGTTACCATTAATGTTAGGTGACGATTATAACTACATTCGTTAACTTAAAACTAAGCTAGGGGGGTTCCAAACGCCCCCTGGTATATGAAGTGCCCACAACAAACTTAGCCAGTTTTTTTGTTATCACCATCTCACAGTCGAATTAATAATTAGCTATGAAGTTAGAGCGATTAATTTCCAAGTTTTTTTTTATCATTCATGTAATCCATAATATTTTATCCATAGGATTTTTAAATTCAATTCTTTCATACGCTCCGCATACAGGCAATATAATTGTCAATATGCAGAATTCTTTCAACAGTAATGACGTGTGTGCGGTGTGGGACACACCTTATGGCCAAACGGCCGTCAATTGTTAAAGCCCGCACAAAAAAATGATAACGTTAGCACCTATTTGCAAATATAATTTGGCATTTCATACGTCGAGTACTAACGCTAAAACAAAAATTATTGATATTATGATTTTGGAGCTGCTGTTTGGAACCTAAATAATACGTCGGCCATCAATATTTTCAAAACTGATGTAATTCGTAATCAGAAACCTAAGAGCTCGTTCCCACTTGTCGGGTGTCGGATCCGTATATTAATCGGAGGTTCCAGTGGCTAGTGGCAGGCGGTTGTCAGAAACCGATTTTGTGTCGGCGCCGACAAGAAATGTCGGGTGTTTTGCCAGCCCTCTACGCTCGGAAAACAATTGTGTCGGATCTCGCTCGCCTATGAGTACGAATGTCGCTATTCACATTTGTCAGATGTCGAAAAACCGATAAATCTTGTATTTTGGTAGTCTATGCTCACTGATATTCGAGCCAGTAGATCGTTGAATGTAGTTATTGACAACCTAAAATAATTGAAAAACTTAATTTCGTCACTTCTCAATTCTGTTATTGTTCTGAAATGTTCCCAAACTAAATCTTTCCCTCAGGATTGGGTGCACCCAATATTGTCTTTTCTGGGCTCTCTTTCTTTGTTTTCTTCTTAAATAATAATACATCACAACAAGAACTTCATCGACGTCCATCGTACTTAGTTGCTTTGCGTAGAGTGCTAAAAATTGGTATTCGCTTCAACCGTGGCCGACAATCGATTATTAACCGAAAGTGTGAACAAAGGCGCCGACATCCGACTAATATACGGTTCCGACGCACGACAAGTGGGAACGAGCTGTAAGTGACACCCATGTATATTATTACAGAAAGAGACATGTAAGCACTCTTTAATTTGTAAAACTTAATTCATATTTGTCATTGTATGCGCCAAGTTATATTAAGTTATTTGGATTGTTCTTATTATCGACTCATCGATGGTAATTTTTGCGGTAAATTGGTGTACAAAAAAAAAGATGCTAAGGAATCGGAGCAAAGGACAGACAGCACTTACTTGACCTTATTTTTCATGGGCATCCGGTAGGAGCCCGCCGTCCGTTTGTTCAAATATCCTCCACAAAGTTCTCTCTTTTCAAACATCACCAACTATAGTTTTATTGGCTGTGTGCAGTAATAATGCATGCTTAAAAGGATATTTTAACGTTTTATTACCGGCAGCCAGTAACCCTTATTGTCCGTTACTTTTCGCGAACGGAATGCAAGTATGCAAACGTCTTAATCGTTTGCATCTGTTAATTTAAGTGACAGCTCTGCGTTCTAGTTATTTAGAGACGCATGAGGGCGCCGGTATCTTCGTTAAGGGTAGAATCGTTCAGTGCTGTTTTTGGAATTGGGAGAATAGGAACATCAATGAAGTTTTAAATTAATATTTAAGACTTAATGTAAACTTGGCGCAACAATCATTAATACCAAAAAACACAGTAATCTAAACCTAGAGTATAAAGAAAACTACTGCATCTGTAATGTAGTTTCGATATTCGAAGACAAGACGACGTAAATCTGTAGCCATTGAACAATATATAACATTTTAATTTAAATGTTACGCGTTGAGTCTATTAGCGAAAGAAATGATTTACCTTCGCTTGATTAGGTTTATTTTTTGGAATAATGCTTGTAGTGGCAACACCAACGATTATACAACGTTCGACGACGATTTTATTAGTTCGAAAGGTTAACATAATCTAGCCAACTATGATAAATCCATCCCTATTATATTTTTAATTGTTGGAAGTAATGAAGTCTTATTCTGACATAAGTGCGACCGGACGAACATCAGCAAATAGCTGCTAGGTATTGTGGCGCGTACAGTAAACAAGACAATTAACAATATATAATATTATGAGTATAATTATAAGTAATATATAAATAAATAGCTAGATTGTTAGTCATTCTGGATGAACTGCCTACAACCAAACAAACGGTATGGTGTAAATAATAAGTAAGTAGAAGCCAATCATAACTAAGCTGATTGTAATTACCATCTCACACCACCATATACGAAAATATATGCTCTTTCGGATTGATTCGGAAATTGTGGATGGTCGGGTGAAAAGTTTCAGTTCGTTTGATGGTGACAATGGAAAACTACAGATTGCTAGTCAGTAAAAACAAGTAGTTCCCAACTAGCCCACATATTTTTGAGGCGACATGTAGAGAGTAAATTAACTTTCCTATCTCACGCCAGATGTCGCAGTTATCTATTATTTTCGTGAAGGCAACGCCATCTCTTGGTATAGTCTTACTTATTAGCCTTACGGGTTTAGCAATGTCATTCTTCATCAAAATGATATTATTATTTATTTACTTTTCTTTAATTGGAAAACCAACAGTTGTAATTACTAAACTGTTGACAAATTAGTTGACTTACAACTAATAACAATTTTTTATTATATTGATTACTATATTGTTTTTTAAATGTTTTTATGTAATTTGAACGCATTCAGTGAAAATTAACTGTGAATGCATTGTTAAGATGAAGAAGGAAGAGTTCAGGCCGGAGATTAGAGACATAGATATGCGAAACCCGAATATAACCCTTTATTGTATAACATCCAAAACGAAAAATAGTGAAAATTTCAGTTGGATGGGTCCAGAGACAGATATAGAGTAAGGGGAAGAGTGATCAGAATGTTTAAAGCTTACTTCCAGCGCGTGTTCTCGTCGATCAAAGTAAGTCTCGAGGTGTTCGTTTATTTCAAGCGCGGCGTACCGCACGGCGTCCCTCACGCGGGCGCAATCGGCCGCCGCAGGGCCCGCCCATAGCAGCGGTGGCTCTTCAGAACCCAGTCGCTCCAGCACTGCGGCCAGCTCGCCCGCACCTCCGACGCCAGATAACAATGCTCCTTCGCCGCACACGGAGATCGTTTTTGAGGTCACTTCCTGTCACCACAACAACAAATAAAGGATTTAATCCAGTCAAAAATGGCTGGCTGTACACTAAAAGAAACCAACAGAAGTACACGAACTGACGGTGAAACTCAATGCAAACGGAGTAACTTTATCGGTTGAACTCACTTAGAGCCGTCCATTTTGGCAAATTGAAATTCAAAACTCATTTATTTCAAGCTTAGCCCATAGAAATAGAAACAAAATATATAAAATGGCAGATGGTTAATAAAAATGAATAATGAAATCGAATTAACAATGAAAAATTAAAATTAATTAATTAAAATTATAAAAAAAAACGAAAACAAAGTCAAAATTTTATTAAAATTCATAACGCCTTCATAACTTACGCTTAGCCATAGCCACCGATACTACCGTAGCAGTGTCTAATATAGTCACAATAGCCCTCAGAAAGGAATTGGTGCTGGCCCTTAGTTTTCACACCTAAGAAATCTATTCCACATAGTAGCGTTAAAACATTCTGTCTAGGATGTCATATAGGAACAAGCCCTGTGAAACGTAATACGAATCGCTAGATAGATGCAACTTACAAATATCTTCAATCTCAGCGCACTGAAGTAATGCAGAGAGCAAAAAGCCAAGATCCTCCTTGAATCACTAAATCCTTGAGCCAGTAAGTGCAAATGGAAGATAGGACTAAATGAAAATGTGCTTTTAGATAGTTTTTAGTAAGTCTCACCTTGAGTACTGTATGTAGCCGGTGCACTAGAGCCATGGGCGGCGAATGCGCGGCGTGGCGCAAAAGCGCAGCTACGGAGCAACGCCAAGAATCCCGGACCGGCCCCGCTGCCGAACTGGGCACCGGCGTTACGTCACCACGTTCACCTGTGCAAGAATCTTGGCTTTAGAAAATCAATGGCTTCTACTTCTTGCTAATATCCAATTTCATATATCTATATCAAAATTCAAAATTAATTTATTAAGCACTTTTGAATTATCAAGTTTGTAGTGACTCTACCAGCAATTCTATCTATCGAGAAGCCAGCAATAAACTCAGCATCCAACATCATTTTACAATTTAAAAAATATTTTTCTATCTTGTGTGAGATGTAAGCGGCAATCACCAAATATAAGAATATATTTGGTTAATTGTCTTATTTTTAGTAAATTTCGTTGGTTCCCTCTGTAACTTAGTACTGTTTCCTACCATGTATGACTGATACGCTAATACTACGGAACTGTTCATTGTTAAATATTCTAGTTTTTTTTGTTCTTTGGTAATATTTCTTACATATTACTTATATACATATGGTACGTACGAGCCACATTTATCCATGTAATATGTCCAGAACGTACAATATTTTATACAACAAAAAATTGACTACAATGGTAAGTTTAACATAGGAACGACTGAATAATTTAAATTGGTAATTTTAGCTTCTTTAGTAACTATCTACCAACAAAGCACACCGAGTCACCTAGCATATTATATAATTTAATGAAACATGTAAAAAATGTGACTTACCATCGGGCTCTCCACTGGACGCACTTGAGAGCGAGTGTGCACGTGCTCGCAGAGCAAGCTCGTGCGCTGTATTTGCGTCAGCCTCTCCACCTTCTCCGCGAGTGGCGCCCTCCTCCCAGCCGGCCTCCTCGTCAGACGAGTCCTCGTGACCCTGCCGAGTAAAAACATCTATCATCTGCCATTCCTTAAATCACGTACTGCTTACTATTTGCTTTTGTATGTGTTACTTTTTACTACATTAGTGGAGACATAGTGTCCTAATTCCTTAAATTCCTTTAACAATTTTGTAAAAGTATTTAAGTTCTTCGTAGTGTTTGTTTTCCAGTAGACAAAGGTCGTAACTCACCGTCTTCGAGTGGTGAGGCGCGTCGTGGTCGTGCTTGGAGCGGTGCGGCGGCGGACTACGTTCGGGCACTCCACCCTCTTCGCGTTCTTCACTCAGCAAGCGTCTACGCACGCCCCAGTTGAAGTTGTCTGAACTCTCGCCCTGATTAGAAAAAAACATCACATCAACAATCGGGTCTCGCAAGTCACAATTGAGAATAGTTTTGCTTTAAAAATAAAAGAAATCACCTCAATACTTTCACTTTCATACTCTAGAAAGTCAAAGTCCTTAAACACTCCAAAGTGGTCAGTCGGCGGAGCTCCACCGGATGGCTCGTTTCCCGGAGTACCGGACACCTCTTCCAGAGAGGATGCCATTGAAGATTCCCTCTCCAACAACTCGGAACTCTGACTGAAGATCACCTACACAAAACACAGTCACTTATATCATAATTTAGAAATACCATTGACGCAATACATTTACAGTGGACCCAACCAAACTGTAGAGCTGTGAGCGCTAGTAACTACTAACACATAATATGATGGCCAAAAGATAACACTTAAGGTTTGCGAGCCCGCAACTCTACAGCAGTGCGGCCCACTTTAGCTTACCAAGTGAATTCAATGTGAAAATAACAATTATTACGTGTTTTTTTTTATTGAATATAAAAACTTTGGGCAAAAACGGTAACAAACATTTGTAGTTTGCCATCGAGTGTATTTAGCGTGAACTCTCAGAAGACATACTTCATTCAGATTTATGCTTCTTGCAACATTCTTATGTGCACTTGTGCAGTGCAAAGTGTTGTAAATACGATTGAAATAATAATTACTAATGCTGCTTTCACATTAAGCCGCCCTTCTCCGTTTGCGAGGATTTTTATCTGATTCCCATATTGTGGGACCTAGCTAAATGTTACAAGAGAAAAGCACTAAATAATCAAAACTGATTCAGATTTGTCGAGTTGAAATAGAATATCCCATTCTCTTTTCGTAAGTTAAAATAATTTCTAAATATACAACAATATACCAATACCTCTGTAAGGTTTATACTAGCGCACATTGACACATCAAAACGGATAAACAACCGGGGATGTTGGGATGAGGTTAAATAGTTTCTGGCATATGGCACGACGCCATTTTTGCATTGAAATCGTACTGACGCAAATTGAATAAGCATATATTAATAAGCTCATTGCAGTTGCAGTATTAAGGCACAGGAATAGGCATACAAAGGAAGTAGTACCGGAAGCACTAACAAGTGAAAGAGTAGATCAAGACTATTTTGTGAACATCTTGAGAAAATAATCCAAACTATAGTCGTTTTCAAATAGCAAGTCCCTTTAGGCTTTGTTTGTTAGTCTCTAGAGGTAATAAAGTAATGGTTAATGGTTAATGAGTGATGTGTAAATATTTTAGTTCCTCGGATAGCACATTATACTCTTTACGGACGAAATTGAGAGCTTTAGATGGTTTATAGTAAAACATTTGTTTTATCACACAGAACGCCACATTGTTATCATCTTGAAACTTCCGGATTCCCTGTGTCTATACCAATTAGTTAATATTCAGGAAAGTAGGTAATTAGAGTACACAGCTAAATGTTTATACGTATGGATTAAACGTGCGCGAAATTTCAAATAAATTATAATAAACAATCCAAGTTAGGTTAAACATTTTTTTTTTTAAATTTCTACTCTGAGATATAAATAATTATACCAATGGCGTGCATAGAGGGTATGCACAGGGTATGGGTAGGGTATTTTAATATGCTTGACGTTCTTGATTTTTAGAATTTTAATCCTTGTTTGAGGGTCACCAAGGTGTGTCATTAAAACTAATAATCTAGCGATGTGACCGCTAAGCGATGTTAGTAATCTTCATTACACAGTTTAAATACAGTGTCTCATGAAACCTAAACGGGCCTGATGATTCCCGAGCACTATTATAGTCAGTTAAACTAGACGTTTATGTTCGCCGTTTTGTAGACTAGTCTAAAAAACAATCTCTATTCACTAAGCAGCTTACTCAATTCGCGTTACTATACTAATTGTTATTGTTGGCATAATGGCCGCTAACATAAAACAAGCGTGCCGAAAGGGTCTAACTTTCTGGAAAAGATTATAGTATAATATATTGAGAGTTTAACCTCCATGGGCGAAATAGCTAAGTTTGTAAACAACATGGTAACAACAAAGCGGCTAAAGCAACACAAAATGTGACGACACATACACAAACACAAATGTTATACAGCTTGTCGCAATACACTGGGCGTTTGTGAAAACTTATGTTTTTCAAATTCAAATTCAAAATTCTTTATAGCTAATTCAGTTGGCATGAATACGGATGATTGTAATATATTTTATTAGCTAAACTGAACTTTTTTGGGATTATTTGTCAAGTTAATTTACATGATTGATATTGTACTTGGTCCATTCGCCTGCTTTGTATGTCGATAATCTAAAATAAGTATTGAATAATACGTTTGTTTGTTACAAGTTTATTCTTTGTGACCATTCATCAGACGAGGCTTTCCAATGCCTAAATAGTTAGAGCGAACTATTAGAAAACAGTTAAGTTGGTATTTGTCTTGTTATGCATTCTTATGTGATCCCCATATTGTGGTTCCTAACTATACAACTATCACAAGGGGAAATAACTAAATAATCAAAATTGGTTCTGATTTGTCGGTTTTAAATAGAATATGCTATTATAATTTCGGAATTGAAAATTTTTTTTAATTTATAATGCATTGATTAAATTAAATTTCACAAAGAAAAAAAACCCTATTCTTTTTTCGTCTGTTTATTGACGTCGTTTTTAACGTTAAACGTCCACTACTAAACTTTGGTCTGTTGGGTTTTCTTCTTGCCAAAGTTAAACGTCGCATGTGTTAACAGCTTCCTTTATATGCTTGAACTACTCTTTTGATTTTGTCTGTCCAAAAACTGAGGGTCTACCAAATTTCCGGTGCAAGTAATTTTATATAAGCTTTACTTCTAAATTTATTAATAGTTTTAAATGACAATGTGAGATGGTGATAGTTTTAAGTTGACGAATTTAGTTATCGCCATCAATTTTACATGTAATGTACGCATCAAAAGTGCCATCTATGTTTCTATTTGAATAAAGATATGTTTGACTTTGAGACTTTGTCTTTGACTATTCGACATTTGTCAGACAAGGGTCAGCTTTACAGGGAAAAAATAATAAAACCCGTCGTTTTAGATAGGTTAGAGAGTCGAGGACTTCGGCTGGTCAGCCATCCACTATTGGTCAGTTACCACCCAGTATATGCGACAGTCGATGAAAAGCCATGGTCATACTATTGAATGCCCAAAACGTGACATTTTGGGGTCAACAGATGTTTGCAATAATGTATCCGTATGTCTATTGTCAGAGCCTTAACATAGCGGGGTGTGTGTGCGAAAGCATGTATGTTAATATATTAGGTTTCAGCGTTACCTTGGAACATAAAGTGGTAATTAAATCGTCCTATATGCAGCGATGGATAGAAATATCACTTTTATTATTTTCCTACTTAATCTTATTAACATGACTAACATTCCCCCTTTCCCTTGATGCTAATAAAGCTTTTTTATGAGGGGGTAACGTCTTAAGTTTTTCAATGAGATTTGGACCTATGGTATGACTTATAATTGCATGGAGCAAAATGGGACAAGACAAAATTTTCTATTAAACTATAACTATTGTTTTTTTTATTTATTAACCAGTATTCACAATAATACCCCGCCAACTAGCGTGGTGGGTCGTAAATAAATAATAATATAATAAAAATAATATATTTATTTTTATTATATATGGCTCATACCGACTGATAACGGGGACATAACTCTCTCGAAGTATTTTTATGACTAGAGGGATGTTGTTAAGGTTTATAAAAATATGTGTTCACCATTATAACAAGAAGTGCCATTGCATCCGACTCCATGAAATTATAAACACCAGCCAACCCTTATTAATATTGGAAGAAGCTGAGCCACTGACGTTTGAAATATTTGTATTCATTGTTCAGTGTACACGTAAATTGCTCGGCGTACACGCACACTAAAACCCAGCCATTTTAAAAGGTTACTTGTGATATTATTCACATGCCTTTCATAAGCAGGCCATATGTAATTTTCATTATACATTTTATTCAACAATACCTAAAATGGTATAATTTAGTATTTTTGCGTTTTTAAGGGCATAATAATTCTCGGTAGCAAAAGTAAAAGAGGCCTATTAAAATGGCTAAACTGTAAGTAGTCATCATCATGCGCTGTACAGTTTATGCTCGTATTAATAATCGTAATAAAAATTGTACACGTGTAGTTATGAATGCTTTTGCTTACAGATGGACTCTTTGGTAAGCCGACACGTTGTCCGCAAGTGGTGAGGAGGTTGACGAGGCATTCGCGGACTCGACTCTGTGGAAAAACAAATAATTAGTGTCAAATTATGGAACGACTAGGCATTGAAATCGATCTGTATGCCGTAACGGCAAACAGCATGACGTTCATATGTAGTCATGCCTATTTGATGCAGATAAATTTACTAAATTTACTAAAAGTGCAAATTTACTTCTTTTGTAATTAGATTCTGTATTAGGATATAATATTATTTGAAATACATTAATTTACTAAAAATCTTTATTTCGTTATAGTACATAGTATATCCTCGCAATCGTGGTTCTAAACACTGTAACATCAAATTGAAATGGATCAAATTTTACTCGTTTTAGGGTAGCAAATTTCGTAATCCAGTTTAGACTAAGAAGAAATCTTATTTGCTGTATATTCAATAAATGCTGTGTGGTGACCTCTTCTCTTTCTGCAGGTGTCGTACGAGGCTACTAACGAACACCAATCCGTCTGGGCAACTTGTAGGCTGTCGATATAATATGTTATATATATATTTTTGCTTCATACTATGTGATATACTAATGCTATTTGTTTAACCAACCTGCGACATCCACGGCCTCTTCCAGCCGGCGGCCTGCGCGTCGGCAGGCGACAGCGACAGTGACCTACGAGGCGACGCAGCGCTGTGCGCCTGGGCTGCGTGTGCGCCGCTCGCCTCCGCGCCCACCACCGTTGACGCGGAGCCCGACGTCGACGACCCTGACACATTTATATATACACAAAAGTTTACAAAAAATACTTATAGCTATATATATATATATATATATATAAAACCACATCAGAAAACCACCAAGGTTTAGTTTATATTATACTAGCTGTTGCCCGAGACTTCGTCTGCGTTTGTTTTTTTGATGTAATAATTATTTAAATCGGTTATTATTTGTCGGAGTTATGGTGTAAAATCGTCAAACACTCATCCCCTCTCCCAAAGAAACCGAGCTTAATGTCGGGATAAAAAGTATCCTTTATTACTTCTAACACTTCCAAGAATATGTGTACAAAGTTTCATGAGGATCGGTTAAGTAGTTTTTGCGTGAAAGCTTAACAAACAAACTTACATTCACATTTATAATATTAGTAGGGATAATGCTCACAGAGAATTAAGTCTAAGTACGTTAAGTTACCCAGTGTACCATGTTGGGTATAAAAATGATCATAAGTGACTCAAAAAGAAGGATTCCAGTTTATTCTTAATATTACGAGGATTAGTCTAGTACATCAGTGGGTAATTCATTAATTAGGCGAGGAAATAGGTAAACGTTCATGCTCTCGCCATACCTATTGAACGCGCCCGAAGTGCATAACCGGCTTCGAGTGACGACCCGCGTGCATACAGGATGTTCTACTTTGTTTCAATATATGTTATTGGAAAAGTTTTCTACTATACCTGCACTGGTAAAACTTTACACTGTTTAAATAGTTCAGAACAGGAACAGTCTTTTTCGGAACAGTCACTTATCTTTATTTTTAAGGATAAGATTTAAATTTTTTGCTGTTTGAATATTTCTTTCAAATACGAGTTATATGTACGGCTATAACTACAAAAAGCATATTGGATATATCATTGAGCTAGAGAATTATACAACATTAATTTTATTTTGAAGGGAATACAATTTCTTAGAATTACCATATTAGCTTAAAACTAAAATGCATACATATAAACCCATATATAATAACTATACGTCAATGAAAATCTAACAGTGCGTATGTTAAATTCAAAATTCATTTATTTCAAGCTGGCCTGTTTTATAAGAACTTCGGAAACGTCTCGTGAAAATGCTTGCTTGTATTGATTCTACCATCGGTCCGGTAGGCAGATTCTACCGAGAAGCCGGCAAGAAAATCAGCAGTTGCTCTTTCTCTCATTTTACAGTTTACAATTTTTAGAATTTTTCTATCTTGTTGGAGATCAGATCGAATGCTTCAAAGAAGCCTTGTCGTTAATAAATCCAACAATCGTATAGTAACCATGATTTATTAAATCTGTTTTGCCCCCCGGACGCAACAACGACGGGGTGTTGTGCGTGTGTGTGTTTGTGTGTCTGAATCATATTATAAAAGCATATACTCAATCCCACAAAAAAGTTTGAGCTTCAATGTCGCATAGCGGATAGTGATTTTGCTTAGTTAAACTTTTTTTTTCTGATTTTCTATTTTTTTTTTTTAATTCTACTTATAATATTATAATACTTAGAGGTCATCCCAGAGACGGACAAAGGTCTCCACTCTTTTCTTGCAAGAAATCTTTTCTGTCCCTTGATGTGCTCAAAAGAAGAGGTACCTCTTCTTAATTAAAGCGACTCCCGGCTTACAACGGATAAGATGTTCTAATAGTTCTAATAAAGTATAATAGTCTGATGTGAAGAGAAACCTCTCGGACTGATGTCATGCGGATGGTTTGATTAACTGATTTCGCAATTTAAAGGGTTTACAATTTTACCTATTCGAACCGAAAGGTCGAATTCCACGTGGTCGGTCGTAAGAAAATATGCCAAAAACAACTAAACAAGTATGTGTACAAAAGTGAAGAAATTGTCGTCGTCATTATCGTCAACCGATTACATATATAACTTGGGCCTCCCGAAAGGAAAACCGAAGTCCTGACAACTAGATAAAGATAGATTTCAATAAACTACCCATTGCCTCTTAAAAAGTTGGAAGTTTGTATGAAACGTAAGCTTACAGAAAAGTCCCATTATAGTATAAAGGACTACGTAAACGTACGGACTACGTAAACGTACGGACTACGTAAACGTACGGACTACGTAAATGATAATGTGAGATGGTGATAACAAAAAAAAAACACCCGGCTAAGTTTGTTGTGGGCTTCTTCTTAGTACGGGACGCGTTTGGAACCCTCATCTCTTTAGGTTTCAGTTTACGAATATGGTTATCGCCATCATCTCACTACCGCGTATTTCTCATGCACACATCAAAAGTGCCACCTATGGACCTATTTAAATAAAGATATTTTTAACTTTGACTTTGGAAAAAATATCAAGTCCTAACTACCTACTAGGCTGTCATAAAGTACGTACAAGCGGAATATTCTGCCTCGCGAACTCTCGCCCGTACTTTAATTACTTTTAAAAGCTTTACATTGCTAACTAGTTTTTCAAGTACGTGCCGGATTACGTAAATCAGTCGAAAACAATAGTGTGAACGCAGGAAAAAGGTTAAACTTAAGAACATGTTCCATAAAAATCTGTTACGTAATTTGATTTACAATGTTTACCTAGTGCTATCGATCGATACTGCGAGAGGAACAAATAAAGGTCGGTGTAAAATTTATAGAATTGAATTGCTTTTTAGTCAACCAAGAATAAAATTATCAAGTTGCTAGGGATTAATAAGCAGGTTTTACAGGCTTGACTATGTCAAAGTAGAACTGATAAGTAAATTGTTCCCATTCAAACTGTGATGTATTATTCCGACCCACCGCGTCGCATTGCTCTCCCGAGTAATCGTTTAGACAAGCTTTGACTTGAAGTAGTTTTAGAAAAAAATAATGCTTCTGCGTTAGAAACAGTTAAGATAGACAGACGTACCTAAGCACTACATTAGAATACGCTGAGAAGTTTAAAAGATGCAAGCGCAATCAGCGAAATCTACTTTGTCTTATGTTATGTAAAGAATTACGACTGTGACGAACTTTTACCTTTATCCGGTGTAGCACTAGATGCATTGGACAGTGAGCTGGGTCCAGTGGCGGGTTGACTGCCACTCTTTGGCAGGTACTTGCGACCGATCACGGGTGTTTGCGACAGGTCGAACGTGAAGTCCATCGTGCGGCCGGGCAGTTCCTGGAACAACAAGCGTCTTAATAAAGTACTTTTAGGGAAAACTATCAGAATCTAGTCTTTTATTAAAAATGGCCATATCCCTATGGGGCCATATGCCTATGTATGAGTATGGGGGACACGCGTCTCACCAAGGATCACCAAAGAGTGCATCGACAGTATTTTAAAAGCAATTTGCTCTTACATTTGTAACTTCCTACCATAAGCGACCTAGCGGCGGCTCGACCATACAAAATATGCGATGAGTGTTAAACCATTGATATCAAATCACAGCTTTTATATTAAGGTAAATAAATATACTATGAAAATACACATCGCCTTCTAGCCTCAAAGTAAACTTAGATTGCGCTATGGGTACTAAGATGACTCTTGAATATTTTTATGAATAACATACATAAATTCTTATGATATATAGAACACACCCAGACACTGAAAAACATTACACAAACATTTTCCAGTTGTGGGAATCGAACCCACACCCTCGATGCCAGTAAGGTTACGATGATCTGTCAAGTTGCACAATACGTGATAGTTAAACTAAGAACTAGAGCTATATAATGTAAGACGAGCTAATTCGAACATAGACTACCTTTTTTCCGTGCAAGTCAGCGTCGAGAACAGAGGATGTGTGGTCCCAGTGCGGTGGTACCACCAAAGTGGAGCATCGGGTGACCACCAGCTTGAGGATCTTCATTGCCTCCTTGTAGTTGTTGCCGTCTTGCTGCATACATACCAAAGAGGATTCATTTATAAATACATAAAACCAATAGCCGTGCGTGTGTCTCGCAAAAGAACTCGAAAATAATCTTTCGATCTAAATATTAATTTGTTTCTTTTTGTTATTTTATTCACTTCAATTTCTTTTATTCGCTTCGCTTCATTTTAGTTCTCGATTTTTTTTAACTTTGTATGGGTATTGCTACTTCGTACAACTTTTAATAGGTGGCGTTAGATTAACATTGATAATTATCTTAGCATTGTTTTAGATAACCACAATCAGTTTTTTATGACTACAGCCTTTAAGATTGGTTTTGCTCGCTGCTATGCTTAATCCGTAAGCAAGGTGTTTTCATATTAAATGTTCATTTACTCATAAGAAGGCAATTTATTTATTGAAATGTAAAAAAATATTTTTTAGTAACTTTTTAAAATAAAAACTTGTAAGGATATTTTATGCATGATCATAATTTATTGATACACATAAAACTTACAGTGAGATTCAAAATTAAAATTTAAAAATTCTCTATTCATGTAGGCCTATCACAGGCACTTATGAAGCGTTCATACATGTATTTTTGTAAAATGTGAGGTTATAATGATAACGATGTTAGTTACAACAACAAACAATTCTATGGGGACATTTATTATAAAACAATAGTGTGGTCATGCCATGCAATTTATTAGATTATGAGCCTTACACCTATGTAATAGGATTTAAGTTATGAACAAGGGTAATCAAATCGATTTTAAGTGGTGCGTATTTTTCCGGATCATCTAATAGAATATAACTACAGAATAGAGAGGACCCGACTTTTTGATTATACAAACACTCGTCATTTGAGTTGGCGTTTATCTCTCAGATGCACAATTTGTAAACAAACTCAACTTCTCTTTATTAAATTGACGTCCCTTTGAATTGTTCATAGTTTAAAAACTAAAGCTATGAGGATTTGAAATCTAACTTCATATGAGAGGCTCACAACAAACTTTGAATTCGATTTTGAAACACAAATACAACCCGTAAATGTGTTTCGAAATCGAATGTAAAGCAAAGTATTTAACTTCAGCAGGAGTTTTATTACACTTTGGTTTAATAGAACTTATTAACTCGATTGGAACAGTTATGTAATGAACTGAAATTTGAAAGCTCTTTAGTTCATTAGCTTCACCTATCATACGGTTTACAGTATGTACAAAAGCAATTGGGGATAAGTCAGTGACAAAGTGTGATTCTATTCACCGTCTGTAGGCCAGTAAATAAAGGTCTCTTAAGAAACGTTTTCTTTATTTAGGATTATGTTTCTTCATTAATCAAAAGTGTAAAGTCAGTGCTGAACCCAAACCAGGCAGCCTCAGGAATGGCTAAAAATTTATTTTAAAGTTGTAGCCAATACTAAGTTATCATCGTCAACTCATTATTGGCTCACTACAGAACTCTGAACACTCCACTCAGAATGATAAGGGTGTAGGCGTAGTTGTCCACACTGGCCCAGTGCGAAATAGCAGACACACACGGCCTTGAGAATATTATTGTACTTTTACACCGTAAAAGCATGTGATATTTAATTGGTGAAATTAAAAAGCCACATAACATCGAAAAGTTAGGTTAGGTATGTGCCGGAAATCATACTCACTCGACCCGATTGGGAAGCCTATGCCTTATCCACTATGCTATCATCGCTCTTAATATATGTAAGATTATCGATAAATGAATAAGATATAATAGGAGTAGGGTTTGAGAAACTTACGTCAATAAATTTGGCGACAGCCCGCAGCAAGTCCGCGTTGACTGGCTGCGCCGCCGGGGCGTTCAGCTCCACGTAGTACAGCATGCAGTGGAGAATGGACAGCACTGGCAGCTGCAGGTTTACCGCACCCTGGACACGAAACGAAAAAAAAACACTAGGCATTATGACAGTAATAAAGAATAGCTGAGATATTGCGTTTATCTTATGATATATTACTCATGTATTATGAAATACGTATTTTAATTTACATTCGAAGTGGAATCATAAAACTTTAAAATCTAGCGATCCGTTATGACAGGTAATAAGCCGGATGTCATTGCGTATACATAAACATAATTTTGTACAGAAAATCTTCGAAAATTTCTGCACTTGCTATTTAAGTATATTAATTATTTTATAATTTCAAATTCTATCAGTTGCTCTGATTTTTGTTATCAATAGCAAAATCAATAATCTTTAGTCATGGAACAAAGGATTACTACGGCAGATAGCTCTGATTTGCCTTTAGCGTTACGAAATATGTGTGGCCATAAAATATTTTTAAAAATATAATTAGGAATTTCTATCAACAAAACCGTTAATTTCTCCAACAATAATATTTTTTGGATATAGTAGATACTTCCGAAAATCATATGGCAGATTTACAATAACATCCATCATGCCTACTTAATTTCATGAAAATAAAGCTTAATTCGCTATAACTTCTCCACGAAAAGCAGGAGAATCTGTATGGTGTAATTCATTGTATTGTCAACATCTCCGGAGAATGTTCCGGTTTCGGTGCGAAATATGATGTACCCTACATAACCGAAGATCTGTTTTGTGTGGAGTATAAAGATTGAAGAATAATATAAATACAACATACAGATTCGCCTGCTTTTCCGGAGTATAGCAAATTAAGCTTAATTTTCATAATATATCATGGAATTAAGCAAAGTAACGCCCGCTTCTATCCAATATGCCTATTTAAGGCAAGTACCATCATCAACATTTCCGGTCTCCCCTCGGTCCCTCAAGCGGTGTGAACGTGTAAAAGATAATTTTATTTTTGCGTAAATTAATAAATAAAAAGAAGAAAACCAAAAACGCGAAGACTAAATTGTAGTGAAAAAATAGGAGTACATAAGATTAAAGGAAGTAACCGTGCAAACGTTGTCTACGCCTCATCAGTGTGTGCAAGTAAGTGACAACTCACAAGACGTTATAGACATAATTACTGCAACACATATGCACCGCTTTCGATAACTCTGCGGCTGGCTGCTCCCCTGGTACAACTGTTTGCATGAATAGGTTGTTTTACGCGCCGTCTCTCTCGTAGGAACGACTCGCAAGAGTGAGCGTTATCTCCACGGCGCACGCGGCGAGTACTAAATACAAAACTACCCACTTGTCATCTATTTACACTACTAAGTCTTGCTGTGCGAAATGGATCCCTCTCAGCTGCAACATAAAATTCATTTTGCTTCCGATTCTGAAATTTCGAAAAAACCATCAACATCTGAAACTACTCAAACCCGTTCCAAACGTACTAAACGTTTGAGCGATGACCAGCCCGGTGATGTTTTTAGCCTATTCCAAACCGAAATGAGGGAAATGTTAGGTTCTTTTATGGACAAACAAAACTCACGCTTGGACTCGCTAGAAAAGCATATCACAGAAATCAAACGGCAAAATGAATGCATCAAATCAACTAATAAGGAAATTGAGAAATCCTTAGGGTATATATCGGACCAAGTCTCAGATTTACAGACCAAAATAAAGTTTTTAGAAGAGGATCGAGAAAAGCTGATGGAGTCGTGTAATTTCCTCCAAAACAAAATTGAGATAATCGAGCGCAACGCAATTAAAAGCCAAATTGAAGTAAGATGTGTCCCTAAGCGTATCACGGAAACGAAACGGGACTTATTTTCCCTGATCCAGAAACTATCCAGTCACCTTAACGTCGAACTAAATGTATGCGATCTACGGGATGTGCAACGTATACCAAACAAGCGAGATCAATTAAATTCAACTCTCATAGTCGAATTTTCAAATACAATTATAAAATCGGAGTTCCTCAGTGCAATAAAAAATTATAGAAAGAATAAAATGGGTCCCGCACTTAATACTATCCATCTTGGCCTTCTTGGTTATAATAAACCGATTTATGTGTCGGACAGCCTTACAAGCAAAACTAGAAAGTTATTCTACCTATCCAGGGAGGCCGCTAAGTCGAAAGGTTATGAGTTCTGTTGGACTGCGAACGACAAGGTTTACATGAGAAAAAAAGAAGGTCAACCCTATATTCTTATCCAGTCTGAAGAGCAATTGGCTAAACTAGAGAGTGCCCCGACGTCTGTGTCCGTACCACTAAACTTGCAGAATAATATGTGACTAATGGGTGTTAATTATACTATACTGCAAACCATGTATCTGTGTTTTACGTTCAATTTAAGAAAGATGACTGGCGCGAAATGTTATCGTCCCTTTGGTAATATATTATTTGGGGAAAATATAGTTATTTTTAAGATAAATCGTATTATTACGACAGTAGTGAAATATCCATGCATTTTTTTTCTGTTAAATATTTTGAATAAAGACTTAATACTAAGTCGATATAACGTGATATGTAGGGTTAAATTGTTCAAAATATGTATTAATAACTTTATATTGTATATTGAAATCATCCAAACTCGTTTCATATTAACTAACTACACAGCAGCTATACTTACACTACCTCCATACCTTACTCACCATTATTTGTACATCCGCGCAAAGTCTAATATCGTGTGGCACATCCGTTACGTATATAAACATTGTTTATTTAAAAGTTGTAGTAACTATATATTTTGTTCCTTTTTTTCTGGTAATTTGCCATTTTACCAATTAAAATGATTAATACAGCTGTAATAAATGATTTGGATACTAATGTATCCGCATCGACTAGTACATATGTCAATGAGCCCCAGCTATGTATTAGATACCTAGGGGATATTAGACATCAAATTACAGTTCTATCACAAAATATAAGAAGTGTACGTAAAAACCTAGATTACCTAACTGTGTTCATACAAAAATTAAACTTCTTACCGGATTTAATAATTCTGACTGAATGTTGGTTGTTGGATGGAAATACTGCATTTAATCTTACAAATTATGAGCAACGAAACTCTACACAATATCTCAACAAAAGTGATGGAATTGTCATTTATTTTAGACAAGGCCTCAAAATTAATATATCTGAGCCATCGTTTTTAGATGCAAACTGCCTAATAGTAGAGTTAGAGAAGGCTGTAACCGTAATATGTATCTATAGGTCACCGTCCTTCAAAAACATTGATAACTTTCTTACTTCACTGGAGCAGTTATTAAAAAACATTAAAGGTGAAAGTTGCTTCATTGTAGGCGATATTAATATAGATATTAAAAATGACACAAATGATACGAAATCAGATGAATACTTAAATCTTACAGCCCAGTATGGCTTTGTCCCTGGTCATCAACTTCCAACTCGGGGCCTAAACTGCTTGGACCACGTTCTTGTGAAATCACGAACAACAACTTCAGTAGTAGTCTGCAGATCAGATATAAGTGATCACGATTCTGTTATTTTTTCAATTAATAATAATAAGCAAATTACTTTACCTAGACCCATCCACTTAAAAAAGGTTAATTATGTGCAAGTAACAAAATATCTTCAGCTTACAGACTGGTCTAAATTGTATGAAAAAACTAACGCTAATAAAGCCACTGATGAGTTTATCAATATTATAAACACTATTGTGTCTAAAAATACAGAGCTGCGTACTATCCGTCATTCGCAATGTATACTTAAGCCATGGATGACTGCAAGCCTGATTAGATGTGCGGAGAAACGCGATCGTCTCCATATGTCAGTACGTAAAAATCCGAACGACCAAACTCTTTTAATTGACTATAAAAAATACAGAAATACCTGCAATAATATCTTACAAAATCTTAAGGACGAATACGATAGAAAAAGACTATTAGAGAATAAAGACGATCTGAGAAAGAAGTGGGATGTTCTTAAAGATATTTGTCATCTTAATTCTAAAAATAACAAAAAATGTAACAAACTTATAACTGAAAATACTCCACAACCGACACACGTACTTAACGAGGCAAATAACTATTTTTCCACCATAGGCGAAAAGCTTGCAAGAACAATTCTGGATGAGGTAGGGAAAACTGAAGCTGAACTAGCAAAAAATATCTCAGCACAGAGTGTCAAAAACAATAGCCAGTATTCTTTCTTTTTCACACCGACTGATGAACTAGAAATCCTGAAGATCATTAGCAACCTTAAAACTAGATCTGCTGCTGGCATAGATACTATCACAAACGAACTTTTAAAGACATGTAAACTTGTTTTAGCTAGTCCTATTACATTCATTTGTAATCTTAGCCTATCTTCGGGGGTAGTACCAGATACGTTTAAAATAGCAAATGTGTGTCCTATCCCAAAGGATGGAGATTCTACAGATGTGTCAAACTACAGGCCGATATCTTTACTTTCTTGCATATCCAAAATAGTTGAAAGGGTTGTTAATAAAAGGCTGTTGGATTACTTGGAATCTAGAAATCTTCTTTCAGAAAATCAGTACGGTTTTAGAGCGATTCGTTCTACTGAAGACGCGGTCACTGAACTAACTAATTTTGTTTCTGCGAAGTTGGATCAGGGAAATAGATGTATTGGTGTCTTCCTTGATTTAGCCAAGGCTTTTGACACTCTGTCTAGGAAAATCCTGATCAAGAAATTAGAAGCATTGGGAATACGTGGTACTCCACTGCAATGGTTCCAGTCGTATTTAACGGGCCGCAAACAAAAAGTTACGGTTGATAACCTATCCAGTAAAATAGCAGAAGTCAATTTCGGTGTGCCTCAAGGCAGCGTATTGGGCCCAACCCTATTTTTAGTCTACATAAATGACCTATGCTCCCTCAACGTCAGGCAGGCAAAATTTTTCACCTTCGCGGATGACACGGCCGTAGTCTTTTATGGAAATAGCTGGGGCTCAGCGGAGCGGTTATGTCAACAGGGTTTGCAAGAGGTTTTTGCGTGGCTCAGAAATAACTTGCTTACCGTTAACACAAGCAAAACAAAAATTATCTGTTTTAAAATATCGAGTAGAACTGATCCCATAGATACATTAAAAATTAAATTCCATACATGTACTGACTACAAAAGTGAGAGCTGCAAATGTCCCATGCTCGAACAGGTAAGTAGTTTAAAATACCTCGGTGTTGTAATAGATGAAGGGTTGCGATGGGACAAACAAATTGAAGCACTAAGGGGTAGGCTGCGAAAATTTATGTTTATATTCGGAAGACTTAAAAATGTGGCTAATGCAGAAATAATAAAGCTTGTCTATGAATCACTCTGCCAATCACTACTGAACTACTGCCTACCAGCGTGGGGTGCAGCTGGTAAAACCTACTTACTCAAACTTGAACGTACTCAAAGAGCCGTCTTAAAAACTGCGTACAAAAAACCTTTTCGGTATCCTACTGACAGCCTTTATTCAGAGTGTGGGTTCTTGCGTGTTAGACAGTTATATATAAAATCCGTTATACTTCGATTTCATAAGTCCGCAGCCTTAACAGTTATAACGCGCTCACGCCTTCAACGGTGGAAGTTTCCTTTTTTGAGAACGAAGTTTGGACGTAGATTTTACCTGTTTGCTGGACCATTCCTCTATACGAAGGTTAACAGAATACTAAAAATTGTAAAAATGTCACGATATAAATGTAAAAAGACACTTGATAAATGGTTAATTGAATCAAACTACGGAGAAACAGAAAAAATGCTCACAATATTAGAATAAATATAACATACAATAAACACACAGAGAGACACACGCATGCACACGCATGCACACACAAACACAGTCATACACACAATCATACACACGCACACACATTGCACACATTAAAGAACAATTTTTTTGTCATTATTGCTCCAATTGCTTTTTTTGTATGTTTTTGATTTTTTATTTTTATTTTATTATTAAGTTACCTTTATTGTATTCAACCTGGAAGGAAGTGACTTCCACGACACAGGGAATCCTAGTGTGGAAATCACGGACTTTATCTGTATTCTTTGGATTACTTTTTATGTGTTTGTTTGTTTGAAATAAATAAATAAAACATGTCATCATCACAAACATCATCATATAAGCAGTTGGCATCTTTTTATTTCCCCATTAGTAAGCCGTTGTCTGACTTGATGGTATGGAATGATGTAGTCTAAGACAGTAGCTGGCTAATACGTTAGGGTTACGGCATTTACAAGCCATATCCCATACGTCCTTTGCTGGTTTGCAAGGCTTCCCACGCGTTTCTGCCTAGCGGCTTTTTGAGAACCGTGTAATTTATTACAGTAATTGTAGTCGCATATAGGCTTTACTTTCACAAGATCTCAGTGGCCTCACGATAATATGACGACAGAGTTAAATGTAGCGACTTATTCCATTTTTGGTTCTAGATTGGATCAATCGGAACATGGAGGTGTGAACAAATTTGGACTTTATAACAAGTGCAACAAGGTACATATCAGGATTCCAAAAAACTATTTTTTTTAATGAAGTAGAGCACCTTTCATATGCGATATTCAAAGTCGCATGGCAGCGGCATGGTACTTCTAATTACACTTTGTTGTAAGTAAAAAAAGAACGGGGCCTTAACCAAGTTGTACTTAATTAGTAGGTATATTGAAATGTATACCTTCGTATGTTTCCCTAAAAGCAAATATAAAAGCCGCTTTTAAAATAAACATCGCAGGGAGGACTTGAAACAAATTTACTACGTTATTAACAATTTTTAATATTCCACTTCTGATACGAACATTAACTGGATACGGATAAAAGCACTAATACATGATCTCAGAGAATCGAATACGAGATCAAACGAGTTATTTGAAATAGTATAAAATAGTTATTTAGATTTCCCCTAGGAGATCTCTAGGGATAAGCCTCTTATTTGTGCACGGCGTCTGATATTGCAAAAGTACTTTTAAAATCTTCCTTCTATTCATCTAGTCTATCCTCATATCTTTAAATCTTTATTTCTCGCGGTATCTATATTTGACGATCTCTTTGGCGCAGCGGTGAACGCTATGGTTTAAAGTAGGCGGTCTGGGGATCGATCACCAGCAGGGGCAATTTGGGAACTTATACTTCCCGATTTTCTGTTCTGGTGGGAGTCTACGGCTGTGGCTAGTTACCACCCTACCGACGAATACGATTAGCATTTTAGCGTTCCGGTACGATTTCACTTAGAAATCGGTTAGGGATATGGGTTGAATGTAACTAACATATATCTAAAATAGCCCGTTACTAGCCGTTATTCCACTACCGGTAGTGCCGGTAGTGGAATACAATATAATATATATATTATAAATGCGAAAGTAAATTTATTTAATTATTTATCCTTCCTTTACGCCCTAAGTTAGCGACCAATGGAATGAATTTTTGTGATTCCCACGGGATTTGTAATAAACCGTAATAAACGCGGGCTTTCGTCTGTGATTTGACAGACCGTTGCGAACACATATTTAAAAAATGGTTTCGGTATATGCAAATCTTCGGAACAGTTTGTTTGGACGCACATTCACCGGCACGAGTTCTATATCAAACGTTCGTGACCGCGAATGTCCATCAAGGAACATCCAGAGTACCTTTTAGCGTAGTAAACGCTTTTTTATATGAACCATGGAATGAAACTTTGGTTAGCTACCTCAATAGTTAACTTAATAGCGCAAAGGGATGACCAGAATTTCGTGTTTGTAACAATAAAAAATCAAGTATTTCTGTCAATAACACTTATTATATTATATATATATATATATATATATATAAATGTATAGATATAATATAATAAGTGTTATTGACAGAAATACTTGATTTTTTATTTTTACAAACACGAAATATATATATATATATATATATATATTATTTATTTTCACTGGTGATGCATCTTACATTCGTATTGTATGTATTTGTTGGTTGCCTGGAAAGGACCGCTGTGAATCAATAAGGCCGTCAAAGCACGGATCTCCTCTCACAGTGCGAAGGGGTTAAGCATTAACGTAAGCCTAGTGCGGTTTTTGAGAGACACACCTTTTAGAACATTATGCAGAACTCTCAGGCATGCAGGTTTCCTCACGATGTTTTCCTTCACCGTTGAAGCAAGTGATATTTAAATTACTTAAAACGCACATAAGTTACAAAAGTTAGAAGTGCGTGCTGGGATTCGAGCTAGGTCACCCGAAATAGAAGTCGAGTTCCTGCCCAATGCTTTAAACTCTCTATAAAAGATTTCGAAACAGTTAGCTTATTGCAAACATTAAAACACCCATTTTATAATAACCATAATATCCTCCAAACTGTTAATATAACGTTTATTTCATAATAACACTCCTTTCTTTTTCGTTGTAATTCACGCACGTGTCCGTCTGAATGCCGCGCGCCGTAAAAGTAGGTTACTCGAATACCCGCCATTTCTCTTCGATATTTTTACTGTCTTCTTTACGAAAAAAATAAGGAATACAAACTTTGACAACACACCGCATAATAATGATAACTAGCGTACCCAGCCCGCTTCGCCGGGCTACATTTTGCTTTATTTTATTTAAACAATAAACTTACATCATTAAATTTTTAATTTAAGTCTCATAATATATTAAATCATTTATTTCTCTCCGTATTCATTCCCTTCTATTCTCTTCTCGAGGTGAAGATCATTATCTACACCCATGTACACCCAACAATAGAATATCATCATAGTAAATAAAAGCTGTATTTGACAGTTTGACAGTTCAAAAATAGGAGTGCTCCGATCGTCACCAAACTTTACAGGATTACTCGCCAGGTCAATCCGGAGATTCCCTGAAAGTTTCATTGAAATCGGTCCAGCCGTTTCGGAGCCTATACGGAACATACCCACACACTTTCTCTTTTATATATATAGATTAGGCATTAAAAAACGAATGTGGTAATAGTAACCACATTCGTGTTTTAATACCCCTCAGCAACAGTTGCATAGATTGGTTATTTATGCAACTAAAAAAATATTTTGTACTTTAAAAAATTTAGGGAAACCGTATCAAAAGATACTAAATTTGTCTTTAAAATAAATACTGTAAAATATTTACCTTCTCCAGAACCTCGACGAGGAAGGCCAGCATCTGTAGCGAGAGGTGCGAGTAGGTGTCCCAGAGGTACTTGACTACACACTTAGTCCACTGGAAGCTCTCCTTGCTGAAGGTGCGCCGCGAGTATAGCGTCATCACCGTGCCAAGGTTCTCCAGCTTCTTGCTCTTCTCTGACGTGAACTGGAAATAAATAAATAAATAAATATACTGTGACAATACACACATCGCCATCTAGTATCACATCGCCATCATCCCAAAGCAAGCGTAGCTCGTGTTATGTGTACTAAGATGACTGATGAATATTTTTATGAATAACATACATAAATACTTGTGACACCCAAACACTGAAAAGCATTCATATTCATCACACAAATATTTTGCAGTTGTGGGAATCGAACCCACGGCCTTGGACCCAGAAAGCAGGGTCGCTGTTCACTGCGCCAGTCGGCCGTCAAAATATAACTTACATTTACAAAAGTATCGACCAAGTTTTTTAAAACATTTGCTATATAAAGTGGCTCAATGTTATTTTAGTTTCTTATCTCTCACAAGATAGAATAATACTAAGAATTGTTAAAACTGTAAAATCATGTTATAAAATAGCATTCTAAAGAGTTTCTTGCCGGCTTCTTCTCTGTAGAATCTGGTAAAGCCACTACAAACAGAATGACTTGATGTTTCAAAAGTACTTATAAACTATCGCTTACCTATCGGTGAGCCCTCCCTTAAGATAAATATTACATACAGAACACCTATTCCTTCCTATATTTATGATTATTTTTAGTTTTGCTGTGTTTACATGTCATTATTATTATGTCATGGTCACTTGTTATAGATGTACATATAAGGGAATGTGTTAAATATTGTACAAGTTTATTACTGTATATGGTAATAATAATAATAATATTATTAGTGTCATTAACAAATAAATAAATAAAATAAATAAAATAACTAGGCCTACTTGAAAGACTTGAATTTTCAAAAAAAAAAAAAAAGAATTATAATTTTTTTTTAGATTTTGTAATTTGAATATGAAGTCTCGTATGAAAAATAGCACTTGTGTCAAACGAGCCTCATGACGTCACAGTTGCATAAATAGCTAAAGTCCCGACCTGCGCGATGTGGCGTGCGGCGCGCACGCACAGCTCGCTGGCGTCCTCGTAGTGGAGTAGCATGTGCGGCAGCAGCGCCACCACGGTCATGGGGAAGGCGAGCGCCTGCGTGGGGTCAATGACCGGCAGCTCCAGCAGCGGGATCGTGTCCACCAGCACGCCCACCACGGCCTCGTACGTGTTGGGGTGCGTGCAGCCCTGCAACCGAGCGCGAGGTCATCCGGATTCCTTATAGTAGTCATTGACGGACTAAGCGGATAGTCCTTGGTTAGTGATAAAACATCGCGCATGGCAGCCCACACGCAGTCAATATTATTGACAATATGCAGAACATTATCAAAAATATTGACGTCTGCGTGGGAACCGTATAAATCATAACTGGTGTAGCAAGAGTGGTGTATGTTTCATTCATCATCTTTCACTAACAAACCTTTAGCAGGAGTGAATGCAGCGAGGCAGGTCCGTGGGTACCGTGCGCCTGCGTGCGATCTAACCGCTCCCGCGCATCTGGTCTGTCCAGAGGCAGGCGGGCCATGACCCGGGACAGCAGGCGGACTCCCAGTAGGAATTCGTGTTCATAGTCAGACTCCAGTAGAGACGCTCCCACCCAGAATAACGTCGCCAAGATTGTCAGTTTGTCATCCTGTGCAAAAATTCATTTTAAAGTGCGCATGCGCAATACAGCTCATGCCATATTATTTATTCGATTACTTAGTATGACATCTGTTTTGAGCTACAGGCAAGCAACTGCACCATATGGTCAGAATGACAAAAATACATAAATTTTGATATAATAATAGTTCGGGATGAGTTAAGTACCTGTGTAGCTGAATCCCCCAAAAGTTTCAGCGATTGGGCAGACCTCGACCGACACAGATTGGAACACACGCCCTTCGCGGGTTCACATGATCGTGGGGGGCGAGCTTCTGTGGAATTCATTACTAGTTTAATTACCCTGATTTATACCAGAAATCTGGATAGATTTAATTAATTTTTATCCCAAAATTTACTGAAAGTTATTTATCAGGTGCTTTTTATCGCAACGCTTCAGCAGTAAAGGATGCCAGTCCGTGTAGACTACTCAATTTATTTCAGTTAGGGCAAGGCTCCCAGTTTCCTGACGATTTTGGCCAAGGTGGTCATTCTCCAGAGATATTTTCCAACCACACGAGAAATATTATAGTGCACAAGTGTGCGCAAACACAGGAGCACTCTCTATTCCCACACTCTCGTCCGATGACTGGTACTAAGAATTTCTTGATATTAAGCCCAGATACTATTTATAGGCCAGACCCGGTGATTGAACCCCTTCTCACCATCAATAGACAGTTTTCAATACCCAAAGCGTTGAACTGGCGAGCAAAAATCCGCAACGTCAAAAATATAGGTAGGGGAAAAAAGAGTAATTAAGCTTGCCATAAATAAATTAAGCTAAAAGTGATGATTCAGTTTTAGACGACAGCGACAAGAAGGTTGTATCACGACTTACCATGGGGTTGCTTTTCCGCCGGCGGGTTGCTCTTGCGCATGCAGTATGACACCGAGTAGCTTGTACTGCGAGTGTGGTTACTGACGCATCCGACGCAGACGCCTGGCGATCGTTTGCCTGTATCAAATTGAACTGTGAAAACTTGATCTAAATATCTTCGAACATGAAAATTAAGGTTTCACTCATGATTTGGGAGCCCAGTGTCTAGTAATAAAGGTAATATTTTTGTACATAACGTAAATGCATTGAAAGTTATAATCTTTTTCGAAGATTTTGTATTTTCTATTGAAAACAATACTTTAGATATAAGGAATTACTCTAAATATCGGTAATTTTTATTGGGCACGGCATAACAAAAACAAGATAAATTTTTTTTTAAAGATATATTTTTTGAAACTAGGTTGTTTGGACATTATAACACCGATAACTGAAGCATGATTGATCTTATCTTATTGAGGGAAATAAAAATTGAGAGGTGCAAAATATATAAACTTCCCATAAAGTAAATAACTTTTATTTAGTTTTTTTGTTTATTTTGTAGCCAACGTCTCAGATAACTTACCAGCGGCATAAGCGTTGCCGTTCGGTTGTGGGCCGCCATCTTTGTTGTTTAAATTAGGAGTAGACTTGAAAATGTCTCTCATGTAGTCTAGCGGCCTGAAGTTGGACTCTAGTGAGTCGACAGCCGCCTCCAGAGTCAGCAGTAGCTCCGTGACGTAGCCCTGCATGTCTTCGCCCTGCTCTGCCACGGTCTCCACCAGCCGGGACAGTATGTCTGACACCATGCGGCCGGTCATGGCAACGCCGATAAAACGGAATACCTAGCAAGGAGAAGATCAATTCAACACTAGACTGTGTCAACTTTTATATTTACACAATTTTTTTTAAAGTAATAATTGCGGCAATCATATACAGTGAAAATTATCTAAAATGTAAATTTTCTAATTGAAATTTTAAACGTAAGATTATACACCAAAATCAAAATAAACTTTCATAATTCAAATATACTTCAGATAGAAGGCATATATTAATTCTTAATACTGGACTGGGCAAAGGTCTTTTGAAAAGAGATCCAAAATCCACGATTCTGGGCCACTGACCGTCTGTTCACCTCGTTGGGGGCCTTTCCTTTCTGAGAGTTAGTTCATAAAGTTCTCAAGGGCGTCTAAAGTCTTCCAATCCGAACTCTGCCAGGGTGGTGGACTACTCGTGGCCTGCAGTGACTAACGCACTGCAGGCCACGAGTAGTCCACCACCACCATTGGGTAGCATGTAAGGTATGGTAATTTGTGACAGTTTCCCGAAAGCGTTACCTGCAGTGATCTGCCCGCGTAGTGCCGCGAAGGACAGGACAGGCCGAGTTGCAAAGCGGTCTGCGCCCAGCGCTCGGAGATGAGCGCGTGCGGAAGAGATTCACGGAATATCCGCAGCGTGTGCCGCAGCAGGGTCGACATTTGCTGACAGCTGCGGAGTGTCCACACTGCGAGGACAACGTTGGTGATAAATTGTTGGTTGATTAATGGTCAATAAAAAAATGGAGGTGGTGAGAAAAGAGCTCAATTCCCGACAGACTCTAACTTTTCTAAGTTATGTAAGTTTTAAGCAATTAAATACCACGCTTTAAACGTGAAGGAGATAAAGTGAGGAAATCTGGATGCCTGAGACTTCTCCATAATGGTATCAAATGCATCTGAAGGCCAACTACCTGCACTTGACCAGCCCTTAGTTGGCAGGGGACCCGTACCCTATAGAGGGCCGGCAATGGGTTGGAGTTAGGATGATGATGAATGGTCAATATGCTAGCCAAACCTAGATAGCTAACCAAAAATTAAATTTAATGACACCAACGTTCGTAATACAAAATCAAATGGGTAATAAGCTCACCAAGAACAGGTTTAATTCTTATACATTCCAAACAAATACTCATTTGTTATATGTTCTTGTTCTCATTATATTATATGTCGCCACGCAAACATCCGGTCTAACTAATAAAAAAACTGCGTACATAGATTATAAACCCCCAGCTAGTAATTAAATTAAAAATTAATAAATCTCTGACACAGTAAATTGATTGGAACCTTTATTTAAGTAGCGGCCATTTTGGATTTGAATTTTGTCGCAGTGTGTGTATATATGGTGAGGGAGTTGAGAAAAATATGAAATCTGTCATTATATGGCGGCGGCCATTTTGGACCGATTATTATCAAACATAGTTAAGATCACTCCCGACTAATTCTCCGTCAAGCTAAAAAAACTAAATCAAAATCTTTTCATCCACTCGTGTGAATCGACAGATTCGATCGACAGAAGTGCTCGATACCGTACTGACTTGAGGACACTGGCCCTCATAACTGTCAAAGTCAATAAGAACTCCAAAACATCTACTTACAGTCTATCGACTGATTATATATGAAAAAAAAAAAAAAAGTTATTTTTTTATTAGAGACGCTCGTAACTTTAGGTTTAAGTTGGCGAACGAAATTATCACTTTACAATTATGAAAATATATATGTATGAACGCTTCATTCGTGCCTGTGATAGGCCTACATAAATAAAGAATTTTTAAATTTTAAATTTAAATAGTCCACCTTTGGCAGTGATGTCTTCGTACTGCCACAGCGGCATGTGCGTGGGCCGACTGGCCAGGTAGTGCACCAGCGACTTGATGGCGTCGGCCACGGGCAGCTCGGCGACAGCGGGCTCTGCTTCCGCCTCGGCCTCTGCCTCGCCAGTCACGATCACCGGCAGCGACGGGTAGTTGTCCGTCTCACCTGCGCATGACCAGTGTCACCAGAGCTCATCGACACGGCAAGCATGACAGGGAGACAGGAAGAAGTTTTTATCTTCTTTTACAATGTTATCAACTCCCCGAGCATTGATTGTCTACTTCTGCTGGCGCAGACACCGCCCAGTTTCCTAACTCCTGGAGATGGGACTGAGAATTTTTAACAGCAAAATCCACGGGTGTCATACCCTCTGTGCCCTTTCTATTTATTCATAGGCCAAATAAAGTTAGAGAAGAAAAAAAAGACTAAACATAAAGGGTTCATTTTAATTCGCTACAACACCCTATAAATAATGCAACGAAAGAGGTGCGACGGTACTATCTATCATCATTACAATAATTCAAGAAACTAGCAAGAAAATTTTATTAGAATATTTAAAAACCTTAAATAAATGATACTATTACTTTATTCGTAGAAAGATTAGTCAAAATAACCTCAAAACCAATAATATTTTTGCTAGTAGAAGTGTCCTTAGTTTTAATCTTCTTTAAAGTACTAGTAATCAATGTTTTGTGACTGTTGGTTCTTAGGCTAACTATGTATGGGCGCTGAGCAATGAATGTCCTTCAATAATGTATAACAAATTGAATGTAACTTATGTTATTAATGTAACAGTCTATTCATTTAACAAAACAAAACCAAACGTATTCCGTAAGGTCATAAATCAGGTCAGGGAATAAGGTATTCTTGATATTAATCCGTGAAGAATGATAAATTATTAACCATATTGTATAAAGTTTAGGAACTCATACGTAACATAATATGTTAACAAAGCGAAAATCTTTTATTTAAAAAAAAATATACAAAGCACCTACCCTCAGGTGTGACTTGCGGATCAGACGAGAGGGACCGTACGTGTGAGCGCGGAGAGTGGCCGCACTGAGGAAAGTTGTCAAAAACTGCATCTGGTTCTAAAGGAAAACAGAAGTCGGTTAAAAGTCTGTGCGACACAAGGACAGATGAAAGTACGTTGATACTAAAGCATTAACTCAAGGTTCCCATATCTTGAAGAAACACCAAATTTCGAACATGTACCGGTTGGTTAGGCACCTTTTCTAAGCCGGAAGTCAGCTGATGACCTTCTAACACCTGATATGATAGTCATAAGAACCATACCGATCGCGGCTGATTAAACGGAAAATACCGGCCTATTATTTTATATTCTACTAGCCCCGGCTTTCCACGGCCTTCCAACAGAGATATTTATGTTAGGCAGCTATTTATCGCTCTACGCTCTGCTAGTGAAAACAAATATCAAATGCTTTCAAACGTAATAGTCGAGACCTGTAGATCCCTTTCACTAATTCAGATACATTATACAAACCACATATAACTGTTCTTTATGTCTTTGCAATGTTAGCTTAAAAAAGCGACTTGACTATGTTATGCATGTACAAACCTTACTCTTGAATCACTCTATGTATTGCTGAAAACGACATTAAAACAAGATTCGTAGTTAATAAAATCGAGGCGTACAAACGATGAATGATGATGAAAAAGTTACATCAAACAGATATAGTAAGGCAGGTTAACCTGTAAAGTTGTGCGGCACGAGCGGCAGCGGCGGCGGCGGCAGGCCCAGGCGAAGCTGTGCGGAGCGGGCCGCCAGCAGCACGCGCGCCACTGTGAGGTGGTCGTGGTGCGCCGCCACAGCCACCAGCAGATCTAGCAGCAGCTGCCGACAGTGCTGGTGGACTATCCATCTGGTAAACAGTGACAAACTATTAGACTTCCACAAGTTTTATATCAGAGAGTATACTCTAAAACTATATGATCCAGTTCTCTCTACACCTCTATACCATCAAACCACGAGGCATCGTAAGGATCTTCAACCCTACGTAGAAACATCCCTAAGCAATTGTGGTTAAAGTTATCGTTTATGTGTAACTAAGTTGTGGAAACTTCATTGGTTTTTGTGATATAAAAATACGGCATTACTCTTATGTGTAAATGGCCGACAATAGTTTGTTTCCCTTAAAAAGCTAATAAATAAATAAACAAATAAATAAATAAAAACATAAGGAGTGTCCCATGGATACGTAAAAAGCGCTTTGCTTCTTCATTTCCACGCACCGCAAAGTTCCGCAAAGCCTTCCGATTTCCGTTTTCGCCACTATCTATAACTTGCTCTCCATTTTAGGCTGCATCACCAGTAACCATAAGTGAGAGTACAATTATAGTCTACACAAAAAATAGCAATCCGGAGCAAATTTTCTACTGCTGGTGTACTGTCCATTCAAATTATCATGTAATACGACATGGGGATCTTCGAAAAAATTGAACATCAGTCTTCCGAATCAATCTTTATACAACTTCTTGCGTTTCGATTTGCAGATTTCAATATTCGGCATCAGAAAATCAGCCGGTGCTTTTTATTTCTGCGACGACATAAAGTTTGAGTCGAACTATACCAAGAACCTCAGCTTATTGTTGACCTCGATGATATGCTTATTGCCTCCTTTCTTATGGAGAAAGGGATAGATGTTAGACTCACTTACGCGGCTCCAATGCGGATTGGAAGGCTCAAACGATAGCGATACCTCCTAATTACAATGGCCGACAACTTAACGAGGGATGGGGAACATTAATTAACTGACTGCGGACTTCCTAACCAAATTTCCGGTCAGAAAAACGATAAAAGTATCACAATATCAACTAATCGCAGTACCGACTATTTTTAACCGGCGAGACTTGATACAGATATAGTTACAAATATTTCCGTTAGTGTGTCTTGTTTGTATTTATATCACTTCAGATAATCTAAAAAACGTTACTATTATATAAAATGACGATCCCAAGGTAACAACTATCAGTGATATTCATATTCTGTGGGATACATGATATTGCAGTGCGATGTGCTGTTTGAATTAGATGCATAAAGGACGAAGCGCATAATTATCACGGGCTTTTACGCTTGTGGGTGTCATGTTCTCATTGGATGTGTCGATTGTTAATGGACGTCTAGTTACTGTATGAATCAATACTTCTGTACCAATATGACAATGAGAACAGCTTTGTTGGTCTAGTCAACTATCACGAGGCTACCGGTAAAAATATTCTGTTTCCCTCGTCTCAGCGAGCACGTCCAGTCGTCTGTCTCGCTAAGTATCACTAACATGACATAATAATAATCGACAAACCCGCCAACACGTATTTGAGCCGCGAGTCGGGTTTATACACTAATACCTTTATTCCCATAAAATAGAAGGCCTCTGCTCAGCCAATGCTGATGATGAATAGGGGCTTAAATGTGTTTGTTTGTTTATCGTTATAAACTCAAACACTTGACAGAATTTGATAAAATTTGTCACAAATAGGGCATATAAGAGACGGAAAGACATAGCATACATTTTACTGGATTAGCAAAGAACTCCTACCAGATGAAATAAGAAAGATTTATATGAACAACTACTGTGTTTTGCTAGAGTACCTGGGTAGAATAACGTATTGAAAGAATGTCTTGTTTCTACGATTTCACTTAATGATGATACGTTTGAGTACTTAACAAAACGCATAGAGAGCTTCGATAGCGGAGTTTTTTTTAATACAACAGGAATGCTTGCGCTTAACAATAAAGTGCCTCATTGAAAGCAACGATGCCTTCCAGATTGAAGCGCCCTTGCCTAGAAAATGCTTATTCACTCGCGCCTTGAAGGTACTCAAGTTACGAGTAAAAATTTGTAAAAATACATAAAAAGAGATATTCTGTATAAATGTTGGATCTTAATATTAATTAATATTTTAATAAATATAAAAAAAGGAATTTATAGATTGTTTTCATAATAAGTCTTAAAAATGGAGTGTACATATAATATTCCCCATCACTATACAGCGGAAGTGATAATTGTGTCTATTCGTTAAAGCGAAATGTAATCTACTAGGATTTCAAATGAAATAAACGCCTTTCTATTTTATTAGCCCAGCTCACGAAGTGGAGTGAAAACTAATAACTAAGGGCCTAAGGGCGCGTATTCATTCGCCGACAGTGCGACGATGCTGGCGGGCCAATTAGTGAAATTATCCGGACAAAACACGTTTATTATTTATGCCTGATATTAGTATATTTAGTTTATTAATTGATTATGATTATATATATTTTTATTTTAATGTTTATAGACGAGCGCTTGACTGCAATCACACCTGATGATAAGCGATGATGCAGCCTAAGGTGGAGCGCGCTTGCCTAGAAGATGCCTATTCACTCTTGATTTGAAATGATATGTAATTAATACAGTAGCATTGCTTAATAAAAGGCTTATTATATTTGCACGGCAACATGGCATAGGAAAAGTTCACTCCTGTTTATTATTACACAATTATTATTTGGATATTAGTGTCACCCGTGCTGAGTATTGGCACTCAGTTGATAAAACTCTGAGTGAAGTTACAATTTCGTCCCTATCCTAGCCGTGCAGGTGGCACTGAAACACTCTTTACCATAATTACATATATTATACTAGCTGTACCCTGCCACTCTTCGCTGTGGCACATTGTAATTGAATGGTTGAGAAAAACAGTTAAAAACAATCCTTGATGCGTATTATATATCATGCTAAAACTTCAGCTCGATCGGTGCATAATATTTTGATTTTTTGAAGCGCACACAAGCAAACATAACACTTATATTTATATATATATATAGATGTATCGCTTTGTGTGAGAACTTTTTTAATAATGTTCAGTTATTTAATTTTGAAATGGTGTTAGGAATTATTCCCACGCCGAATGCGTTACCCACTGACCAATGTAACAGCTCCCTAATGCGCGCGGCTTATGGCGACTGGGGAAGCGGCTTGTAAATATTGCCGCGACCGTTGCATTTCCATGAAAACGGCACGGATCAAACAGCCCCACTCATCTCGGCGATGCCAGTTCCGCGGCGTTCCACCAGTTTACTTACGACTCAATACAAAAGTGCGCTCGCTTCACACTTAGCATAGCTTTATTTCAGTTTAATGTACTGCAAATACAGACACGCTAACGCTATCCCTTTAGATTGCGCAGCAGACGATTTCAATACTACATTAAGGGTTCATGAGAGATATTAATATCATGTCTTTTATAATGTTTTATGTCATCTTTCATTCATTTGTCTTATAGTTATCATTTATCCATAAATTATGTAGTTCTATCTAGTTCGTGTAAGTGGCCCTGCCGTACTAACAATATGTAAAATAAATAAATAAATGAGAGGATGAATTTAAATGTTCCACAAAACATAATTAAATAATGAATGTACGTTTGGACGTCCAATTGGCGCAGTTTGCAGCGACCCTGCTTTCTGAGTCCAAGGTCGTGGGTTCTATTCCCACAACTGGAAAATGTTTGTGTAATGAGCTTGAATGTTTTTCAGTGACTCGGTGTTTATATGTATATAATAATTATTTATGTAAATTATTCATAAAACTATTCATCAGTCATCTCAGTACCCATAACACAAGCTACGCTTACTTTGGGGCTACATTGCGATGTGTGCGTAGAGGTAAAAAAAAACAGATATAATAAGAGGCAAAAAATTTAGCGACTAATATCATCATCATGAAAGCATCCAATAGTTTGTCTGTAAAGTATATAAAATGTAATTGTTGGTAGTAATTTTTTATTCTTGTTTTTTAGTTGATTGACGATATAAAGTTTTAGTAATACCTACTTACTTCTGAAGCATGAAATTGTAAGCGAATAATATGTATTGTTTGATGTGAGGAGGAATTTGGTTTTTGTTACCTAATTATTTTGTATGTGAAAAAAATCAGCATTTGCTACATGATAATAAAACCTTGTATAATGTACATGCTACACGATTTACAAAAAATTATACATTTTCTGTTAAGGCGACACCGACGACATTTAGGGTTGTAAAATTATAATTTTCCACCATGACTGGCCATTACTCAGTATGAGTCTCCTCTCAGAGTGGGGAGGGTGTAGATAGTAGTCCATCAAGCTGGCCAAGTGCGGATTGCTAGACTTCACACACCTTTGAATTATGTCGTTATGGAGAACTCTCAGTCATGCGGGTTTAGATCTTTTCTTTTACCGTTAAAGCAAGTCCTATTTACATCCTTAAATTTAAAACGCGCATAACTCTGAAAGCGATAGGTGCGTATCGAATTCGGTCACCCCGAAGCCTTATCCACTGAGTTATCACCACTGCATTACCGGATAGTCTCTCATGCTCGAATATTGAAATCGAAACACGCGGAATGTTAGGACGAAAACAACGACATTTTTTGTAGGGAAATAAAGATAGTGTTAATTGTAATAAGGTTGATTTGTGCTTGCAGATTGTGGATAGTTTAAAAGAAAATACGTATGCACTTTGTGTAAAGGTTTAATTGCGACTAGTTATTAGTATTTCACATTATTTAATTGGAATGGCTATGCTTGTGTGCGCAGTGTATGTATAATGGAAGAATATTTGTATGCGTGTTAACTGAAAGTATGAAAGAAGACGTGTAAGTTGTACGTTTGTATATCTTGTATGTCTCATATTTGTATTAACTCAACAGATATTAAATTGAGAATAACAAATTAATATGCACACGATTGGCCGTGTGGTACGGTAGATCATTATACAGTTGTCACCACCCTTCGTCTTGCCGCGGGTGTCGTACGAGGCGACTAGGGGAACATAACGAGGGAGGAATATAAGAAGGGCTGTGGCGTCCATCTGCCCAGCGTGGTGCTCATGGCCATACCGTCCCGACCAGAGGCCTTCAGTCTGCAGTGGACTGGTTTAGACTGTGTGGACTGTTGCTATTGATGATGCGTACCTACGATAAAAAGCTTGCTTTACCTGGTATGGTCCATCCCCAAGAAGACGATATGCAGCATCAGCGGCACGTGGATAGACCAGTCAAGCTCGACGCCGTCGAGCACCACGTCGCACAGCAACATGACGGCTACGTTGCACCTGGCGGATCACAAGTCACATTACAACAGAATTCTGGACAACATCAAACATGTTTTATTAAATTAAAGAAACCACACATGAATCAGAAAAATGGAGGATTACAACCTAAATTTAACAAATTTCGTCTATATTACGTAGTCGAAACTAAGATTTTTATATATTTTATATTAAAATTTTCATCTTGCAAAGCAAATCTCTATAATATGGATAATTGACGAAACAGGCTAATGGCCGTCTCAATGGTAAGTAGAAAGCCATTTCCTTTAAACAGAGGAAAACTTAGCATGCCATACACCCTCTGTGTCCATAGAGCTGCGCCTGAGCTAGTTGCTGTTAAGCCTGGCTGCAATGACTCCTGCAACCACGCCCTTCAGGTCGGAACACAGAAAAATGCTTGCGGAAATAAGCAAGGAGGTAGAAAAAAAAAAAGAAACGGGTTTCTCTTGTAGGCTATAAAGTATAACTGCCATCCTGTAAGGTTAGCCGGTTATCATCTTAGATTGCATCATCACATACCAGTAGGTAAGGGCTAGCTTGTAATAAAAAAGTACTTCCCCGGAAGGGGTCTGTCACAAAGGGATCTACTGATATCGCTAGTTCAAAGTACCCACCGATGGAAGCCAGACACGGGTTGGTTGGTGTCCGGAAGATACTCAGTGAGGAGTGCGAAGAAGCCGCCGTATTCCGGCATGGGCAGCGGACGCGGCTGCGAAGCGTCCACGCGGGGCTCCAGCGGCGTACCCGGCGCGCTGCCCCCGCCCGCGGACTCGCTGCACATTCCCGTCTGGAACGAGGGGAACATATATCATCAACATCGGCATGATCCAGCATCACTTTAATTTATTCTATTATGATAAATTAGAAATATACATTAAAAAATATTAGAGGCAAAAGGCGACCTTAAAAGTGATCTAACCTTAACGATAGGAATATACATGAGAGACGGAAAATCGCAATTACAATAAAACTATACATAAATTAACACACTAAAGTACATACTACTAATAACTAATATAATAAATTATAAAAAGAGAAAAATAAAATAAGATCTACATTTCATAAGAAAAATAAATTAAGAATTACATTTCATCATTCTGAGAATATTCTCCCTAGCAGATCGCTGAGATCCTTGAGACGTACATAATCAACATCAAAGAAAAATTTCTTTCTCTAAGAAATTTAGCGTACCAAAACGATATTGCATAGATATCGGCTAGTGGTATGGCTGCCATATTTTAAAAACTTAAGGCCTCTACTCCAAAACTAAAGGTCATTTACCACCACCGGGTAAGATTGCAGCTTACTGTAATGGAAAAAAAACTGACGGTTTAAAGTGCTGTAAGCGGTTATCGGTACTAAGATGACTAGAGAATATTTTTATGAATAACGTACATAAATACTTAAAATATACAAATAACCAACCAGACACTGAAAAACGTTCAAGTTGGTTCGTTGTTTTGGTGAGGACACTCAAACATTTTCCAGTTGTGGGAATCGAACTTACAGTCTTGGACTCAGAAAGCAGGGTCGCTGCCCATTGCGCAAACCCCAGAAATTGTCAGTTCCCGCAAGAAAGAAAAACGAATGTAATGTCAATGTTGGAAAAGAGAAGCTGCCGAGTTACTTGCCGGCTTCTGCTTTCCGTTATTACGTTGTAAAGTCACTACAATCATACATACTTGACGTTTCAAAGGCGCTTTTAAAGTAGGCCTAGTGACTTTTGAATTTTTGAACAAGGAAAGTACCTTGTAATTTTCTACATTTAGCTTGAAACCGACTTAAAAATGTTGTAGAAAATATTTATTTCTTGCTTTTTAGTAGTTTAACAAAGACGGTTTTTTACAGTATTTTTTTTTTCTGAGCCGTAAATCGAAGAACAGTCCATGTAATACTAATAATGGTATAGTTCCAGTGAAGAGACCATATGGTGCATTTCTAAAGAAGATGCACACGTTGCCTTAAAAATACGCAAATTGCTATCCTAGTGCCTTGAAGTATAAATCTGTACCAAATTAAAATGGGACCACCTCTGAGCTATAATAGAATCATCAAAATCGGTTTATAATTGCAACATGCGGTGGATGCGATAAACTCGCAATAGAATATTGTAGCAAGTCTTGGGGCATGCCTACGCCGTAGAGTCAACATCTACGTAGATATCCTTTGTGTTATTTAGTATGAAAAACTAATATTATCATTTGTCTGTTTTCAACGTTACAAAGATAAATCCTTTGATTTTTATTTTATTACCGGCAGAGCGGTGTGGTTTCAACCACGTCATATTTGGAATAGAATTTTTAATTAATTACTCTTATATTTCAGGCCATACAAAAATACTAAACAATGTCTGAAAATATCTATAAATACAACCTTATAAATACTTCAATTCAATATAAAAATAACTCAATCTAAGACAGAGTTTTATGTTCATATGCTCTATTATACTCTACATCATCCGCAATAAATGGGCTTAACAATCTTTTTAATTTTCTATCTTGTGAGAGACAAGAGCGGAGCCTGCTTCCAAGTAACCTTGTCGTTAAGAAATTCATCAATGGTTTAGTAACCACTATTTATTAAATGTGTTTTAACATACTGTTTAAACTTATGCATTGACAGGTTCAAAATTACCTTGGGAATCATATTATAAAAGCGTATACCCAATTCCACAAATGACTTCTGCATCCACTTTTCGTTTATAAAGAGTAATGTTTTGTCTTACAAATACTAAATATATAAATATATTGTGTGGCTAACGTAAGTATACCTATTTCTTTAAATTATTCACGGAGGTATTCACGTGATTTAAGTTTATGTATTGACAGTACAGCTCTTTTCTGCAATATAAATATGGTTTGAGTATCAGCAGCTTTGCCCCATAATAAGATCCCGTAAGACATCACACTATTTAAGTACGCAAAGTTGACAAGTCTTGGTGTTTCTACGTCAGTAACCTGTTTAATTTTTCTAACGGCATAGGCAGCCGAGCTTAGTTTACCTGCTAGTGTATCTATATGGGTACACTACTGAAGCTTACAGTCTAAGGTCATGCCCAGAAAAATTGAGGAATCTTCCACTTTTAGAGATTCTCCATTTATTATTTATTATTATATTTTTATTAACTTTCTTTACATTTGGTAAAATAAATTTCACACACGTTTTTTTTTTTAAAGTAAATTAAAGACAGTAAACCAGTGCTACAAATGCGACATAGCACGGTTTACATCGTCAGATCGGCCGTTCTGCCATACGTTAGTAGAATATCCGACAAAAGAACATTACTTAATCAGGGCAGTTTATCTAAAAAAGCAGATAAAATAGTTTTAAAAACTGTTAATATTAGCAGCCTAAGACATCGCCTCTACGTCATTTTATTCTGAAAATATATTAATTTACGTCGTACTCTAACACAAAATTTGAACTCGATATCCATATATAGTTTACGAATGTGGTTATCGCCAAAATCTCACTACCGTGTAATTCTCATGCAATGTACGCATCAAAAGTGCCACCTATGGGCCTACTTGAATAAAGATATTTTTGACTTTGACATACGCTGGAAAAGTAGGGACGGTTTAAATCGGATCGAACCTAGTAAAACAATAAAATTGGAGGGAGAATTTTCAGTGACTGCCAGACGCTCGGTCGACCTGTTGCTTTCAACGCGCTGGTACTACAAAATATTGTTTTATTGCAAGTTAAATTACATTAGTGTAACTGCACGTCATAAAAATACTATAAATTGTAAAAAAAAAAAGATCACCTTTAAAAAGTGGACTGGAATTACTTTACGTTTACTTTTGCAATTAGTGAATACAACTTTAAGTGACTTTTAACCATACATTTTGATCGACGACGTAACGGGCTCGTAGTGTATGCCTTCAGCGTTTGTAGTGTCTTTGTGTGTTCTCGGCGAATAAAAATGTAAGGTTTTACCCCCCTCCCTCATTCCACAATCTCACGTGAGATTTTTCAAAATGTGGGTTTCGTACGTAAACGCGATAAATTGTTGTTGTAAAAAGAAAAAAAACAAATGGTATATGGTTGGACAGTCAGTAGATGTATAATGTTGAAGTTTGAATGAAATTATTTTGTTTCAAACGAATTAGTGAATGATCTTAATCGTATTACGATTGCATTATAAATTTAATATCAAGCATGAACAATCTAGATTGAATGGAACAAAATAAATTATTTTAGTCCAATCCATCCACGAGACCCCCCCTCCCCTGTCCAACGTAAGATTAGATGAGATTTGACACGACCCCCACCCCCCCTTAAAAATCACACGTATTTTATGAACGCCCCCTAAGTACTAAAAAAAATCAGGACCTTCATTTAGCTATTATTGTATGCTATAGTTCATTGTGTCCAAATATATCGAAAAAGTCTCACTTTACACCCACGGAATGTTGCTGGCTACCAAACTTTTCCGATTTCCCCCATTTTACGGTAAACAGTGGAATGAGATGACCAACCGCTTGTTCGAGAAACACTACTAAAGTGGAGTGGTTTTGATATTTCAATATTAGTCGTGTACATGTCACTTTAGTTAGCTATCCTTCTTTTTTTTTTTTTTTTAATTTGTTATTTATAACACAAATCAAAATTCAAAATTCAAAATTTCTTTATTCATGTAGGCCTATCACAGGCACTTATGAAGCGTTCATACATAAATGTTTACATAATTGTAAGGGGATGGTGATAACTTCGTCGCCAACTTAAATCTAAAGCTACGAGGACTTTAATCAATAAGGGCATATCAATAACGTAAATTGATAGACATGCAGAATAGATTGCATGCATGAATAAATAAATAAATACGAGCAAAGTGAAATTTTAGCTTTTACGGCTGAACGGACTGATTCGATTTGTTTACGCGCTTCTAAAAACAATATAAGCTATTCGTTTTTAAAAGTGTAAGTTAATTTGATTACTGTGTGCAGAGCGAGAGACTCGCGTTATTGTGTTTTGTCTATCAAAACTGAAGTTGCAGCTAACTCAGGTGAGAGGATATTACATCACTTTTTGATTCTTGTTTTTAGGTATGCGCCCCATCTATTGGCGCATAGCATAAACCAACCCGCATTCCGTAGAAATAGGTCTTTACTAGCTCTTGTCTATTAAATTAAGAAACAAATGTCAGAAATTAAGCCTAACCGTAACTCCACCAAAAATGATTGTAGGCAAGCGCTATTAGAATCTAAATTAGCTTGATATAGTTACGACCGCTACTATATTTTATACATGAGAAATCTTTTTGTATAATTGACATTCTTTATCTACTAATGTAATAATAACATATTTTTTATGCTAGTTCTCCCGGTAACTTATTATACTTGTAAGGCGTCATTTTCGAATGCATTTAAAAAAATTACAGATTAGTGAGGAAAATTTATTTAGCCTTTCTTATTCCCGAAATAAAACTTACATAGTGCCTACGTATATATATATATATATATATATATATATACTTATAGGGTTATATATATATATATATATATATATACTTATAGGGTTATATATATATATATATATATGTAGGCACCGATATGTCAGTGTTTTTATTCTTCGAAATGAGGATTACAAGATCGGCTGGGTTTAGGCTGTAGTCCACCGAGCTACCCAAGTGCGACTTGATGAGACTTCACGCACCTTTGAAAACGTTACGGAGACCTCTCAGGCATGCAGTTTTCCTAACGACGATTTCCTTCACCGTTCATTGAACTCGATCCGAAGGGAGGCGAGTAACCTCTAGGCTATCACCGTCAGAGTATGCCATATTACAATAATAACCAAACGGACAAGTATCTTTAAATGTTCATAAAAAAAGAATAACTATTTTTCGGTGGTTTTAACAGCTCCATGTTATATACTTTTTCACCAAAATTACGTAGGTATGCCGACCACTGAACATGGGATATAGGTGTAGTTCTTTTTGTAATCCAGTTTATAAGCCCTAACTAAAAGTATCCAATAACTTCATTAAAATTCCCATACGAATACGCATCCGCATCCAATAAATATTTTCAAACATACAAGATATTTTTTAACCTTCTCTTCAAATGGGATATTATTAAGTGGGAAAGTCAGAAATGATTTTTCATTTCGCTCTGAGATATGAGAAGTTCAATAAAGTTTGCACTCGTGTTAAGAACTTTATGAAAGGAACAGCCTAATGCAATGTCAGAATTGTGCACTGAAGGTTCGGCTCTATTGTTATATTCTAAAGACCTTTGTGATCTACATCTATATGTATCATATTGTCTATGACTATGCTCTGTATTCTATCGTTTTTATCTGTCTGCGAATACCTCTATCAATGGTCTAAATTGGTTAAATAAAATTATTCAAACGATTTGAAAAAAACGAAACCGTTCTATATAACGAATATTTTTCGTTCTTTGTTTCTTAAAAGTAATGCCCGTGAGACAAATGGGCTGCATTTGCAACTTGCTATAGACATGTCGATTTTTTATAAGTATATTTGCTCCCTTGTAAATAGCAATTTCCATCTCGATCTTTTTTCCCAGAGGAACTAGAACTGAGTCTGTGTGCTGTCGCGCGACTAAGGCGAGCAATATTTTATAAATTTCTAGCCCTTTGAAAGATAATATTAACTTTTATAATATGAATTTCCTTCGAAAGGAAATGTTACTGAAGCTCATCAAAGTGTATATTACGCCGCCCTCATTTTCCCTTCTTAGAACATTGTATAAGCAAGTTCTTTAATAAAAAAGCATAGAACTGCATTATAGTGAAAATTCTTTGACATTGTCCCGCATCCTATGGCGAATACTATCAACTGTTAAAGCGTCACGGTACGATAACTAATAGGTTGGGGAAAATGTTTTTTCGCATTATAGTATGTATGAGCCTGTAATAAAATCTCTTTGGCTATACTTTTTATATCTGGCTGGTTTTGGTATCACTAAAAGTTTAAATTTGAAAGAAGAGAATTCCAAAATAATTTAAATTAGGAAAATGACCTGATCTTGACCTTTGAGAAGTGCACGGTACGTGATCTTGACCTCTGAGAAGTGCACGGTCAAGATCACGTACCTACACGGTCAGGGCCGTAACTTATTTCTCTACCTTATTTCTATCAGATAAGAATCAATAAACTCATAGACTTATCCGTTCTTTTTTATTTAACTGTTAATTTAGGCATTGAATGCAATCTCGCGATTATTGTTTTGTAATACGGAAATTGAATTAGCTAGCTGATATAGCCAGTTCTAAATAGTTTATTTTATTGTCATTGATACTCTATATTTGCTCACCACTACTTGAGAAATACAAGAGAAATAGAAAAGCTAAAACCGAAAAAGTCAGACAGGAAAAAGAGAATCATCGGTATCACAGGCAACACTCATAAGAAATAAGCAACGATAAATCTTACGTTATATATAACGGTTTCGTTGCCTTCAAATAGCTTCAATAATTTTATTTAATCCTTTTGGATAGATGTATTCGCGGACAGATTAAAACCATAGAATACAGAGCAGAGTCATAGACAAAAATATATGCAATAATGCTTATGCTTTGTCCAATTTAGGATGATGATTTTATGAAAATTTAGTTTAATTTGCTATAGTCCGCGAAAAGCAGGAGAAGCTGTACAGTGTAATTTATAACTACTTCAATCCTTATAATCCACACCAAACAGATCTTCGGCAACGTACCCTCTACACACTCGCTCCGAAACCGGAGCATCCTCATGAGATGTTGACTTTACAATGAATAATTGTTAAGTGATTTTGAAGATAATGATTTTGGCAGGTGCATGCCCGTCAAGTGTACTATTCTCTCCGGTAAATTTAAGTACAGGTAATGGCGTACTGCATTGATGGGAAATTAGTGCGTGCTTCGCATAACGACCAACCACAACTATGGAAAATCAGTTTTGTGATAATGTAAATCGCACATTAAAATCACACAATTATTTAACTATATTAAGATATTTTGTAAACATTCAAGTTATTTGTTAAAATAAATCATTACGCCTGAATATTTCCTTTCGTGTAACTTGTAAAATTCATAGTTGGGAATAAATTAATCCAAAAAAGAAATGAAATATCAAATGTTTTGTATCATAAATTATAATCTAATCATACATACAGCATTGTCATGTTACTGTCGATTCCAAGTTCTATGGAAAGAATAATCTATAATCGAATAAGTTCATTGAAGATTATACAAAACCTCATCCCTTCTGTGAGCTGTCTAAATGATCATCCTAAGTTAGACAAAACATAGTAGCGATATCTGCAATACATCCTTAGGATTAGTTAACACAAGGAAAACAGACTGGTTTTTTTTATTTTTTTTATTCCTCTACCAATCAGCCCATGGATGCAATCTCACCTGGTGGTAAGTGATCATGCAGCCTAATATGGTAGCGGGCTAACCTGTTAGGGTCCTGTAATACCCCTAATCGGCTTCTACGCGACATCGCACCGGAACACTAAATCGCTTAGTGGCACGACTTTGTCTGTAAGGTGGTAACTAGCCACGGCCAAAGCCTAAGACTCCCACCAGACCAGACCAGAGAGAATAGAGAAATTATAAATTCCCAATTTGCCCCTGCCGAGAATCGAACCCAGGACCCCCTGTTTAAATTCACATCGCTCACAGTTCAAGCTCAAGGTCGTCAAGGCAGTTGAGAATAATACGCAATATTTAATAATTAAGTTACTTCTGAATTACAACATACTTATACATAAACTGAACTACACAAATAAAATAATACATAATTTTATGTATATTATTTTTAAAATTTTCATTGCATAAATATATTTATTAGAAATTCGTTAAAATGTTTATCAATTAAATTTAATTACCTCGCACATAATACGTAATACTAAATAGTCAACAAATGTTTAGTTATTTCCAAACTTTAGAAAATTACTGTAACTTAAAAATAATTACAATGAACAACAAAAATTATGATTAGTAATGACTTCTGCTGAATGGAACAGACCGACTAATGATCTTTTAAATCTCATCTTGCACGCATCCAACGCTACGCGACGCGCGACGCGTTCATATGTCAAAATACAATTAGTTGCGGCGCGCTCTTGAATGCCGATGTAACTGTTGCACAAAAGGCTTATCTGCCATTCAATTACCCGCGCAGACTATTCAAAATATACATGTTGCTATTTTGAGACTAAATAGATTAGCTGATATTTTTTTAACTCGGGACGAAATAAAAGAGGCAATGCAGTTTTGCGATTTTCCTATGTGCCTGCGTCAAGAGGCATCGTATCTCTTCGACGATGGGACCGGTATATATTTTGATAGATATTTTTTGCCGCTATAGGCCATGAGGTACCGCTGAAATAGTTAGGTCTCTATAACACCAACATTCGGGATCTTATTAAAGCCCTTCTCTGCAATCCCACGTGATGGTAAGTTTATATATTTTCCATTTTACATTTTTGTCATTACAGGACAAAGTTATCCTAATGCGACAATGCAGCATGTTATATTTTTTTTTATAATATACATAAATATAATGTTTATGATCAAATCCAAATCGCTATATTTGTGAGTTCCCTCACAATGCAACAAAATAAATTCTTCTCGGCTGTCACATTGAGGGTACGGAGTGCGCGCGTTAGTACGTAAGTTATGGTGCGGTCTAACATGATAACGGGCTACACTGTTTCTACGCGACGTACCGGAACGCTAAATCGCTCTGCGGCAAGTCTTGATCGGTCCACAAGACCGATGGTCTTGTGGTGAAACCACAGGAGGTCGAATTTCACTAGATGTACATTTTGCTTTAAACGTATGTGGAATCTCAGAGAAAGTTCATTTATAAGGTTATGGGCTACGAAGGAGAACTACGGCAGAATTTTTTTATTTATTATTTTTGTATTCGATGCAAATATAGTGCTTGCTCGTAATTAACTGTCATTCTAGTTTAGCGTGATTCCATATTAGGATGTACTGTCACGTGTCGTCGTAATCAAACGCAAGCCTGTCAGGGAATAAATCAAATAAAATTATGAATCGAAATACTCTCTGCGATGCTACAGACAGATGCACAGATACAAGCAACAGGTCAGGTTACCAAAATGTCCGGCAATATCTTTGAAATAACAGGTAGCAAACAAAATTTCTAATCGATCCGGCAATCTTTTATCAGCTAGAAAAGAACTGATGATCTTCAAACGGCTGAAATGATCTTCTTTATCAATAGCTATAAACATCGTCGTCCAAGATTCCTTTCAAACATCAAAGAGTTCACTACGAGTTTTTTATAGCCTCTAAGGATCTAATATAATGCAAAGGGAAAAGTTGTTTGAATATCACTTTTTCTGTTATTTGACCTTAATATAAGATACTAATGTAATGACTATGTTTATGCGGCGCTTGCGTGAGACTCTGGGCTCTGGTCCTCGGACTCGAAAAATTTTATTAACATCGTATCCCAAAAAATGTTCCTTACGTCTGGTGACCCAAGAGCTGGCGCTTATTTAGCCCAACGGCTAAGTCTAGCAATTCGATGGGGCAATAGCGCCAGCATTTTGGTTACCATGCCCATAAGTGAATAGTAAGACGGCTTATATTTATTGTAAATATTAATGTTACTTTGTAATTATTATTATGTGTTTACTATTTTGAATTATATTTAGGCGTACCTAATTGAAATAAAAGTGTTAAATATAAGATACGAAACCAATATCATCTTTGACACCTGGCACTTTTCGTAAGTACATGCAAAATGTGCTTCCAGCTTCCAGCATTTAATATTTCACAACACTTCCGATTGTGAACTCCGGCGCCGCAAACAGATTCAAGAGTTAAACGAGTAAATACTTTCTTTTTATTTCTTTAATTGTTACGCACCTTTATACTTATGTACATTTTAGTCCTATCATTTTCTTACGTATTACCTACCAATTAAAAAAAAACTTTCGACCTTCTTAGTAACACAATAAAAATATAAAAATAATATATATGGTCATGGCATCTTTATACACTGGAGGAGAAAAGACTTATACCCAAGAAAGAAATATATCCATATTAGAAACATTCAATTTCAGTCTGCCAAGAGAGTTAAAATAAACTCAATCGGAAATATACATAACAGGTTATTTGGCGGAAACTTTCCACAGTGGCTAGCTAAATTTGGTGTCAATCAAGATAAAGAATCGGAAAAATTCTGTGAATAGGAGCTGAAAATAATGTAAGAATAAACTTACAAAAGGCGGACGGTATTCGGATAGGCATCTGTAAATTGTACGAAAGAGTTAGCAGGCCTTTTATAAATCATTTCTTAAGCGGCGCGGATTATATCACTTGTTATGGTAGAATCAGGGGTCAAAGGTACATGCAAACTCACGGGGGTAGCGTCGCCGTCCGAGGGCGCGAGCGGTTCGTCCTCAGCGGGCGGGGTGGCGCACGGCGGTGCAGACGCGCGCTTGTCTTGCGCTCGCATGGGTATGTCGGTCTTGGCGCTGCTGCGAACAAGGCAATTGCTTCACACGAGGAACACATATTACTTCATCATCCCTTCCCATCTCAAACTTCATCAAAATCATTATGGGTAAATAGCTGTTGCCATGCTCTATGTCCGCGTTTGATACAGATTTTTACAAATCCCTGGTTTTTTTTTCTGGGATAGAAAGTATAGCCTATGTTGATTATCATATCAACCCACTACCGTCCCGCTACGGGGCACGGGTCTCCTCCCACAATGAGAAGGGTTTAAGGCCGCAGGACCACGCTGGACCAGTGCGGATTGGTGGACTCCGCACACCTTTGAGAAAATTATGGATAACTCTCAGGTAGTTTCCTAACGGTTCTTTCCTTCACAAAGTAACTGCTTAAAATTTTAATTAATTTTAATTGCTTAAAACGCACATTACTTAGCAAAGTTAGAGCTGCGTGCTGGTAATCAAACTCGGCCCCGAAAGTGAAATTGAAGTCCTACCCACTGGGCTCCCATCGCTTTCTATGTTACTCTCCGTCAGTTCAAGTAATTCTGTGCTAAAAATCAATTGGCTTGTTTGCTTGGTTAGGGCCTAAAAGAAGGACAGACATACAAACAAACAAACAAACACACTTTCGCATTTATATACTAGTAAGGATTATAGTAAAGGTACACTTAACAATTTCGTTTATTTGTTAGGGAATCCTTATAAGTTATCATTCATGTGAAAATTATGTTATTTCAATAATATTTCACGCCAGACGTTCCCCTCGGTTTCAGCCGCGTTAATTAAGGAACGTAACGCAGTGTTATTACCTTTATTGGCGACGCGGTCACTCAGACGTCCGTTGTTGTAGCTTAATTATAAGAGGTATTTTTGTATTAGACCAGTATTTTTTTATTACATGGTATTGATGTATTTAGTCAGCGCATGCCGATAAAACGCGCATTTTCTTGTAGCTAAATTTATAAATACCAATATTACTGCCTGAAAAAAACTGCCTTTTATCGGTGATAGAAAAAAAATGTAAAAGTCGATTCTGTACTTTCAACGCTTATTGATTACAAACAAAACAAAGAACCTTACGTCTTTATACTATTAGTACGTATACTACACACCTACGTGTGTAATTAATAACCTCCTTTCCTTGATGAAGATAGAGAATAATTTGAATATTTATATGAAATCTGTCTTGAGACAGATCTAATTTGGTAAGCCTTCGTCCTCGTTCAACTTGATGGTTTAACAAGGAAAATCAATATTTGCTCCTTTGCAAGACCTCGTCACTGTGCAATCGAAGTGATTGTTTGGTGTCGAAAGGGCACCGGCTGCGCGGCGTTTGCTTAATAGCCATTCATCATTATGGCATATTATACAATAGTCGTAGGTGTTACACATTAAAAACTTCCCTTGAGTTTAACTTCCGTGAAATATTATTTAAGGAGACATTTTTTCGATTTTTTGAGATGCAATCTGTTTTCCGCGGTAAAAAAATCCGTTTGTATTTATAAGGAATAAATCAATTAGATTCTATATTCCATTGCCAAGTTTACAGAAACCTTTATTATATTGATAGGTGTCTAAGTATGTAAACTCTCGCTACTAGCAAACGAATGAAAGGCTGCTACCTGGCGGCAGAGGCTCTTGTGAATACAAAACTACACGAGAGCTCTTTTGATTCGGGCGCAAATATTGACATTGGACGGAAACCGCTCGAATGACCGCACTTGCCAAATATGTTATAATTAACAGCTCATAGCTGATGGGCGCGTTCTCCCCACGCGTTTATTACGGATTTATATACAAAGTCTGTTATTTTTCTGAGATAACAAGAAGTTTATGTTACTCTCCGTCCTTTCAAATAGCTCTCTTAGGTAAGGCGGGACAAACAAACACACTTTCGCATCTATAATATTAGTATAGCTAGACGCGTATTATACACATTTTTTGTAGATGACGACGAGTTCCTTTAATCTAGTCGATCTAAAGTGACGTTAAGGAATATAGGAACACCAAAAGTTTAAACATTAATTTCTGCAATGAGAAAAATGGAAGCAGCTGAACAAATTAAGTACCTATTTGAATATTATATTAATAGTGACGAGAGAGTGATATGAAGCTTCGACCCACTCATCATCATCATCATCATCACATCAACCGATAGACGTCCACTGCTGGACATAGGTCTTTTGTAGGGAGTTCCAAGTTCCACGATTCTGAGCCGCTTGGATCCAACGGCTACCTGCGACGCGCTTAATGTCGTCTGTCCACCTCGTTGGGGGTCGACCAACGCTGCGCTTACCAGTACGGGGCTGCCATTCCAGCACCTTGGGACCCCAACGTCCATCCTTTCTCCGAACTATGTGCCCGGCCCATTGCCACTTAAGCTTCGCGACTCGTTGAGCTATGTCGGTAACTTTGGTTCTTCTACGAATCTCCACATTTCTGATTCGATCGCGTAGAGATACTCCGAGCATAGCTCTCTCCATCGCCCGCTGAGTGACTCTAAGCCTTCTTATGAGGCCCATAGTTAACGACCATGTTTCAGAGCCATAGGTCATCACTGGCAACACGCACTGTTCGAAGACTTTCGTCTTCAGGCACTGAGGGATTTCTGACGAAAAGATGGCACGGAGTTTCCCGAACGCTGCCCATCCGAGTTGGATTCGGCGGTTCACCTCCTTCTCGAAATTGGACCTACCTAACTGGATCGTGTGTCCTAGGTATACGTATTCGTCAACAATTTCGAGTGCAGTGTTCTCAACGATTACTGGTTGAAGCGGAACATGAGCATTAGACATAATCTTCGTCTTGCTCATGTTCATTCGTAGGCCAACCTGTTGAGAAGCTCTGCTGAGGCCATCGAGCATCGTATTTAGGTCTCCCAGAGTCTCTGCCATTATGACTACATCGTCGGCAAACCGAAGTTGAGTGATGTACTCGCCGTTAATGTTGATGCCAAGTCCGTTCCATTCCAGAAGCTTAAAGACGTCCTCCAACGCAGCGGTAAATAGTTTCGGGGAGATAACATCTCCCTGTCGCACGCCTCGCTGCAATTGGATTTTCGACCCACTACTCTGTTTCAATAACGGTTATATGATGATGATGATGATTAAGCCCATATTTCAATGGTCAGTTTTTACGCGGAAAGTTAGCCACGAGCGAAGACAGACCAGACCGGAGAAAATTCAGAGATTATAAATTCTCCAATTTTGTCTTCCGAATAAAACCCGAGACTCCGCTGACCACTGCGCCAAGGAGTTAATTTTTAAAGCGTTTAATGTCACGCCTACTACTGTAGTATATGTCATGCAAGCCACAGTCATCACGCGCATCGTATTTCAGGCTGTCGCTCTTCATAGGGAATGCGCCACCCAGCGCGTCAGACGTGATTCAATAAAGCTACCAACTAACTACTGCGTAGCGGGCGTGGCTAAATCATTAACGACGGGTTCACACTTACTTCTCACAAGACTGGTCTGCCTTAATATACGACGGACTTGTTACGCTAAATGTTTCTGTCAAGCATTCTAATCAGCGGTTATGGTAACGGCGGGGCAAGGGGTGTCAAGAATCTCCGGAAGAGATTCCGCTGCCAAACCCGACGACTGGACCTGGCAACGTATAACGCACGCACGTTGAGGACCGATGAGAAGTTAGTCGAGCTGGAAGAAGCAGTGAGCAAGTTGCGCTGGAGTATCATGGGTTTATCTGAAGTCCGGCGAGAGGGGGAGGACACGATAATCCTAAAATTCGGCAACTTTTTCTACTACCGGGAGGGCGAACAACAGTCCCAAGGTGGTGTCGGATTCATCGTCCACAAATCCCTTGTCAACAACATTGTTCGAGTCGAAAGCGTGTAGAGCAGGGTAGCGTACCTTGTACTCAGAATAACCAAACGGTATTCCCTGAAGGTTATACAGGTCTACGCACCCACAACTGCGCACTCCGACGAGGAAGTAGAGGCACTGTATGAGGATATTTCGAAAGCCATACATACCTCGAAAACTTCTACAGTGTTGTGATGGGGGATTTCAACGCGAGGCTGGGCAAGCGAAGCGGTGCAGAGCTGAGAGTGGGGCAATTTGGATATGGGCAACGGAACGAACGGGGCCAAATGCTGGCCGACTTTATGGAGAAGGAGGGCCTCTTTATGATGAACTCCTTCTTCGAAAAGCGGCCGCACAGGAAATGGACCTGGCTGAGCCCCGATGGTTCGACGAGAAATGAGATCGACTTTATCATGTCGACCAAACGGCATATATTCAATGATGTCTCTGTGATCAACAGGGTGAAAACCGGGAGCGATCACCGTATGGTAAGAGGCACATTGAATATAAATGTAAAGCTGGAAAGGGTCAGACTGGTAAAGTCTACGCTCCGGCCTACTCGTGCTCATATCCTAAACCCCGAGAGCTTTCAACTGGAACTGCAAAACCGGTTTGATTGCCTGGACTGCGATTCTGTGGACGATCTTAACAACAGGCTCGTGGAAACTGTCCATACGGTTGGGTCCAAGTTCTTTAAGACCCACCGTAAACATAGAACCAAAAAGTTCTCGGCCCATACACTCGGGCTTATGGAGAAGAGACAAGAAATGAGACTACAGTCTTCAAAAGATGCGTCTGAATATCGGCGTATTAATAGACAGATCTCGAAGTTGCAGACGAAAGACTTGCGACACTTTAACACTGAGAAAATTAAAGTCGCCATTGAGCGCAACAAAGGCTCGAAAGTGTTCGCAAGAGATCTGTCTATCGGACAGAGCCTGTTGACTCGCCTGAAGACTGACAATGGTAGTCTCATTTCTTCTAAACCAGAGATCCTGAGTGAGGTTGAGAAATTCTATGGACAGTTATACACCTCAACACAAAAGCCTGTTGAAAGTTTGGCTAAAGACCCTAGAGCCAAATTGACCCGACACTTCACTGAAGATATCCCGGATGTCAGCCTTTACGAGATTAGTATGGCTCTCAAACAACTTAAGAACAACAAGGCACCGGGTGATGACGGAATCACAGCAGAACTCCTGAAAGCGGGTGGAAAACCGATACTTAAAGTCCTTCAGCGGTTGTTCAATTCCGTCATTCATCAAGGCACAACGCCAGAGGCATGGCACAGGAGCGTGGTGGTTCTGTTCTTCAAAAAAGGTGATAATACCTTGCTGAAGAACTACAGACCTATCTCGTTGTTGAGCCATGTCTACAAGTTGTTCTCGAGAGTCATTACGAATCGTCTCGCGAATAGGTTCGACGACTTCCAGCCTCCCGAACAAGCCGGTTTCCGAAAGGGCTTTAGTACCATAGACCACATACATACGCTGCGGCAGGTTATACAGAAGACTCAAGAGTATAACCGGCCACTTTGCTTAGCGTTTGTGGACTATGAGAAAGCCTTTGATTCGGTGGAAACCTGGGCTGTGTTAAGGTCACTGCAGAGATGCCGAATTGACTACCGGTACATCGAAGTTTTGAAGTGTTTGTACAAAAACGCCACTATGTCAGTCCGTATACAGGACCAGACTACGAAACCGATCCAACTGCAGCGAGGAGTGCGACAGGGAGATGTTATCTCCCCGAAGCTGTTTACCGCTGCGTTGGAGGACGTTTAAGCTTCTGGATTGGAACGGGCGTGGCTGATGCCACGCCCGTTAACCACATGCCACATTAACGGCGAGTACATCACTCCACTTCGGTTTGCCGACGATGTAGTCATAATGGCAGAACTCTGGAAGACCTTAATGCGATGCTTAATGACCTCAGCAGAGTTTCTCAACAGGTGGGCCTTCGTATGAACATGAGCAAGACGAAAATTATGTCCAACGCTCATGTTCCGCTCCACCCAATAATTATTGGGAGCTCTGCACTCGAAATTGTAGACGAGTATATATACCTAGGACACACGATCCAGTTAGGTAGGTCCAATTTCGAGAAAGAGGTAAACCGCCGAATCCAACTCGGATGGGCAGCGTTCGGGAAACTTCGTGACATCTTCTCGTCCAAAATTCCCCAGTGCCTGAAGACTAAAGTCTTCGAACAGTGCGTGTTGCCAGTGATGGCTTACGGATCAGAGACATGGTCGCTAACTATGGGCCTCATAAGAAGGCTCAGAGTCACTCAGCGGGCGATGGAGAGAGCTATGTTAGGAGTATCTCTACGTGATCAAATCAGAAATGAGGAGATCCGTAGAAGAACTAGAGTTACCGACATAGCTCAGCGAGTTGCGAAGCTGAAGTGGCAATGGGCGGGGCACATAGCTCGGAGAACCGATGGACGTTGGGGTCTTAAGGTGCTGGAATGGCGACCCCGCACCGGTAAACGCAGCGTAGGTCGGCCCCTAACGAGGTGGACAGATGACATCAGGCGAGTAGCTGGGAGCCGTTGGAGGCAAGCGGCCCAGGACCGTGCATTGTGGAACTCCCTACAAAAGACCTATGTCCAGCAGTGGACGTCCATTGGTTGAGATGATGATGATGATTCTAATCAGCGACGGGTGAAATACAACGGATTGGATTAGTTTTTATTTGGAACACAATACTGTCTGCTGAAGACATGCAGAAACGAATTTAAATTCTCATTCTAAAAGTATTAAACTAGGCGCTTTAAAATAAAATAAAATTAGACACTCATGTTACATAAAAAAACGTGAAACGGTGATAGCGCAGTGGGTAGGAGCTCGACTTCACTTTCGGGGGGCCGAGTAAAGCAAGCACCTCCAACTTTTCAAAGTTTTTAGTAATTAATAATATCACCTGACGGTGAAGGAAAACATCATGAGGATACCTGTGTGCCAGGGAGTTCTACATAATGTTCTCAAAGGTATGTGAAGTCCACAGATCAGTATTGAGCCAGCGTTGTGGACTACGGCCTTTACCCCTTCTCATCACCCCTTCAACATTGTGGGAAGAGACCCCTGCCCTGTAGTGAGCAGATGATAGGTCGATATGACGAAGATGTTAGGTGACAGTCATGTAACAAGTGTAGGCCCGTCTTTATCCTTTGAGCGCTTGTAGCGTTGATGAAAGTGTCACGAAGCCTTGTCCCACTAAATGTCACAAGTGTGGTCCACAATTGTTACGCTAAACGTGGACGGTTTCTGACATGATTTTTAATCAGCTACGTTGAAATACAACGGATATAAATTTTAAACAAACACCTCTTCTTCTGTTAGCTGAAGAAATAGCATAAATTAATTTTAACCTCGCTTCGGCAATGGTATTCTTTATGAAACTCTACGCTTTTAGAACGATAATATAAAGAGACAATGATATAACGGAAAGGAAGTTGTGTGATTAAACCAAGCTTTCGGCTACGAGTAAAAAAGCGTGACACTATACTTCTATTAGCGGCCGATTGGCGCAGTGGGCAGCGACCCTGCTTTCTGAGTCTAAGGCCGTGGATTCGATTTCCACAACTGGAAAATGATTGTGTGATGAACATGAATGTTTTTCAGTGTCTGTGTTGATAGTATTTATGTATGTTATTCATTAAAATATTCATCGTTTATTGTATAAATCAATATGACTGGAAAGTGTGCTACGCAGCAATCATAAAAACTAACCGTCGAAGTGTTTTCTTAGACATTTAAAAAGCGTTCATTATTTAGCACACAAACTTTACCATTTAGATTGTGATGATTTTTTCCGTATTTTTTTATCTAATAGTAAGGTTACGAGTTATGAAAATCTAAGAGCCAGAGATTGTAAGCTCGAACCATGATTTCCCGTTGAGCTTGTCGGCATAATCAACTATTTTCTTTAACACAGCCTAAAGCCGGATTAACAGATATTGATATATGAAGTGTTGCTAGCGTTAAATGATTTACCAGTCAGTAGCAGATTTTACTGTTAACATTATATCCTCGACAGATACTCTTACGCTTTTTCATTTCATTAAAAGTAAGCTCTGATCTGCGATCCCTTTGATAAGCGATGTGGCAGTCTATGATGGTGATGCTAATCTTTTATAGGTTTTACAGTTAAATTAAGCCCCTTAATTGGCTTAACGTTGAGCGGCACGTCTTTGTCGAGAGGGCAACGAGCCACGGTCGAAGAAGAACCAGACGAAAGAAAATCCGAAAAAGATAAACTCCCCATTGGGGATTTATTGTTATTAAGTAATTTCATTTAAAAACATATAATAAGATAATTTTCACAGAACATTTAGTAGGGAGAGTTTATTGTTTGAATTATTGTTTTATTTCTTTTTAAATTTTGCTACTTCTCCTGTACGAGTTAAGATACCACATATTACAAGAAGCCTTTACAAATATATATAACAAGATACTCACGATGCCTTAGCAGGGTCTTCTCCGCTGTGTCGCTTCGTGTGGATGGTGCCCTTCTCCACCGGGGCCAGCTCACCCGTGCGCCCCGTGGCGTCCTGCATTCGTTCCCATACATTAACATCATTGAACTAAGAACATACTCATTCAGTCATTATTCAGCCATTGCAGTTCATTGTGTCCGAAAACAGTGAAAGCGCCCCGCGCAAGTCGCACTATACACCCGGGGAATGAATCAATTTTGTTTTCTAAGGGGGTCCAATGCCTAACCCATATTCCCTACACAAGTCTTATAATATTTATACGTTGCATGTTGGTGATATTTTAACTAAATTATTGTTTTAATTAAAACTTAATCTCGGAGAAACAAATGTTTTAAATAGGATTTTTTGAAATCTGAAACAAACGCGCAAGAAGTCCGCAACATGTAGCCGTTTATAACAATTTTAGAGTACAAACCTGTGATCCGGTGCCCGGGCCGTCACTGTGGCCAGACGTGGCCTTGCGCATGGAGGTGAGCCTATAAAATGGAGGCGTCTCCGTCCTTTCGATGAGGCAGTTCAATGTTTCCACAGTCTGTAGCTCTGTCATCATCTCGTCAAGGAGTCGCTCGGGCCTCGACCGCGCGAGGTAGAGGACAACTCGTTTAGCCTGTCACACACAAGAGAAGCTGTCGCTCACTACACTTATAAAATTAAAAAAATAAGAAATAGTTTCCGCTAAGAGTTTACATAATAAGTTAAAGTGTTTAAAGACTTTTGAAAATGACTCTACTATTCACTATCTTCATCATAGTAAAGTAGAGTTATGAGCATAGCGGAGGACTCTTAACTACTGTTCATCATCATCCTTGTCAGCCAATATGCATCCAGTGCTGGACATAGGCCTCTTGATCCGCGCCAACTCTTGCTACTCCCAGCCTTCTGCATCCAATGGCTGCCTGCCACTTTCCGGAACTCGTCGCACCACCAAGTCGGGGAGCGGTTTACTGTTATGCATATCCTATTATCCTACTAATATTATAAATATGAAAGTGTGGACGTTTTTTTACTCAATCACGCAAAAACGGCTGAAACGATTAAAAATTGTTAACGAGCAAAGCTTTAGAACCAATTCTGAAGTCCACGCACACGAAGTCAGAAGCTAGTATACTATATAATCCGGTAGACAGTGCTAATGTCTAACTACTAATGTATTAACAGAAAAGCCCAACACCTTACAATTCTAGGCCAGAATCCCGTGATCTGTAGTTAAACCTGCTAAAGACGTGTAAGGCAGTTATTGACTTGAAATTTGAAGCCACTATTTCTAAAACCGGGACGGGAGTGTGATATAGTTACTCACATATGGTAGCAGTTCGTTGGGTGCCATCCCGGAGACAATGATGAGGTACCGGATGATCACTTTGAGGTTGTTCGGCCAGCATGCGCACAACGTGGACCACAGCTCCTCTATTTCCTTGGGGTGATTGTCCGAAAACTGTTGGCAAGTAAGATGAACTAGCTGTACCACACGTTTAGTAACGTGTAATGTTATAATAATAATAAATATATGTATATCTTTATTTTGCACATATATTATCTGGAACGGATGTATTGAACTCCCAGCAAAGGCCTGGTCAAATCGCATTACTCTAGGGTGATTATCTATACTTGTAATAAAACTGGAAGATTTCTGTACATTTAATATATTTTGAAAATTTTGACCGGGGGATACTTTATAATCGATACTGAGTCCATTTACAAATTTTTATTTAATTTTTGTTTGTCTGTCTGTCTGTCTGTCTGTCCGGGCATCGCGTGAAACTACTGAACGGATTTAAATGCAATTTGGTATAGTGGTAGCAAATATTCCGGGTGAACATATAGGCTACTTTTTATCCCGATAAACAAAAGTTTCCTCCGGGAAATGGGATGAAATTTTTTACCAATTTTACTTCATAGCTCGGTTAAATTTGAACCGATTTTAATAATTCATTTTTAATTTGAAAGTATATACTACCAAGCATGTATTGCTAATTTTAAGAAAGATCTGATAAATATTCTCGGAGATAAAGGGTATAACTCTTCACTGATAATAGCAAGTCGCAAGGCATATGCGATAATAAATGATTTAAATTAGACCTAAGTTTCGAAGTTACGACGGGTATAAAAATGCTTAAAGCGAGAAAAATGCAGAGGGACGCCCGGTCGCGTATTATACAGTTTGGAAATAAAACTGGACCCAGTAAGTGGCGCTGCAATAAGGTTCTTAGTTTTTTTAAGATATTAAAACAGATAATAATCGATTTGATACAGACGAAGTTGCGCGGGTCAGCTAGTTAATTAATATACGACAATAAACACATCGCCATCTAGCCCTAAAGTAAGTGTAGCTTATGGGTACTGAGATGAGTGATAGATATTTTTATGAATAATATTAATAAATACTTATAATATACGTATAAACACCCAGCCACTGAAAAACATTTATGTTCATCACTCGAAGATTTTCCAGTCGTGGGAATCGAACCCTCCCTAGATTTTCAAGTTGTCGAATACTGCTTAAAAACCGCGCAATCAAAGGTGTATCATAAGAGAACGTAGGCGTAATCATAGCGTACCACTCAACCTCAGTGAAGCTTAGTATGTGCAAGCTGCACAATCGTGCTTCATCTTAATATATATAAATCTCCTGTCGCGATGTTTGTCCGCGATGGACTCCTAAACTACTTAACCGATTTTAAATTAAATTGGCACACCGTGAGCAGTCTGCTCCAACTTAAGAGATAGGATAGCTTAGATCTTTAATTATAGTCGCAATTTTATTTATTGCAAATTATTTGTCTATAATTAATTGACAGTCACATGTTATATATATATACTACTATACTCATTTAAGGATTAGCGATACTGAATACTTTAAAAACAAAATCTAACGCAGACGAAGTCGCGGGCAACAGCTAGTAGATTATAATTATTTATTCTCTCCTAACCTTTGCATTAAAAGAACACGCTGTAAAGGGCAAAGTTTATCTACCTAGGATCTTTTTGATTGTTTTTTTATTTGTAAGGAACAATATTCCATTCCTATTCATGACAATCGACCCTTTAATTTTAAATTTTTATTGAAATAAACCGCGAGTTCGTTGCAAATTTATATTAGACTAGCTGTTACCCGCGACTTCGTCTGCGTTTGATTTTGTTTTAGTTAGTTTTAGTCCTAAAAAAAAATTAAAGTTCGTTGTAGTTCTGAAAAAAATTAAGAATACCAATTCTTATAAAAAAAAACTGGTGTAGTTTTTAAAAAGTAATTTAATCAATTCACATAGTAATAATATCTTAAAAGAACTGTCTGATCAGTATAAGCTCCTTCTGTCACTTACAAAGAATAGTAATCGTTAAAGGAAGAATCGAAATAGCATTGTTAGTTGATTCATATGCTAAAGGTTAACGAAGAACATTTTTAACATTATTTATTTAGTCCTAGCACTGAAGTCCTCATAAATGTGGCAGCACTTAGGTATTCAGTATCGCTAAGCCTTTAATGGGGGGTTTGCTGCTAACCGCTGAGGAGTTCTGTCCTCTATCTCTTAATTTCAAGATAAAAGTAATCCTATATTACTTCTAATACTTCCAAGAATATGTGTACAAAGTTTCATGAGGATCGGTTAAGTGGTTTTTGCGTGAAAGCGTAACAAACAAACTTACATAGACATTTATAATATAAGTAGGGATTTATTATTGGCTCTTCAAACTTTTTAGATCAATATTTTTGTAGTAGCGTGAAATAACGGACATAGCAACTTAATAGATTATGACAACTTTATAACTATACTATTATAATACTACGAGTACTAACTACTTATATAAAATGATGGTTTTAAAATTTAAATTATCCTATAAATAATAATAGGCGGAGACCATACAAGATAGAGATGTTTTAAGTACACGCTAGTAACAAGTGCTGGAACGAAATAAAGTAATATTTTTTATTTATATTCCACTACAAGTTAGTCCTCGACTGCAATCTCACTAAACAGATCGTCAAATGATATGAGCTAGATACTGCCAATGGTTGGGTAATACATCTTTGTTTTCGGCTAGATTGACATTTCATTTAAGATGTTCAACAGACATGAATAGTGAACGTTGCTATTCCTCAATTCAATAGCTGGGCGCCTTTATCAACTAATGGGAATAATTAGTCTCGAAGCTGATGGCAACTTTTGGAGAACTACTTGATAAAAACCCCACCAATAACTAAAGAATATTCAGATTATTAAAAGTAAATTCTTGCTTCCAAAGTACTTTACAAGATTATCTTACAATTTAAAATACAAAAAAGTATAGTATAGTAATGGTATAGTGGAATTCTCTACGGGATTATAAATGGCAGTTTGTCTAATTAGCTCTTCTATAATAACGCTTTATATAACGAGCCGTCATCAAATCAGAAATGAGGAAATCCGTACGTATCCGAGTTACCGAGATAGCCGCGAAGCTGAATTGGCAATGGGCGGGCACATAGCTCCCAGAACCTATGGATGGTCCCGAGGTGTTCGGGTTGCCACCCCGCACCGGTAAACGTAGTGTTGGTGGACCCCCAACGAGAAGGACCGGCGACATGAAACGAGTCGCTGGGAGCCACTGGAAACAAGCGGCCCAGGATCGTGGAATTTGACCTATGTCCAGCAGTGTACGTCAATTGAGGTGATGCTAACGTGTTTTTTGTATGTCTGTAAATTTGCGTAATATAATAATCGTGAAAGTGTTTCTCTTGGTTTAGCAGCCTCGGGTGAACAACTATAAATAGCGGAAATGTGCCTATTTCTAGTATTGTGCAGTGCGGGAAGCGTCCTACAATAATATGTCTCGATATTTAGATCTGTTGAGCTACTAGCAAACTTTTCGAAAGTAACATAAGAAGAATGTGATTGAGTTTGCGTCAGGCTTAAGGTCATTCCGTTGCGGATGGTTAGAGTTGTAGAAAAGATTTTGTTATGCGCGTCCTTTGATAGAGAAACGCTAACTGTTGAATCGGATACTGTTTGGTCGCTGGCCAGAATTGGCAGGTTAACGAATTGAAAATTGGCAGGTTAAAATTGAAAAGCGCAAGTATTTCGCGCTGTAGCTTTTTACCATCCTACTGGCAAAGCGAGCGAGTTACTCTTGGGGCTAATGGACTGTGTATACCTTAGCGAGCTTCCATCTCGGACTGTATTATCGCCCGATATGCTATTATCCAATAAAATGCAAGAGTGAAAATGGTAACACAGTAAAAAAATAACATTGCAGCGCCCCTTCTTATCTGTACCTTTTTTCTACGATCGCTCCGACATCTGTCTCACTTATTACACCAAGCTGTTTGCCTAGCAAGTAGAAACCAAGAACCTTTTGCAATCTACCTTTCAAATTCCCCACAGGCTCTTCGGCTTCTAGCATCGAACGGGAATAGCGGATTATATTTAGGGAACATTAGGACGAGTTGCAAAAGTTTATGAAAACGGTGTGCGTGAAAGTTATGAACACAGTGGAGTAAAGGCGAATGTGGACTGCCGTCGTGTAATTTTGACGTTTATGCAGATCCGCCTTTAAACGGACGCGTCGGTAGTATACACTTGGCATTCAATTAAATACTAAAATTAATGCAAATAATATAAGCAGGTTAGTGCGGCCCAGTTAAATAAATCGATTACGCTGTTTCAGCAACATTAAACCAAATAACTGGATGTTTGCCCGACATTGGAGATCCGAATTATGTTTGTATAATATTAAATTATGGAAAAGAGAAATTGCTGAGTTTCAATTGCTTATAGTAGGCATATTTGAAATAACCAAATGTAGAATTATGATTTTAAATTATGAGCAACGTTAAGAAAAATACTTTATTATTGTCAAAGGCCACGGTGGTCCTTGGATATATTTCCGGGTCCGCGCAAAAATATTACGGGGTAATATTCCTGTGTAACTGATCGTTCGCGATTATTATAACTAACAGTATTTTACACTACGTTCTTCATCGAGTTTATTACGGTTTTTTTTTAAATCCCGTGGAAACCGTTTGTTTTCCTGGGATAAAAAGCTTTTGTTACTCTCCGTCCTTCAACTAACTCTATGCCCAAATTAAAGTTTATTTAAAATTAGTTTCTTAGTTAGGGCTTGAAGGAAGGACAAACAAACAAAAACCCTTTCGAATTTATTATATTATAGTAAGAAAATTAGGCTTAATTAGCTATACTCCGCGAACCTGCACGATGTCATTTATAGTTTTTTCGATCTTTATCCTTCACACCATTCGGCTATTATCTGTCTACGCACGTTTCGCTCCGATATCGAGCATCCATTGATTTTACAATTAATAATCGCTAATCATGTTTTACCTTTTCTCTGTACCTTGGAAAGGAAGCCAAGCTATCGGTCCTGGTAACTTACAGCTCAGATATTTTTTGTAACTTTAGTGGCTATGGCGGTTTGGACAAAGCTCGCTCTATGGACGCAGGGAGAGCTTGGGCGGAAACGATTAAGGCGATTGCAGGCCCCATTTGCGTAGAGCGATTCCAGCAAACACGGGCGCGCCCGTCTACACCCCTTCTTTCTGCCAATACATGTTTCAGAGCTTTGTGGATATTCAGCACTCACGCATGGGGCCATATTATGTACACAAGCACGTGCCCACACGCGGCATTTGTAATAGATACATCTGATATCCAAGCTTTATATATAAAAAAATATAAAATGTGTTAAAATCCCATTATTTTATCATAATTATTTTATCACATACATACAACATATGTAATTTTATTTCATAACAAATAAGTTATACACGGAAAAATAAATTCATGGACGTTTAATTCTTTTTTTAACCGCCATCTTTTATAAATATTCGTATGCATACAAAAAAATAATCTATTTATCTGATGATTCTAATGCGAAAATACTGAAATAAATATTCTTGATAGGAGTCTACTCTTATTACCGTAAAAGTATGGCGATTTATAAAGTAAAGATGACGAAAAGGTGGAAAGCTAGTAACTATAGAAATAACTTGCAATGGATACTTTTAATGAAGAAGTTATGTAACAAGTACAACAAGCAACAAGTAAGTGTTGCCAGCTATAAAAGAAAACCAACATTTTAAAAAGAAGTAGTACTTTTATCGGACAAAATAGGTATGCATTTGGTGGAAATGGAAAGAGGATTATAAACCACTCTATCGGTGCAGCGGCGTCCCTTGAGCAGACACGTGCTTGAACAGTTATCAAAGACGCATCGGACGAAATAATATCTACGTGAAAACCAAAAGAGCAACAAAGAGTGAATGCCTACATTTACAGCAACTGAGGAAACTAAAAAATCACATAAACTTCAACAATGCAAATAAAATATTCTTGACAATAAAGGGTGTTTGTAAAAAAAACATTCCTAAACCGGGGGATCAAAAAGCATGGGGAAATTCTATTGTTCTCGCAGTAGGTATATCATAGAGCCACATCGAATAACAGCCAAACAATTCGGCTTTTGTCAAGTCAATCATCTCGGCGCTTTGGACTCGATGGATAATCTATTTGTTGTCTGTTTATCGTTTTTTCTAGAGGATATTCTTTATAGAGTTTGCACAGGAACTTCACGATCTTTAACTGCCGTTGAACACCGCCTCCGCCGTAAGCGGTGGCATTCCTGTGTAGTTGATATTTATCCTTTCTTTATCTGATACGTAACGCTAATTCTTGTACCATCGAGGCAAGAGTGAAAAGGCTTTTCAAAACTCGTCATAGCTTTCCAATATGCCTGATTACTAGCCTATTGAAATACCTAAATACATACAAAAAATATCACATACACATCAGTCACATAAATCCCTTAACACTGAGCAGCGTTGTGCCTATATTGACTTTTATTTTCTCCTTTTTAACAGTTTAGTACTCTGTCAGTAGTTAGTCAGTCAGTAGTAGTGATTTCATTATGGAATATATAGTTCACTTTTTATGTACGCCATGTAATGGCAAAACAAAGTAAATTAATGTCTATTATTCCACGTAATCTACTTAGCAGATTAAGTTAAATGAATGCAAATGAATCGAATCTAAGTGTTTGCATGATTTTTAAATAACAACCTCGCACTAAGCTCATCTGATTATTATGATTAAAACTAAATACAATTTTAACTGTGGCACTGATTTTTAACAAATAAACGAAATTGTTAAATTACTATAATCCTTACTAATATATAAATGCGAAAGTGTGTTTGTTTGTTTGCCTGTCCTTCTTTTACGCCCTAACTAAGCAATTAATCAGATTGATTTTTGCACAGAGTTACTTTAATTGACGGAGAGTAACATTGAAAGCGATGATAGCCCAGGGGATAGGACTTCTACTTTACTTTCAGGGGAGCGAGTTCGAATCCCGGCACTCCGGTCTAACTTTTCTTAGTTAATGCATTTTAGGCAATTCAAATATCACTTGCTTCAACCGGGGGAGAAATACCTGACAGTTCTCCACAATGTTCTCAAAAGTGTGTGAAGTCCACCAACACACTAGGCCCGCTTAGTGGACTACGGACCATTGTGGTAGGAGACCCGTGCCCTGTAGTGGGCCGGTATTGGGTTGGTATGATGAAGATGATGAGGACTGATTGTTATGTCACTTTCGCGTGCGGATTTTTATTCGACATTTTACCACAGAAAAAAACACGTGAATTAGATATTTATCTCTTGCTTTAGCCGTATCCTGTGTACTCGGGATCACTGTTCTAACTGCTTAAATTTTTCCAGGACTAGATAGCCAGGCAATCGTCCCTATTATTAAATCGTTCGTCATTTAGGGTGCTTCATTAATTAAATCAAGAGCCTCCTTGCCAAATTAGGCTTGAGATGCCACAACCTTTTACAAAACCTCTGCCACTCGAGCGGTCTGCTTCTTATAATAAGTCCGAGTAGCCCAGCGGGGCCAACCTGTTGATCTGCGGGGTACATTTTGTTCTCCTATACTCACTGTCTCTAAGGATTACGAGTGTTCTTTGATTCGCCACCTAGAGGACGCATTGTCTAGGGAAAACCAGCCCTAGTTCTTAATATATAAGTTCTAAATTTCAAGAATATGAGTTACACGGACACAGTGTCTTGAAAACTAACCTTCACGGTGATGTAGAAGAGATTGTTGAGCACCATCTCCGTGGCTTCCACGGAGCCCAGGCCCTCGCGGCGCCCCGCGCGTCCCGCCTCCGCGGCGTAGTACTGCAACAAAATTCCACATTTAACCCTACACTCACCAGAACTTCCCTTCGCAGTGTACGTCGGATAATTGGAATACAAAGGGGCATTTCTCATGAATTTAATCTACTCGATGCTTGGGTATTTGAGTATTATTTGAACAACCTTCTTCGACATTAATCGCAATTGCTGTACTGGCCAAATACACGGGAGCAGCGGCCGGCTAAAGTTGTACGAAAATTTAGCAGCCAAATAAATTATATAGTAAACTCATATCTGTTGTGTTAATTTAAAAATGGAACGACCTATAATCCTTCGTAAACATGGAAACCAAGAAGTTAACTTATAAAACGTTTTATTTAAATTTTAAACTAGCTTGCAAATAAAAAGAATAAAAAGCTGTTTATTATAGAAAAAAATGAATTAACACTTAGAAGCGGGAAAATATATTGTTGTTCGTAGTTAATTTAAAAAGTAATTTTATTTAAATTTGAAATATTAAAACACATTCAACAACTGCATTCTTATTACAAAGTTCTACCGAGATACTTCCTAGTTTTAATTTCCGCGCACCATTAGAGAAAAGTATGTTTGCTGACCGCTGCAGTAACATACCATTGCTGTACCTATGAGGACAGCAGCATTTACGCGATTTCTTACTTGCAGAAATGTGCGTGCCCTATCACTGGCTAATTTAGTGCATTATGAGCTATGCAGATTTGGCGTTAAGGTAGAATGTCGCATGCACCATCGTAGTATAGGTTAATATGATATTCTAATCTAATCCAAATAGGTCTGCAGTGTATCGATAATGCAGTCGCATTGATATCGAAATACCCACCAACTCATGAGCATTGGTTGTTAATCAAATATAATTTTAATTGTTTCTTGAAAACTACTAACTTGAAGGTGTTTGTAAAAAACCTAATCAATTCAATAAAATATCTGGCCAATATGAATTTATAGTTATCAAAAGTTTAATTAACCAACTTTATACAAATAACTGTAATACTAGTTTAAGCTAGTAATAGGAGTTGTTATAATTTTTTCCCGTATAGTTTACCCATAAACCTTTTTCCGTTTACCTTAAGAGTAGACACTCACACTAACAAATATATTTCATCAAACAGGAAAAAATACAACTGCGGAGCACACGTAGGTAAACTTAAAATGTGAAACCAGAAAAGACAAATGTTATGAAAACTTAATAAAATATTCTTTCAAAACTGTATTCAAAAGCCACCACAAAGTGGAAAGATTATTTCGATTATTAATACAAAATCTCGTATCTTCATATATGGATCGTCGATTCCGTCGTTTTTCTAGATAGCCCGCACCCCCGACAGCCACAAACGTGAAACGCTTTTTTTGTCCTTTCTCTATCCTGGGAGAAGGTAATCCTTTTCTCTTTGGCAATATTATATAAGCCATTAGGGCGACTGAAGAAACTTTAGATTGGGACTGCCCATTAAATCTTCTCCTATGCCATATTATTTATAACCAAAATCAATCTCCCAAGAGAACTGTGCGATGCCCGCTCCCTACCTTATAGACCAGATGAAGAATGTCGTTTAATAACATGTTCAGAGAGATATGATTTCCCGCTTTACAGTATTCATGTTTAGGTTCTGCCTTAATTGTTGCTTATATACCTAAGTAAGTCACTGCTTGCGATATTGTCTGGTTTGCATTTTACTCGGCGGATTTTTTTTTACCTCTAGTCAAATGGAAAAGTCCATTAGCTTGTCGCCGTGAGGCGTAGATTTGAAGCCTCATGTGCCCGTAATTAAAGCGCCAGCCAGGCCCTTCAGAACGGAACACAACCTTGCAAAAACGATAGAAAAAAGCATGGTGATAGTATTTCCCCGGATAAAAGTCCCTCGTCGGTGCAGGCCGATATTACCAACTTATCATAAAGATCTAGTCAATCATAATCTTGTCGAATTGTTAGTTTTGAATTGCAATAACTAGGATCTCCGCGTGAGACCAATAACGATGTCTTATATATTAGGATCGTGCTATTGCTTATATGAGACTTGAAAGTTTATTTCTTAACTTAAGTTTAGTTCTAACTCTTAAGCAATTCTTGCAATACCATACTATTGATAATAATTTGAGAGAAGAAGAATATATACTTTGTAGCCTATTAACAGCTTAACGACTAAACTGATTTTGATATAATTTTGCATAATAAATACCTTCGTCAATACTTGGGCAAAATATCAAAAGCAAAATAAAATATTCCAATCCGACTGGCATCTTGAGAAATAATTCACCGAATAATTATTTTAAGAGTTCTTTCTTAAAACGCTGTTTATTAGATTAGTAGAATTTTATTACAAAGGTAACCTATAAACATTAAACATGACTACTACTGACGTAGAATACATTATTGAGCTTGTGAAACAAACTTTTCCATAGTTCTTACCCATCGTTAACTGTTTCAATTATTCCTTTGGTCAATGCCACCTGCAATGTGTATGCGTTTCGTTGCGAGTAAAACTAAATACGAGTTTTAAAAGTGGTTGTAAATATATTTGTTTGTATGAAGAAAGTTATTGCTCAGCAGGAAGCGCATCGGTCCAGTATTTTGCGCCAAAAACTGTAGGTAAAGGTACAAAATGTCGAGGGAAACTGCACACACCTGTATGTAGGAGAGCGGGTTCGCCGGCGGCACGTTGGGGTCCACCAATTCAATGTTCACGAGCCAGGGAAGTAGGTATTGCAGCAATAGCTGGCGCACTTCCGTACGGGCCGTTTGAAAACGCGCCGTGATTTCTGCGGCAAGCAAACAAACACATATAAACAGCTTCCTCAAAATAGTGGATGTGACTTAACAATTGATGAAAAGATAGCTTGGGAGATATTTACAATTCTTTCAAATTAAACACAATTTTAGAGTTACCCTTTTCCTACATATGGCTTTTTTTAGATAGAATCAGTCCAAATCGGTGGTACATTCTAGTGAGAAGTAGACAGAATTGGCGTCTCAAAAGTTAGACGGCTGATTGGCGCAGTTACGGTTCGATTCCCACAACTGGAAAATGTTTGTGTGATGAACAAGAATGTCTTTCAGTGTCTTGTTGTATATCTATATTTTTTTAATAAATAAGTTTTGTTAATTATAGGGCAAGCTACGATTACTTTGGGGCTAGATAGCGAGGTGTGGGTTGTTACCAAGGATCAAACTCCGGAACGTCGAAAGGGAAGCCGAAGCCTTAACTACTAGGCTATCAGAAAATAGACTTACCAGAAAACATTGGCATTGTTAGTTCGGGATGTAGTTGCGACAATTGCCGGGATAGATAGAGCTGTGATCGGCAGTAGGTAGTGCACAGCAATACGTCGAGAGTGCCGCGACCCTTCTCCGAACCTGTAACAAAACGAATCTGTAACCACAGCTTCCACATCGCCAGTGCATGGAGATAAATATTAATATCGCAGTATTTCACGTTAGGCAATATTGACATCATCCACCGCGATGGAAGTCAAGTTGGTAGGAGTCTGTCATGAGTTCAAAACTTGACGCATAATCGAACGAGACTTTAGAATTTCTTTTTTATTACCTCTTCCATAAAGTCTATTTCCTATATAACAGTAAAAGTTCAATATCAGTTCACTCATGCGAAAAGTGTAAAAAGTAGCTTAAGACTTCATGCAATGCTCTCTCCACCAAACTTTGAAACTCCGGTCAAAATTGTTATATCACTCGTACGTTTGTTACTCCGTTGTTTGAATAGTGTAGTTCATTTTGCGTTTATACGATATTTAGTAATATCATTGTATGTTTAGTAAAAAAAATCCGAATTCATTTGTTACTTTGATTTTTACTCAAAAAACTAATACGTGGGAAAAAGTGTTTTTGTGTTTCATATTGTTTTATTGTCAATGGCCAAACTTCAAAAACGACTTGACCGATTAACTAATCATTCAGACGTGGAAAACCGTTAGACATGTTGAATGCATGATTGCTATTGCGCGACTCGGCACCTTGCGCCTCGTTAAGTCTATTTTCAGTGAAATGCCTATAATAATATCTGGACAACCTATAACAGTTCTGTAAAAGGCGTTGGAATTCCCTCACATATAGATAGCTACAATCCTAGCGATTAACAAAGTGTAGGAAATTATTTATTTCATTGTGTATCGGTATTTGTAAAGCAAACCAGAGAATGCCATATGGCGAGCTACACGTGCCTTGTCAAAATGGTATGTCATACGTAAATACTATGTTCAACAAAAAGTCCATAGGAACGTTTCAATAACGCATTTTATGTCGACAATAATTTTAATTAAAAGTGCTTTTCAATTTACATTGTAAGGCAAACAATATTCTTCCTTACAAAAAATAGTAGATTGTGCAACAAGTGCTCGACTCTACTTTTGGATTGCGCAGAAATAAAAAAAAGTTACTGTAAATAAAATAATACATTTAAAAAAGTGAAAAGTTAGCAAAATAACTCATAATTAACTCATAATAACTATAATTCGCACTTTTCTTATTTAGCACGGAGTTTTTTCTATACCGCTAACCTGCTAAACTTTTTGCAGCAAAAATACACTTCTAATGTTTGTTCTTCTCACTTCTACATCAACCCGAATTGGAGCAGCATGGTAGCTCCTTGATCTAAAACCGTCTCTTCTGTGAGATACGAGGCCTGTTCCCAGCAGCGGGACGTTGACAGGCTGCGGATGATGACGATGTTGTGATAATGGAGACTGACGAAGGCGTTATCTCCGGGCACAAAATCTCTGAGCTCCGGTTCAGCACTGATAACGACGACGGCTTTACATGCCCTCCGAGGCAAGGGGGTTGAAACTTACACTTTCCTAACCAGGAGCTAAAATACACAATATAACTTTTACCGACCCGGGATTCGAACCCAGGAGCTCGTGATCCGTAGTTGAACAAGTTAACCACTAGACCGACGAGACAATTATCACTACAATGACGTGATCAAGTGGCCTCTTCCCTCATATAATTGTGACACATTAAATAGCTGAGGATCAACATAATCACGACGACATTCACCAATATTTTAAGCCTCTATTGTATCCCACTGCTGGGCCCAGGCCTCCTCATTTTCAGGATGGAGGAGAATGATTCAAATTCCCATTCAAAAAGTAGTTTTATTCTTGTAGGCTTATCACAGGAACTTAGGAGGCGTTCAAGGAAGGTGACAAGTACATTCGCTAACTCAAAGAATTTAAAAATATTATGAACTTATTGAGAGATTTCTCAAAGATTCGATATTTTGTTATGAAATAATATAGCTTTCATTCATTTGCTGCTGAAACACGGGTTGGCGGTGTAAGGCAGCGTACTTCTTATACGGTTCATGGTTATAATGACTAAGACCGCGACTTGACGTGCATTCAGAAAGCTAAAGAAATTGTTAAGGACAAGTTTATAAGACTTCTAACTACGAACACGCTAAACTCTGTAGCTACCAGTAAGATATCAAAATTATTTTTGGAATTTGATAGCGCAATTCATGAGGAAGGTTGAAGGACATTTAAAATGACAGTAAGTCACTTAGGCATCAGGTAAACGAAATAATAACAGGGGCGGGAACAGCTTATGAGAGTTTCATTTATGACTACGACCCGTTTAACATGGTACTACGTACTTAAGAAATCAGAACTGGCATTTTCTATATTCTATATCGACTGTTGTGTTGAGATTTTCATAATATACTCTATTTTAAGACAAACAAAACAAAACATATTCGAATTCTATGAAATAATAAAATATATTATTCCGAAATAATATACCACACAAATCAAAGATTTTTTTTACATATTTAGATTAAAGTTTGAACCCGCTTCCTGTAACTTCCGGTTCTATTTCAAATCCGCAGCTTTACGATACGTTTATTTAGAATCACAAAATGCAACAGTTTAGAATTATATTTCTTTTAATGTATGACAGCATAAGTGGCGTTTCTATTTTTATTTCTAGTCTTCGAGTCATTCCTATTGAATTGATGTTAATTCACTTCCATACAAACAACTTAAGTAAACAATATTGACAAGGCCTACTAACAATACGGGGTGCATTGTTATAAAGAAAGCGCTAATTTTAGACCTGTTGTTTTAGGATTCAGTAACTAAAAAGAGCCTAAAGACTCCGCTATCGGTCTGTCTAATGTGACTAAATGTGGCTATGTGGTCTTATAAACTATAATAAATAAAAGTGGCGTGATATCTATATACCTTCTCCCTTTCTTTTATTAAAAATAAAAATTAATTGTTGAAATATATATATATAACTTCCGAACGACTGCTTCAAGTTGGATCATATTTTTTTGTGTTTGTAATTGCCAAAACAAGGTTATTATAAAAAATACAAAGAAACAGCTAATTTTTTTTCGACTCATAATATAATAAATAAACGTAGTGATAGTTGCGTTCACCCATGCTTATATTGTAAGATGGGGATATACAATACGTTTTATCCCGGGAAATTAATAGGTTCCCGCGGTTATTTAAAAAACCAAAAAAAAAGTTCAAAGAAGTCACTGGCAACAGTTAGTATACAAAAATATGAGTTATGTAATGTAATATTGTGAAATCGCTCATCATTTTCGTTAACCACACTACAAGTTCCAATTGATATTAAATTACTTAAATAGTAATGATTTTCAAAATAATTTATTTCATCCATTCTCATTTCATTTCAGAGTCAGACTGGAATTATATGTATATAAAATGTTTTTCCAAATAGATTAATCTATTGTGAGTTTGTTTTATAAATTGCCGGAAATAAAACAGCAATAACTTTTATGAATACGATTTGCCATTTTGAATGACAACATTTCCAAACATTATTGCCCTGTCCACTTTGCCAAAGATTGTACTGCTAGAAAATTCCTTCTCTATTCTGCAGTAAAACACACAAACAACATTACAATAGGTCATTCGATCAGTATATAAGTGCATTGCATTGTAGGACGTTCATTTTGTAAAGAGTATTTGTAGGGGCAAGCCCGGCCCGAATTTAGAACAAATGTTATATGTCAATATGAGTGTTACTCAGGTAAATCATCCCCACACTCTGCGACTTAAGTACTTTGCTTTGGTTCATACGCACCGCCAAACTAGCAAAATAGTCCTACTATTCGGCCGGTCACATAAAAACTATATCAGAGCTACAGCGTTACGCCGCGCGGAAATAGGCCCGCTCTACCTTAGCAGTTGTTTGCCGGGCGCCTTTCCGAACGGACTACGCCACGATGTTTGCCACGAATTTCGGGAAATGTTAAAACTTCTTAGAACTGAAACGAGCTACTTAGCCTGTGTGTTGTAATCGTTATTGCCGTGAAATCATGTGCAGCTACGGTTGAATCTTGCAAAAAATTATTTGTGCTTCTACGTGGTGATCGCACGCAGTTCTCGTATGTAGTGATAATTTTTAATACAAAGTGTTTTCTAATACAAATTGCGGGAATATGGTCGTGCAGTTCGCCTAACGTTAAGTGTTCACGAGCGCGAATAAACATAAGTTGCACCAGAGAAGACGCCGTTGCGTTGCCGGCCTAGCTTGTCAATCCTTGTATGTATTTATATCTTATTAGTAAGACAGAGTTCGGACTTAAATTTCCAAGCCAAGTCCCGACGAAAACTAACATGCCTGCGCGCGACTTTCGTCGGATATGACGGACACCTATGACACCTTAACTTTTTAAAACCCTGACGCTATTGTAACTAAAGTTATTATATGTTACGTGGGTGTCAGTGTGTCTGTTTGCGGCATATTAGCCTTTTATTTTGTTTGAAAGCTGACGTAAAGATCACGGTTCTAATTTATGAAGTTCTTTTTGGGCTTAAAAATCATCATACCTGTTAGTATTATTGAGTTATTCCGGGCAAATTGTCTCTGGTCTACGAACTTTTTACAAACATAAACACCACGTCAACCTATATCACGTATACCGTATAAAACAACATTTATTGCTGCGTGAAAGACGGTTTAAAGTGCCAAAAGGTTTGCATTTTTTTATATCTCGTAAGGAATCTTGCAGTTGATATTATAACATAACTTTAATTTAATGAATTATAATATTACTAAAGTAAACAATAGTTATTTCTTTTATTACTACTGTGTTGTCTCTAAGAGAGATATTTTAGTGAAAGCGTAGATCCAACACGCTGCTCCTGCTTTATTTCGGTATGGTGGCCTTTAAACATTAAACAGTAATAACAAATATAATATGTGAGCGGGCAATCATTGTGGTAGCTGTAACTGGCCAAACTTTGCTGTGGCTTAAAGTTTTATTAATTATTGAAAGCGTGAGAAAATAGGCGATAAAAAGCTAATCCATCGATGGATTTAAATTAGTCATTATTATCTTCACATCAACCCATTACCGGCCCACTACAGGGCACCAGTCTCTTCCCACAATGAGAAGGGGTTAAGGCCGCAGTCCACCACGCTGGCCCAGTGCGGATTGGTGGACTGCACACACCTTTGAGAACATTATGTAGAACTCTCAGGCGTGGAGGTTTCCTCACGATGTTTTCCTTCACCATTGAAGCTAGTGATATTTTAATTACTTAAAACGCACATAACTTAAAAAAATTAAAGGTGTGTGCTGGGATTCGAACTCGGCCCCGCGAAAGTGAACTCAACTACAACCACTGCGCTATCACCCCTTCAAAAAAAATTGTTTTTCCAGTTTTGCGAACGTAAGAAATCGGACTTAAAAAAAACTAAACTTAAACTTTCACGCATAGCATTTTTATATACGTCGTAACTTCTTAACGGAAGGCTTGATTAGAATAATTTATAGGATACACATATGCATAATCATTTTTGTTTACGAAAATATTTAATTGTAAAAAGAATAATAATGTTACTAAATAATAAATAATATTTTGCACTGCACGCCAGTCGGCATATTTTTGTGACATATTTCAGTGAATTGTTCATAGAATCATAGAAAATCTTACTGAATTAAACATTAAAACCTTCCTCATGAAGCACTCCGTCTATTGTTTAAGCGTATAGTGCGTTGGTATTTTTTTTTAATCGCGTTTAGACAGACAGGCAGGCGCGGGACTTTCTTTTACAAAATTTAGTGAACTTTACATTTATATCAACATTGGCGAAGATGTTGCTTCTTAAATTTAGTATCTCTCGCGCATAAACGTAACTTTACACACAATGAAAACAATACTGAGAACATTGTCTTGAAAAGTGTTGAACTTACTGTTTTAATGATTTTTTTCTTTTAAATATCTGCCGTTCATATATTTACATGTATCTATACAACTCTTGTTTTAGATAAAAATTAGGTCAACGTTTTGCATTTCAACTATACCTAAATAAATAAATCTCCATAAAAAAATAGAACTTCCGATCGAAGTTCGGTCGCCGAGGTACTCAGTCTTTAATAATCCAATTGAGTAACCGCACACCTATCGCAGATTCTCGTTCGGTGCACTAAACTAATGAGATCTTACCAAATCAATTCCATCTTATTGTTTAGATTATCTTTCGCAAAGCCTCTCATTTAGGAGCTACGTACTTAAGATAGTGTTTATCGCTTAGTTACGCGGGCATTACGAGCTTATAATATATTCTTTTAATAAAGTAATTAGCCTACACTTGGACAAAATAATGTGTTAATTTCAACGCATGTACAAATTGCAATGGCAGTCGCGACCACTTCGCTAGTATTTTATTAACGCAATTGTAATCAATGTAAACCCGTATAAGAAGTATGTCTCACAGCATCTTTTTATCGAAACGACATTTTTTCAACAAAACAATAGGAACGTAAGTCGGTTATTCAATGTTATCTTTATTAATTAAAATCTTCTGGAGTAATGCTCGTTCATCAAGTGGATTATAACGGTTTATAAGTTTCGCAGTAGAGTTTTTTGTTTTACAAACTCTTAAACAGTGCATGCTTATTCTTATGCTCTATGCACTTTAGAATAGTTTGGATAGTTTGTGAATAGTTTGGCGGGATTTCAGGAGGTTGAAACAAAAATGAGATGAACATTTTCAATTTATTGTTGGCTAAATAAAAATTAAGCGTAGCCAAATTGATCAGTAATCCCTGCAAATATTTTTTAGCAAAAAAAGCAGTAAGACGGAAAATAATATATAAGCATTAAGATGTGTTTAAACTTCTTTTGCCGTGTTCAAAGGGTATTTCGGTAGTCTGAGTATACAAAACATTAATATTTTTTATTTTTGTAATGACATATATTAAATAAAATTAATATAACATCAAGCATCCGATGGGCGACAAACGGCCCTCTTTCTTTGCGTAAGAGGTTCCTTATATATTATATTTCTTTGTACCCAGATATGTAACTCGCGCGTCATCACGCGCCGTCGGCAAGACGCGCGACGGTTAAAACTAACTTCAACGAGTACTTTTAGCTAATAATTGGCAATAACATACGTCGTAGGTTCACAGTAACCGACTTGTTATATTGTCAAAACAATTTTTGTAACAGTTAAATGCCGCGTTAGTAGAAAATCAACCGGGTTTATTAATAACTTTATATAGGTATATTCGTTCAAGCGGATCAACATAATTTCATTCAAAATTTATTCCAGGATTGCCAAAAGGCTATTTCAGTAAAATAGCCTTTTGGCAATCCTGGAATATTGAAGTTATTTATACGCGTAAACAATTTCAGTTCAGCGGGTCGGGGCTATTATTTAACATTACCAGTGGTGCAAGCCGCTAGTGTCAAAGGTTCAAAATATAAAGTACGATATTAAATAAACCTTTTTTAAAATCGGAATCATCGAGATCGCTATATATTAAAATATATATGTAACATATAGCTACCTAGCGCTACCATACCATAGCTATTAGTTGGGAGGTGTGGGCCGCCACCCACACCTGCCTAGCGCTGCCCTCCCGATGCCTACCAACGAGGCCACCTGGCCCTCCAGCTTATAAATATCAGTGAAGAGTGCGCTCCCGCATCAGTCGCCCGCAGATCGCGCTACGAGAAGCACTAGAATTTCGAGCACCAAGGGACCGCCTGCTTATATAGTACAGTGCGGGTGACCCTACTTGTTCGGTGGTGAAATAATTCAAACAAAGACTCAAAAAAATATTCTACTTTCGCTATTTAGTTAAAACCGGTGTTTATTTGAAATAAAGGGACGATAATTGAGTGCGATTCTGTGAATTTCGAAAACTTTTCAAATATTTTTTTTTTCTTTTTTATATATTATATACGCCAATCGCATGTCATCCGTGGGAATCGCCGATATCAGGAACGTGAGTTTTTCAGCGATTTAACTTTAAATCTCCGTCGAATATGTAACCTAAATAGGATTTTTTCAAAATTTATTTTACATTTAAAAATTAACGGCATATACTTTGCCCCATTTCAATTTGATGAGGATGTAATAAAATTCTTGAGCAGCATCTCCTTGACACAAAAGAGTAGCAACCATAGGCGGGTTTTTAAAGTATTTATTCAAAATAATTATAGTGGTAAATAAAACATTTAATTATTGCAACCAATTTTTATTTTCCATTTGTAAATAACCGACGCATACTTTGCCAAATTTCAATTTGATGAGAGTGTCAATAAAATATTTAGCCTTTATGCACATTCTCAACTGTCAGTGTTTTAGTAACGCAATGTAAGATTTCTACTACGACTTCTGGGATTTCTGAGTCGCGTGGCATAAAGTTATATATTTTTTTGTATCGCGCGTCGTTCTAATGTTAAAAGATCATCAAGATCTGAGGGCATGGTACCCGGGTCGGGCCTATCTTCGTTAGCCCAAAATTAGACGAGCTTCCAGGCGCAGTGATGAGCGCTGTGGTCTTACAAGTTATAAATTCTGGGTTCGAACCCCGGTTGGGGAAATTTAGGAATTTATAATGTCCAGATTACCTTTGTTCTAATCGGGTGGGAGGACGGCCCGGTCATAAAAATGCACCATGCTGCTCTAGTACGGTTCAATTGGCTTAAGTCATGAATATCCTCGAGGCATGGGGAAAGCCGACGTCAATTTACTAATTCCGCAATAACTGAAAATTTCTATGCAGAAAAAAATTGCCTCTTACAATTGCGAGATTTGAACGCTGTACCCCGTTACACCTAGTCAAACTAGTTAACTTTTAGACCAACGAGGCTTTTTGATATCAGAAAAACAACCACCATACCATGCTTATCTGATGCGTGCTGGTGGGCTTAGGCACCCCAAAAAGTAACACTTCAATTTGGGACAAACTCTTATTCTAACGATATGATCTTGTGATTATATCGATGATCGCAATTGGCTGTGTGTACGATTCTCTCGCCATTGCGATCGCCGCGTCGCTGATACGGGAGAGGTTGCGGGTTCGATTCTCGCCTATTTTCGAATTCGTAATTTTTTTTTGTGAGGGTCTGGTCAGCGCTCTTCCGTTCTGCTCCATCCCACTGTTGGGCCTAGGGGTCCTCTGTCATTGGAAGCATGATAGGAATAGACCCACCACACTGCCATGCGGATTGGCAGACTTAAACCATTATTATCAAATGATAGTGATAGTAATAAGGACGTAGTAATAAGGAGTACTAGTTATGACGGCCTACTGTTCGTGGCAAACCGTAAATTTCCTAACAAAGGGGTGATACTGCGTTTTTTTTCCGAAACACCCAATTCCATATTTCATCGCGACCTGGGAATCGAAAGCGGGACCTCATGATCTAACATTGCCAACTTCCAGCTGACTGCTGGACTGACGAGGCGTTGTGTTAAATCCTATTTAAGTCAGCAGTAAGACAGGGTTTTAATTATGCGCTTGTGGGTTTACTAGAGATGTTCTTAATGCTGAGTAATAAAACACGCGTCGGATGCTAACTGACATTTATTATGGAACTACCTTGCATACCTCCCTTTAAAGTATAACAATAAGTGCAATAACAAAAGTGTTCTTATATTATACGTACTCTAATTATTACTTAGGTTATTATAACGTTTGTATGCTCTCAAAGCGCTAGTACTATTTTCCCCCTCCGGTTGGCTAGCACGAGACAAGGAATACCTATTATTATTATTCTTAAGCGGAGCAAGCTGGTCTTGATGTCTGCGCCACTCCGTTCCGTTACCCACTTTGACTTTATATGATACTGGCCCCGTTTGCTCCGAAATTAAACCCTCAGACCATTTCCCCGTTCTTTTGGTATAATCGCGTACCAGTACCGCTTCGCCTATGCCGAATGCCCTATTACACCCTGTGCTCCTAGCTCTCTGCTTATCCTGTTCCTCGCGGACAGTTGAAGTAACGTCTGGCCGCAAGGCATCCAACCTGCTCCTTAGTCTATGACCTAGTAAAGCCACGGCGGGTGAAACCTTAGTGGTCGCATGATCACAATTTCGGTATTGGAACAGAAATCTGTTTAATGCCACTGATATGTCCTCCCTTTCATATTTAGCTCGCTTTATTATTTTCTTCACCGTCTTAACCGCGTTTTCCGCCTCACCATTTCCTTGAGGTCGATAGGGTGCTGATGTCGTGTGTTTAATACAGTTCTTAAGGCAATACGTCTTGAACTGCTCGGAGAGGAAGGGAGGGCCGTTGTCTGTCACTAATTGGCAAGGGAGACCAAATCGCGCAAAAACGGATCTTAAAGAGTTAATTGTCACACTAGCGGTTGTTTTTAACATCTCAACCACCTCTATAAATTTACTGATTAAACACAAAAAAACTAGTTTTACGGACATAGATTAGCTGATTAAAATCGATATTTGTTTTCACTCGTCGCCAGTGCTGAGTAATAAAACACGCGTCGGATGCTAACTGACATTTATTATGGAACTACCTTGCACTTAAAAGTCTAGGAAAAACTGAATGAGTGAGAAGCGCATTCTTTGATTATCTTACTTTGTTATTCCAAGTTGAAAGTGTTAGTATGAAAATAAAGCTTAATTTGCTATACACTGCGAAAAGCCGGAAAATGAATAAGACAATACAATGAAAGTCAACATCTACTGAGGATGCTCCGGTTTCGGAGCGAATCGTGCGTAGAGGGTACATTGCCGAAGATCTGTTTGGTGTGGAGTATATGGATTGAAAAAATAATAAATTACACCATACGGATTCTCCTGCTATTCGCGGAGTATAGCAAATGAAGCTTTATTTTCATCATACATCATGGAGTTCCGCAAAGTAAGGCCTGCTTCAATCCAAGAAAGTGTAAGTACCCGCAATTAGAAGAGACCAGCCCCCGCGCCACGGCGCCTTCATTTGTATAGCGGTAATCACCAGTATTGTCATATATTTCGTAATTGCTTTATGAAGAAATTCAAATTCAAATTTCAAATTCAAAATTTCTTTATTCGTGTAGGCCTATCACAGGCACTTATGAAGCGTTCATACATATATGTTTACAGAATTATAAGGGGATGGCGATAACTTCGTTCGCCAACTTAAATCTAAAGCTACGAGGGTTCCGAACTGGTCTGGAACTGCCCTGGTCTAAGAAGAGCCCACAACAAACTTAGCCCGGTAATTTTTTTTTTGTTATCACCATCCAGTAAATTAATATTAAGCTATAAAGCTAGAGAAATTCACACCCAAGCTTTTTTACCGTTTAAATAATCCTTAATATTATAATAGGATTTTTCTGTAAGCTTACGTTTTATATAAACTTTGAACTTATTGAGAGACATCTCAAAGATTTTATTTGGTAATTTGTTATAAAATAATATATAATTGCCCTGAAATGAATTTGCAATTTTGTGTAGCCTAGTAAACTGCACATCGAGTTTATTTTTGCTTCTAATATTTATGTTGTTACAGCCCATTTTCTTTTTAAATTTTGTTATATTTTTATGGACATAAATTCAATTTTCATATATGTACTGACTATACATAATAAAAGCACCGGCATGCTTTTTTTGCTGCCAAGCAGTATTCCTGTGTTCCGGTCGGAAGGGCGTTGTTGCCAGTGTAGTTACAGGCACATGAGAATTATCACAATTCATTTGATAGAAATCGAAATGCTGAATATTTTTGTAGACCTCCCAGGCTCAGTGGCGTGTGCTGTGGTCTTGTAAGTGGGAGGTGCCACGTTCAATGAAACTGAATTGTACTTCGAAAACAACTAGCTGATTAATAAAATTAAATCTATTACCGGTACAAAATGATCAAGCTAGCAAGGATATGAAAAAATGAAACCGATTTGTATAAGTAACGCTTCTACTAACTAAAATATTCTTCAGTCATCATAGTACCCATAACACAACCAACTCTTACTTTAGGGCTAGATGGCGATGTGTGTATTGTTACGGTATATTTTAACATTAGACTATTAACAAGCCCGCCAACCCACATTGGAGCAGTGTGGTGGGACAACGCTGTATAACACAGGCTACTTACATAGGAATGTAAGGAATGCTGCTCCTATTTATATATTGGGTTAAAGTTATATATATGAAGTACATATTGCTCGACCTTTGCGTTATTTCTTGAGAAGGTGCTATATCTCAAATATCATTATAATATTACTTTCTCACCAAAGTTAAAAAAAGGCTTACGACACAAAACAATCTGTAAAGTCAAGATATTTATCGGAGATATTGAGTAACATCGCCAAAATATATGATTTACCAAATTGAGTTCCACTCGCATCTTGCAGTGTTAGCGCGCACTACGGTTTTAAGATGCGCGATATTTTTGTTCTTGTTATCGTGATACGTACGGGTTTATAACGAAATGCACAACAATGCGACAAATACAATTTAAGAATACAAATAAAAAGCCGGCGGGCTCAAAAAACGGCCTAATCGATGCCAAGTTAGCGCGCGTCCAATAAATACTGCATTTTTACTAAGGAACAGTAAAATTATTATAAGTTCGCCTGGCTCGCAATCGTGGCATCGCATATGAGTTTCGAAATGCTACGACTTCAAAATAAAGTGGAAGTCATTCAACTCATTTAAGAATCGCTTATCTTCTGGCAGAGAACTGCCTCAAGTGTGGACTTATTAGAGCACATTTCTACGCCAAGTTGATCAGTTCAATTTTAGAGTGTAATGCTACTCAAAAGCATCTCTACGATTTCGAGCGAATAAATCTGATATTAAGGGTACAGTTGAGATCGCAGACAACGCTGCACAATCATCGATCAAACACTCCAATAATTACGCCTTGCACCCATAAGCGCCGCTTCGAATAGTTATCTGAATTCCGTGCATCACTTTTTTTTACAAAATTAAGTATTAGTACTGGTGTAGCGAGGGGGTGCATTCTGGGGCAAGATGGCCGGCGAATTCACAGATTGGTTTTAGGAAGGGGGTCAGGTACGTTGGGCTGTCTGGCAAGACACACAAAACGATAAAATTACCATTGGTTAACTTCAAGTTGAACCAGTCAATGTTTGATTGCAAGTCTATATTTTAATTAACTAAATCTCTAAGACCTCACTTCGCTTTAAACTCAGCTTGTTGATGACCTGGCGGAGCTCAGCCATATCTTGAGACAAATCTACTGCCACTTCCTGTGAAATTTTTCACTGTTAATCTTGTTAACTGAGTGACGGGTCTGTTTGGAAGAAAATGGTACATCCAATTACTTGCTGATCGTTCGATAGTAGAGGCAGGCCCAAATACCAGTTTAAATGTAATGTTTGAGACTCATTGTTTCCACATCAAGTCACATATTCAAGAAGTCGGTTTCATCTATGTGACTATTTGAATAAGAAAATATAAATTCAAATTCAAATTCAAAATTTATTTATTCATGTAGGCCTATCACAGGCACTTATGAAGCGTTCATACATATTTGTTTACATAATTGTTGACTATATATGATGAAATATATGACTTTGACTTGACCAACTAATGATAATGCACGGGATAATAAACCAATAAAAAACAAATATTATTATCTATTTACAAAAATAGAATGAAAGTTCATTTCTTAAATATAGAAAAACCATCCAAACTTTGGGTGTAAAGCGGCTAAATCGTGCTAAGCGTTGCCTCCTCCCACCTGCCCTATTTTATTTGGTCGAATAATATTTATGATATCGTTTCGCTGCGACCGCCCAGCAGACTAGACGAGTCGAGTTCGGTTCGGCGCGCCGGTTCACGCATTCGGGACGCAGTTACTAAGTAAATATATGGCGGCAAAATAATGCAATTAGATCGTTTATGGACGTGAGTTTTAAAATATCGAGGACGCGAATTCAAAACTTGCGGAAATCACCTCATCGAGGCCGAGTTGGCCGAATAATTAGTTTCTTTAATTTTAATTTGAGTTTACTATTACTAAGCCTCTAGAATAAAACGTTACGTGCGTCATGGGGATCTACTAACAGCGTCATTACAATTTAATTATAATCGATACCATGTTATAATAGTGTTTGCCGACTAAGCTAGGCCTGCCAGCCTGCATTGTAGCAGTGTGGTGGCTATTAATATTTTATTTTGTTTTATTTATTTATTTGGGATGGTGTTATTTACAACACTATCCACTTCGTATTCTAAAGAGAAGTAGGGCTATACAAGCTACAAGCTACACTTACTGTGGGAGATAATCTTAACTGTAACATAAGAACCTAATTAAAATTAGCTCTCATAGCAAGTTTTTTGACCTTTTTATAGCAGTAGGTAATGTGCCAATAGAAGACGTACATGAACATTTTCCAGCGGTAGAATACATTGACGGTGGTGATTGTTTTAAGCAAACCAGAATTATTGAACTGCAACGTTGGCGTTTGTGTTTAAATCTTTGTGTTTAGAACAAGACATTGTAGCAGTGTAATGAAAATGACAATTTTTAAATCAAATCAGAATTAAAAGACAATCGTTGGACCTGGTTTATATAAAAAAATGTTTGAGCACGCTATACAGTGGATACGCGCCTGCGTTTCGGGCGGAAGAGCAGTGTGTTGATCTCGCGAATGGAAGGGCGAGGGGAAGGCGCGTGCGGCCCTGGCGCCGCGCGCGCCGCGCTATCTCGCGCGCGTTAGGCCGCGTGGGCCGCGGTAGGCAGACAAAATGGCGTCCGACACGCACTTATTGCTGGAGCCGCCGGCGCCGCCCGATGCGAACCAGACGCAGTTCGACGTGTGGGCGTCGACGGTGGCTTCGGCGATCTACCTGTACTACACGCCACTGCTGGTGCTGCTGGGCTGCGTCGGCAACCTGCTCTCCGTGTTCGTGTTCTACCGCAGCAAGCTACGCCTGCAGTCCGCCAGCCTGTACATGTCCGCGCTGGCGATCTCCGACTCCGTGTTCCTGCTGCAGCTGGTGCCGCCATGGCTGAACACGGCGGGGCTCTCCGACGTGTTCCTGCGCGCCGGCTTCTGCCAGTTCTTCATGTACGCGTCGTACGTGTCGTGCGGCGCCAGCTCGTGGCTGGTGGTGACGTTCACTCTAGAGCGCTTGGTGGCGGTGAAATACCCGCTGCGCCGCAACGCTGTATGCACAGTGGCGCGCGCGCGCCTGGCTGCCACGGCCATCGCGGTTGTGGCGCTCGCGTTCAACACGCCAGTGCTACGGTTCGCGGTACCGCGAGATGGGTACTGCAGCGTAGACCGCGCGTACCTGCTGGCCGCCAGGCGCTTTAACGTGATCGACACGATGCTGTCGTTCACGACACCCCTGCTGGTGATCGTCATAGTCAACATATTGATTGTGGTGGACATCTGCCGGGCGAACAACGCACTGCACCAGATCGCGGGGCGCGTGGGCTCGTCGCCCGCCGACGACGCGCGCTCGCAACGGCGTGTGACGACTATGCTACTCAAAGTTTCCTCGGTCTTCGTGGCTTGCAACCTACCGGCGTACACTTTTCGACTACTGGCTTATGATGTGGTGAGTAGCAGCGCGAATTTCCTAAGTCACATTCATAAAAACACAAAAATGCACCACCTTTCTTCTTTCTTAAATATATTCTTGTCAATGTTTTGCAAAATTTCAAGCAAACAACTTGAACCGTGTCATTAATTGCGCACGAGTTAAATTCAATGTAAAAAATGCCGCAAGTATTACCACTGCTTTGTGAGTTCTTAGTGATTACCATATAACAATAGAACCCAATGAGTAGAGCGTGCTTGTGTGTCTCTTTTTTATAAAGTTATAATATAATCGTAGTTCTGTGTGGCGAAATTTTAAATAGAACCTTTGAAAAATAGCTGGAACGATGGATTACTATGCTGGAACGTAGGAGATTTTTAGTTTTAGGGCCCTTATTCTACTACTTAAAATAGTCGGAGTGATAATACATTTAGATCACGTAGAGGAAGTGTTCTTTGTTATTTGCAGCGAATGGAAAAAGGGTTTAGAACTACAGGACTTCTGTAAATGCACTCGTTTGTAATATTTGTATGCTCTGTTTATTAGTATTAGCTTGCACACCTTCTATTGTTACTAGCGCGCTGCCAAACAACTTTTTCGATGTTGAAAACCGCTTGTGAGCCGTGCTATCTCGAACTTTTAAAATATTAAGATGTGTATTTGCCATACTATCGAAAAATTATAAAAAGCCCTTTTAATACCTAAAACTATCATGTTGAGCTTTTTTTTTAAGTAATTTCTAAAGATTTTTTTATGAATTAATATATGTTCGCACTTACAAAAACACTCAGTTCTAAAAGCGAGTATCTACTGCTACTTGGATTCGCAATCGCAACATGCTCGCAAGTGATGATGCAGTCTAAGATGGTAGCGGGTTAACCTGTTAGGGAGTATGGTACTCATACCCCTAATCAGTTTCTACGAGACATCGCAACGGAGCACTAAATCGCTTAGCGACAAATCTTTGTCAGTAGGGTGGCAACTAGCCGCGTTCGAAGCCTCCCACCAGGCAAAAGTTTAGTTAGGGCGACAAGGAAGGAAATATAAACAAACACACTTTCGCATTTACAACATTAGTTAAGATTACAATAGAATTGGTATTTTTTTAAACCACAGGTCTACAAACCAATAGTAAACACAGCACATCTGTTTCAATCTATAATCTAGGAGTACTAGAGTCTAGGTCAACATAGTTGCAGAGTTTTTTAACATTTACCTAGATTATTAATTTTAAAATCGATAGATACATCAAAGAATTTCATACAACCATTTATATTTTATTGACAAAAATAAAAATTCAACTTAATTATTACTTTGTATACTTTTAACTCATTGTATATTAATTTCTAGATTAACGTCGATTTTTGGCATATTTTTTCTCAAACTGATGAAGAAAAGCTTTCAACTTCTATACAATTTTTTTTATTTAACAGTATCGGAGAACAAGAAAAAACAATTTAATTGAGCGACAGGTAGTTGTCAGTTTAACTAACTGCAAAAACTCTTTTAGGCCCAAGTAACGAAGTCTTATTCCTTAATCCCATCCTGAAACCATCACATCAACTCATTACCGGCCCACTACAGAGCACGGGTCTCCTCCTACTATGAGAGGGGGTTAAGGCCGAAGTCCACCACGCTGGCCTATTGCAGATTGGTGGACTCCACACACCTTTGAGAACATAAAGTAGAACTCTTAGGCATGAAGGTTTCCTGGCGATGTTTTCCTTTACCGTTAAAGCAAGTGATATTTTAATTATTTAAAACGCACATAACTTAGAAAAGTTAGAGTTGCGTGCTGGGATTCGAACTCGGCCCCCGAAAGGGAAGTCAAGCTCCTGCCCAATGCGCTATCCCCACTTCATCCCTAAAATAAGGAACACTAATTATATAGTCTGAGTACAACATTAAATACGATGGGCAGGTATTGTATCAAAAAGGTATAACTTGTTAACAGATTTTCACTTAACTGATACTCAGTTAGGAGGCTTTGGGGTCGCATTTCCAAATTTATTAACTTTTTCCTATAACATGGAGATAGATTTTTCAGTATGGATTTAATGAAACCATTTAAAAGTAATTCGCATTTATATCTACTATGAGGAAGTGTAACAGTAAAATAATCATTTAAAAATTTGTAAGTAAAATCTGTTAATTTTACGGACAGCACTTTACACCTTTTACGGTTAAACCGGATTATCGTATTAAGCTGTTGCTGTAAACATATCAAATTATGGTTAAATTTAATTTATAAAGGTATTAATAATTCCAAATATATGATTTTAATTACGGGTTGTAATTAAAAAGATAGATTCAGACGAATCCATTTTATACTAGCCGTAACACGCTTTCTTTGTCCGCGTTTATATGTCCGTGGGAACCGTTTGCTATCCTAACCTTATTGCCTATGTAACTCTCCGTCCTTTCAACTAACCCTATAAAAAACAACTTAATTTGCTGCTTAGTTAGGGTGTGAAGAAAGGACAAAACAAACATAATTTCGCATTTATAATATTAATATTAGGATATAATATTAACAGGCCGAATCGATCCAATCAGAAACAAACAACGTTGTCACCTTCTTCTTTGGAATGCCAAATTACTAACAAATGACTAACAAATTATTGACTAAATAGAGAAGTATATTGTAGAACTAACTAATCACCATAAAAAGAACTAGGTGAACAGATGACAACGACAACCGTATAGGATATTACAAGTAGTCGAAATAGCCCCTTTTCTACGTATCTGTGTAGGATGTCGGTGGTAGGTTTCCCGTTTCCCTATCGTCGTTGGAAAGTTAGAGCTACGCGAGGAAGGAAACACACTAAAAAAAAGTTTACGCAAAGCTTATTGTAGATTAAACAAACAACGAGATTTTGTTTATAAGAATATATTCTAAGTTAGATCTTTCGAACAGACACGTAGATAAAACACTTTTTAGTATTTATTTCATGCGATAAGTATTCTTATAAATTGCTATTATTAGTTTTCCGTATTATAAACGTTGCAAAGATTTAATAAATAACAAAAAAACGAGAAACAATCGTCACTTCTGAATTTGTTTTCGGTCTGATGGTTAATTCATTAATTGGATATTGGTCATCACTGGTGTATATAGTACACTCATTACTATTACTACTGGACTATTGGAAAACTGTCAAAAACAATCATTTAATGCCAAACAAGGATAAATATTCTAGCAATTGAAATATAACTCGTGCTTAAAGCCGCTAGCTTGTCGAGGCAATGCCGTAGTAAGCGTAGCTGTTTTGTTGCGTGTGCCGTAGCAGTTGTGGGCATCGTAGGTGTAGAGGCGATCGTAGCCGTAGCATTATATCGTAGACGTTTCTGATACAACATACGACCAAGTTTACAGTAGAACTTTATTTAAGCGCTACTTACAAGAATTAATTCAACAAAATAATTACTTGCATGCAAAATGGCACCATTAGCAATGTGAAAAGAATACCCTAAATATATTTTTAAAATAATAATAAAATGAATTAAGCAGCGCGAAAACTTAGCGCTAATGCTGTTATTGTTGAACGCTGTTACGTGATATTAGAGCAAATGAAATATGAGTAGAAATATATATATACACGTAGATGCTGTTTAATGTAGTTTATTTTATGCAATAAGTAGTTTATTGTTATGTTTGCGATAGAGGATACTTATTGTCCGTCCGGCCACAGCACTGATCGAAATGACATATGATTCACGTTGACTGCTGCCTAACATTAACAAATACGGTACACGAGTGCGGCAGGATTACACAGGCGCTACGAGCATGCGGCCCCACACGCCTGGCGTGTTTAAACTTATCGCGACAGCTATGCGGCCTTTACGCAACAGGTGTGTTATTACATCACTCGTATTTTCTCATTTATTTATTGAACAACATGAAAACCCAACACTTGTCGCATTTGAATAGCAATTTGTATTTTTTTGTTGGATAAAATAGAATAAAACTTTAATGTAGTCAACACAGATTTTCTTTTTTTCAAAAATAATCATTTTCTAAAGAGCTTTAAATATAGTGGCTTTACATCTGGTAGGTACACTATTTTACTATATTCAAAATCGCGGCAACGTCAACCTGTGTGTAACTTGTGAATGTCATTTACGAATCATGATAAATAAATAAGTAAAAAAACAGTATTAAATACCTACTTACATACGAATGCGGATTGCCGACAAAGAAGCAAATTTTAAAATAATATGCATTTTAAATATAATAATCCTTCCAGTAAATATACAGAACCATTGTTAAATTTACTTTTAAATTCGAAACAATAGTAACTCATTCCTGAGTAGTTTATTGGTACCGCTGGCCGCACCGATAACGTTTATTTAAGACGATAAGAAAAAATAAGGATGCGGATGCATCGTTTTGTAATTCTGTCGGTATAATGGAATGCAAACCGATATTTATAAAATATTATTTTGACGATACCGATACCAATGAAAATAGTGCAGGCGAACTCAGGCGTACAAATATTAAAAAATATACAAATAGACGTCAAACTTATGTTGCGGATACCTTTATTGCAGAAAAACATTGTAGAGTATGCTAAAATATAGGACGACGATCCTATATCGATATCAATATCTATTTCGCGTCCCTATAAAATATTTTAAAACAATGCAATTATCTAGGTGGGTATTATTTAGTGATCGATGGTATTATACTATTGTTGCAAATA